>NC_067400.1:204698095-205051220 GCF_016432865.1 Antechinus flavipes
GCAAACTGGTAGCCCCAAATTCACTGTTAACTATTTAAGATGTCAAGAGTTAGGTGGTTGGGATGCCCTTATCCCCTATTTGCTTTTCCTCCACATTTTCCCTGAAATATGATTTGCCCATTCTATGATATACAAATCTTTTTTGTATCAATTGCCACATTTAAATGAGATCAAATAAGATGATATTTGTAAAACATTTAGCACAGTGCCTGGAATAGAATAAGTTCTTAATAAATGCTCATTACTTTTCCCTACTCTTGTCCTGGGAAATAAAAACATTCTTTAATTCAATGAAAGATGCTGCAGAAAAATAGCTAGCCTAAACCACTACTATGTATATGGTGCCCTAAACTTTCTAGTTTTTTTTCTTTCTGGGATCTATTGTTTTAATATAGAACAATTGCCTTTTTCAGCAGTGTCCTCTCTGAAAAGAGAAAGGGAAGTCCATTTAAGACCAAGAGTTCCCAACTCTAATACCATCAGGATGAAATTAGTTATTAATTAAAAATGCAAATTCATTCAACTTTATTTGTAAATAGAGCTAGTGATGATGTATCTTTATGACTTCCCATTTACTTTAGTTGGAATGTGTGTGTGTGTGTGTGTGTGTGTGTGTGTGTGTGTATGTGTGTGTACATGCCCCATATATACCTAGACTTGTTCCATTTATAATCAGGATTACAGGTGACATTCTGAAGAATTCCAAGACCAGAAACAAAACAGCTGTATGGTTTTGCAAACCAAACCAAGTATTGTAAGTCAGAAACATATTTTAGCTTTGTGTAGATCACTTACTTCCTTAAAAATGGATTTTCAGGTAATTCCATGAATGAGCAATGGGTCTGGAATCAGGAATGCTTGAGTTCAGTTCTGGCCTTAGTGTCAACCTGTTTCACCCTGAATAAGTTACTCTGTTTGCCTCAATTTACTTCATCTGTAAAATAAAAATAATAATAATACCTAACACCCATAGTTACTGAGAGGCTCAAATGACATAATAATTGAAAATGATTAACATAATGCCAGCACTAGTGAATAGTTAATAACTGATTATTGACTGAATGATTGACCAGTCATTCTGAGTTGAGGATTACTTAGAAAACTGAAGTGAGTTGCCCACAGAATATAGTTAATATGTGTCAGAAGCAGTACTTGAATTCAGGTCTTATTGGTTTCAAGGCCAGATCTCTATCTACTCTATCCATGTCATTTTGCCTCCTGTGCTTTCATATGGCTATGAATAATGAAACCCTATGATCTCAGAATAGTCAAATGGAAAAGGAAATTGGAAAGTTAAAAAGTATTTTGTTATGTGTAGATTGCAACATATTACTAATGATGACTTGAATAAAAAGCATCATAAAAGGCTATCTGACTAGAAAAGAAGATGGCCTAGTAACACAATCAAAATAAAGAATAGGACAGACCAAACATTGCACTGGTATTCACAAAATACTAAAACATTGACAGGAAGACCTAGTTTGTTGGGGAGATCTTTATAAAGAATTTATGAAATGATATGGATAAAAATCACATAGGATGAGAAAGCATAATGAGTTATGATCTCCACAGATAGAGTACCAATCTTGATAGAGTCATGGATCCATAGAAGTATATGTACATATAAATAAATTATAATACTTCATCTATGAACAAAGATAAATCTGATAGATCTTTGTGACAAGTTTTTTCTGTGCTGAAAATTTCATTTGTAAGATTAATAAGAACAAGTACTGTTTCCCAATTTATAAATGCTTAAAGGATATGGATAAGCAGTTTTCAGATCAAAATGATCAATAGCCATATTAAAAATGCTCAAAAACAATTCTGAAGTACTACCTCACTCCCATTTTAGAGTAAAATGACAACTGTTAGAGGAACTCTGGGGGAATAATTGCATTACTGAACAATTGATGGAACTGAGAATTAGTCTAACCATTTTGGAAATGTCATCTCAAAGCTATTAAGCTATGCATTCTTATGATCCAATGATCCTGCTACTAGTCTATACCCCCAAAGTAGTCAAAGAAAGAGGAAGAAATCTATGTGTACAAAAATATATATAGTAGCTCTTTTTGTGGTGGCAAAGACTTGGAAACTGAGGGATGTCCTTCAGTTGTAGAACGATTGAACAAGTTATGGCATATGAATGTGATGGAATAGTGTTGTGCAATAAGAAATGAGGAAGAATGATTCTAGAAAATTTGGGAAGACTTGTATAATTGATACAAAGTGAAATGAATAGAACAAAGAGAACAATTTTAAAAAGAACAATATTTCAAATGTAATCAAGTTTGAAAGACTTCATAACTCTGATCAATACAGTGAACAACCACAAGTCTAAAAGACTCATGATAAAACATGCTATCCACCTAATATAGATAGAAAACTGATGGACCAATGCAGATTAAAGCACCTTTCTTTTTTTCTTAATTTCCTTCCTTCCTTCTTTCCTTCTTTCCTTCCTTCCTTCCTTCCTTCTTCCTTCCTTCCTTCCTTCCTTCCTTCCTTCCTTCCTTTTTTCCTTCCTCCCTCCTTCCCACCATCTCTCCCTTCCTCCCTCTTCTTTTCTTCCTTTATTTCTTTCAACATGACTAATGCAAAAATTTGTTTTTATTCACTTTACATATTTGTTGTGGGCTTTATTTTTCTTGTCTTCTCAATGGAAGAGAGAGATTTTGGAAATGAAAATAAAATAGAATAAAAACTGATGACATTAAAACCTGAAATACTACTGCTATTGAAGAAATAAAGATGAGAATCCCATAGGAAGGGGCATATGATAGGTATCACCAAAATGCAACATATAATGAATAAGGAACTCTGAAGAATAACAGGAGTAAAGGCCATCACCAAAGAATGGCTAAACAGAAAGAGAAGATGGACCAGTTCCCATGGCTAGAATAAGGGATGCCAGGTAGATAGTAACTTTGTTATTTTAGTACTCTTGGCTTATTGGGAGAATAGGAGATAAGTCTAATATTTTTGTTGAGATGACGTCATGTGGTAAATTTTGAGGAGGACATGGATGAGAGTTACACTAGGATGGGATAGATTGATTGGAATCTGTAACCCTGGAGGAAACTCCTGAATTGATGATGAACTCACTATTATTGACTGATTTTACTTGGGGAAATGATTTGATAGCCATAATACTGATGGCCGGAAAACTTCTGCTAAAGCCTTTTTTCAACTTTAAGTGGGTGATCAAATTTTTTAGAGTTAATGCATTTACTACCTCTAGCCAGGAGCATCAGGTGCCTCAGAGGATAGAGCACTAAGCTAGGAACCAGGAAAACTCATATTCCTGAATTCAAATCTGTCTTCAGATACTCACTAGCTATATGACACTGGGCAAATCATTTAATCCTGTTTGCCTCAGTTTCCTAATCTGTAAAATGGGCTGCCAAAGGAAATAGCAAACCACTCCACAGAGTCAGACATGACTGAAATGTTTGAAGAACAACAAAGGCAGAAAAAGTCATGGAATTTATGAAATTCAGAGAGATCATCCCAGTACTGTGAATAGCTTGTTGATTCATTAACATATTGGTAGATTTCTGTGGATTTTTTCCTTTTATTTTCAGAGTGGGGGATGAGAAGGGAAATGTATAGAGTCACATAGCTAGTAAGTGTCTGGGCAGAATTTGAACATGCAGGACCATACTACCTAGTTGCCCCTTCCATGGTTTCTTTTACAGAAGTCATTATTGACATTGTCTCCAAATCTGCATTTATAAATGGCCTTTACTATGGATTCTGAAACTTAATATTGAGAATTATCCTTTATAATTAATAATAATAATAATAATAGTCATGTGCTCTTTCTATTGAAACAAATCCTACCCCTGCTATCCCTAGTAGATTGTCTTCATGATTTGCAACAACTGAAAAAAATCAATCTGATGGCCAACCTTTAACAATAGAGTTTTTCAATCTGTATCCATGAATTTTAAAAAATACATTTTATATCTTCAACATGCTGGTTTTCTTTGTAAGGCCATATATTTTGTTTTAGGCACTTAGAAACATGAGTCTTGGATTTCACCAGATTGCAAGAGGTGTCCATGACAATGGAAAGAGTAAGAATCCCTGCCCTGGTGACAAGCTCCTCTGAACTTAATGAAGTTGATCTTTAGATAACATTTAAAGCTTGTCAACAACCAACAGAGCTTGCACTTTACCAAAATAGTCTTTGAGAACCCAGCTTTACCCTTATGGCACCAGAAGTCCTAGCATTTTCCTTTACTGTTACTGGACTAAACGGCCATGCTTAAATTTTCTAATTTTGGTTGCCATCTAGGAAACTTATGGGGAAATACATTTTGTTAAACACATAAAATAGGATACTAACAATGTCCCTGCTACTTTTAGTCTAACAAATGTTATAAATTTATAACTCTTTTAGGGAAACTACATCTAAAGGTTAAGTGTAATAAAATAATACAGCAATTACAAAGGAGAGCTTTGCACCCTAAGTATGACAAATTTGAGAGATATCATTATCATCTGGAAGGAATTGGAGAAGACCTCATAGATATTGAAGGAATTACAATAGAAAGATAAAGGAGGGGAAGGAGCAAAAGCATGAATGGATATGGAAGAGAACTGGAAGAAAATTAGAGAGTAGTCTAATTTGGCTGTATATAAGAGTACACGAATGGGAATAGTATGAGATAAGACTGGACAAGTAGGTTGGACACAAATTGTGGAAGGCCCTAAATTCCAAAATAAGGAACTTATACCTTGTATAAGCAAAGAAAAACCAGGGACAATTTCTCAGTGGTAATATGAGCAAGATAGTAGTACATTAGGAAGATTACATACAGCTAGAGAACTGTAAAGCAGAATGGAAAAAGGTACAAGAGGCAGAAAAACCAGATAGGAGATTCTTAGGATAATATGTGAGAAGTGAAAAGAATTAATCTGGGGTTGAGAGGAGGGGATCAACTCAATAAGCATTTATTAAGCTCTTACTGTGCTAAGCACTAGGGAAAGAAATACAAGCAAAAAGAAGGACAGTCCCTGTCCTCAAAGAGCTTATATTCCAATGGGAGAAAATAGCACATGAAAGGAAAGGGGAAGGATACTTACATGAATGGACATGATAGAGAATATTCAGAGAATCTAGGGATAGAGCAAAGAGCATTCTGTGGCAAGTTTTCTTTTTTTTGTTTGCTTGTTTTGTTGGGTTGTTTTTGTCCTTCATTCTCAAAGAGGACCATGACATTAGGGATGAAGTGAGGGAGGGTTGTGCAAGGTCACCTGTCTCACTTTTCCCTTCAAAGCCATCTGGGTCCAGTGGCAATGGCATGGAATATAATGAAGTGCATTTTGGAGAGGAATGACTATATGACCAGTCCAGTCTGAGTGTCTTCCTTACAGAAGAGATTCGAGGAGGAATCAGCCAATCAGAGAAAGAGGCCATAGGAGCAAAGGATATTTCCAGTGTGAAAAATCTAGGAATGGTGTGATTTTCTAGAATAAAGAAATTTCTGTGGCAAGGTAAGAAAGACTGGAGAAGAGTCAGGAATAGAATCCAAAGTGGGATCAATGCAAGAAATGTGATAGAAGAGCACTTAGGTAATACAAAAGAGTCAGAAAGACCTGAGTTAAATCTAGCTGTAGATACTTACTGGCTATGTGACCCTGGGCAAGTCACTTAACCCCAATTGCCTCAAAAGAAGAAGAAGAAGAAGAAGAAGAAGAAGAAGAAGAAGAAGAAGAAGAAGAAGAAGAAGAAGAAGAAGAAGAAGAAGAAGAAGAAGAAGAAGAAGAAGAAGAAGGAAAAAGGGAAGAAAGGGTTCTAATAATTTGATGGAATAAGGCAACTTATACAATGGAACTAAATTCTAAAAGAAAAAAAGGAACAAAGAAAAGAAGAAAGAGAAATATGGTAGAGGTAGAATTGATAGGGACTTGGAAACTGTTTTCATATGAGAGAGAAAAAGAGAAAAAAACTATCAAAGATCACTTTAAGATGATGAATCTGGATCCCTGTGCCATGGACAGACTTTGGGGAGGTCAGGGATGAGAGTTGCACAGGATGGAATCTGGCAGTGGGTGGGATCTATCACTGGGAAACTCCTAAATCAAGGAAATCACAGAGCCATTTGATTATCTAAGTATCTTATAGCTAATCAGGGGACCTTAGAATTAGAATTAGAATTCCATCCTAATCTTCGTGACCAGAAACCTTTTTCAAAATTCTTTTTAGAATCACTCAGAGGCTGGTAATATAAACAACAGAAATGTAGACATAAAGGGACAAATTTTAATGATCTCAGATGGGACATATTTAGCTCGAAGAGTCAATAAAACATCTATATGGAAATAGCTACCAAACATTTGGGAAATTAGAACTGGTTATCTGGGGAATGGTTGGGTCTTGATAATTTGATGGGTTATTTGCTTATTAAGACAACTCCTCTTATAACATTTCTCTTTTTGTAAAAAATTCTAAAATTTTATAACATGGAGTTTTACCCACTGGACATTAATCCTCTTCTCTCCTCATTATAGTTATGAATCTGGTTGTTATATGAATATGAAATTCAGGAAGGGTATGAATCTCCACAGGTGATATCATTCCTTTCCAATGAACTTGTTAGGAATAATTTCTTAAATTAAAGGGGAAGGGCAGAAGAGGGGAGTAAGCATTTGTTAAATATCTCTTATGTGCTAAGCACCATGCTAAGGACTTTATAAATCACATTTGAGCTGCTCAATAATTTTGTGAAGTGCTATTATCCCTCCCATTTTACAATTGAGGAAACTGAGGCAAGCAAACCTTATCCATGGTTTCATGACCAATAAATGTCGTAGGCCAGATTTTAATTAAAGTCTTTTTGGATCTAAATATATTAAGAAAAGCACAGATATTAGTGGCACATATGCCCAGTTATTTTCCTCTGTAAGTTCATGGCTTTATCTTGAATAAGAATGGGAAGTATAACTCCTGATAGTAGTGAGTATGAGTGTTGGTAGAGTTCTGACATGAGACTTAGGATGCAGCAGACACCAGCTGTTGTTGCAAACAAGTCAATGTGAAACAATGCTTGCATTACGGAAATGTTTCTTGTCTTTAGAAGCTCTATTTTTGTTATTTCTTAGAGGAAAGCAATGGTTTCTGAAGTGATTGAATGTTCCCATCTGAAATGGGGGATTATCAAGTCTTTGAAGTCTATGATTTTACCCTTCATCTTTCTTCTCAGTAGGCACCTTTGTGGATAGCAGACTATCTCATCTCTGAGGAGCCTAAAATATTTTAATCATTGAGTGCCAATTTTTTGTTTCCTTCTGATAGTATTCTTTCTCTTTTCCATTTTATTAGACAAGTTAACAAACTTATTAGTTAACAAATAAGTTAATGCTTTTTTTTCTTTTACTGCTCCCAAATATGGTATGGATAGTATGGCAAGGTGTTTTTGAAGAAAAGAGGTGAGGCTTGCCATTCTAGCACTTTCACCTAGAAAGTTTACCCTATTTCAAAGGAGTTTCCATTAAATTCCATCTTTGAAGAGAACTTTGAAGAGTTAAGAGTCTGAGAGAATGAATGAAATTAATTCAGGCTTTGAGAGTCTGATACTCTCTTTTACAACATTTTAGTAAAACCTTTTATAGTTTTAAGTCATCTCTCACACTGGTTCATTTTTTTTTTTTTTTTTTTTGTTTAGGTGCACTTAGCACTATGAAACAATTGCATCTGGCATAGGAAATCCTTTATGAAATGAGCATCATACCTCTATCTTCTTGCTGATAAAATACACCATGAGCAAAAAAATATCATATAAATGTTTCTTCAAATTCTTCAAAAATATTGAATTTGGTTAATTGTAATCTGATAGGTCAGAGGATAGCATGCTGGGAATGGAAAAAGGGAGACCTAAGTTTAAATCTGTCCTCAGACACTTGCTATGGAACTCTGAACAAATCACTAACCCTGTTTGTCTCTGTTTCCTCATTTGTAAAATGAGCAGGAGAAGGAAATAGCAAATCATTCCATTATCTTTGCCAAGAAAAACTCAAATGGGGTCACAAAGAGATGGAAATGATTGAACAACAATAATAGATTTGGATGTACATGTCTTTTATAAAGCCCTGTTCTGATTATAAAGAAATTAGGGTGAAGAAATGTGCTAGTCCTCGTGGGATGCTGGATGTTACATAGCAGTGTAATGTGTTCCTTTCCCCAGCCCCTAAATAACTATCTTGATCTGAATTTCACACAAGGCAAGCTGATCCTCTGGACACTGACCAACATGGACACTGAAAGTGAGATGATAATCACTGTCAATTTGCAGACCAGAATTTGTAAAACATTTCTTAATTAGAAGTGTTTTAAAAATGTGCCCATGTGGACATGACTCACTTTTTCAGTCTTATTTATTTTAACTAGGAGCATGAAAGGGAAGCTAATATGATAACTTCAAACAGCCTATTTCAGAACTACACTATTCCTGGAATGCCTAGTTGACACTTCATTTAGAAGTAGGAATTTTCAAATAAACAGTCATGCAAGACCTAAGGAGCCAGGTTGTATAAAAAGTTGATTTTGCCTAAGATCAGATTCACTGATCTCAGGAATGACATTCTCCTTCTACAAAAAAGAGAGTGTGCCAGATGTTTTTATGCCTTCAAGATGTAACCACTGACCTGTTCACCTAGGAAGCATATTCCTGCAACACCAGACAGGGTTCCTTTTCCAGAATTATGTGGAGACTGTATCTTGTAGGTATGCCCATAAGGCAAAAGTCACATCCTGTATCACTGAGGTTCTTGGCCCTGGTCATAAGTAAAAGCATAATCATCATAATATATAAAGCAAATATCACTCTTGGTTAAGACATGATAGATTATTGGAATAGCAGTTGGTTCTCCTACATTATACAAATTGTCTCTTTTTGTATACCTGTGTATATGTGTATGTGTGTGTTTGTTTATAGATAGATCAAACTTATGATTTATTTGGTGTAAGAGAGTTCCTAGTGAAGAACTTCCTCCACCAGAATATTTTAACTACACCTACCATTGTGATTTGTATACATGCACACACACATATACATAGATACATACACATACATACATATACACATATATATATATACACACGACAGGCATTTAAAAGGAGACACATTTTTATATACATATATATGCATAAGTATGTGTAAGTGCTTGTGTGTGTGTATTACTCATCAATTCTTGCTATGGAGGGTAGTAGAGATGAAAAACACTTCCCTTCCCTCCCACACATCCCTCTGGAAGAGTGGATGGAATTGATTTTCCCTCACCTCACTTGTCTCTGTCCACTGGGGTTTCTCAGCATGTATGACCTTCCCTTGAGATTTCTACCTTAACTCCCTTTTCCTTTTCTCTCCTGGGAGTGGAGTGTGAAAAACCCAAAAGTTCCTAGAGTAAATGTCTACTGGGAAATAAAGAAGCTCACTCATCAGACTTTTAGTCAAGGGCAAAATGTATAGTTCAGATGGTTTTCTTCCTCTAAAAATTAAAAATTTTGAAAATACAGATTATAGTAAATATCATAAAGATCTGAGCCCCCAGATTGACTTCCCAGTTAAGAGGATGCTCTCCCCACTATTTGAATCTAATACAGACAATTACTTTTTTCTCCCCTTTGTTACAACAAACATCTTTTCAACAGATAATAATTCTGAACATAAAAATTATCTTAGATTTATGTAGAATCATAATTAAAAGACAACCCAACAGAAAACAAATGTAAAAGATCAAAGAAATACTTAATGGTAACCAGTGCTAACTTCTTATAGTTATAAGAACAATAAAACAACTAAAGGAGATGCAAGAGAGAAGTCAATCATCACTGATCCTGTGCCTTCTCCAAATAGACATGGTTCTATGCTGGATCCTCTAAATAAGACAAGCAACAAATCAGAGAAAAACCTAGACCAAGACTCTAGCAGCTGTGAGACTGAGTCAAACTCCAGGAAAACATTTTCCATCTGTTCCTGCTGCAATGACCAATTTTTTCTCTTCTTCATTTATTGCCTTCAACTATTTCTCTCTCAATCTCTCTGAGAAGTATAAAAGCTGCTACCACAGTAGGAGAATCTCCTTTCAATTCTGACTCTGATAGCTTTTGGGAGCTGGGAGAGGGAGAAGAAATAAAACTTTCAGGGTCATTAACGACTTAGTCCCCCATATGAGGTAGCCACTTTAAGCTTTGACAAAATGGCTATTATGAACATGGACATACATATGTTTGCATGTATGTGTGTATATATATATGTATATATATACATATATATGAAATATACACATTTGTAGATGGATATGTAAATAGAGTTAGATGTTAGATAGATAGATAAATAGATAGATACATAAAATTGATGGATGATGTGCCTCTGGGAGAAGGACCCATTAATAACAGTAATAATAGTGATAATTATAATAACAGCTAATCTTCAAGTAGCTAGAGTTTGCTAAACACTTTTTATAAATAAACTCATTTGAGTCTCAAATCCAGTCTTTGAATTCAGACATTATTACTTTCAGTTCATAGTGAAAAGATTGATACTTAAGAATATAAATGATTTGTCCAAGGTGACACATTTAGATTGGATTAGAGCTTCTTGAAAGCAGGGGCTGTCTTGTGCCTCATTGCTTAGCACAGTGTAAGTAGCACATAGTAGGTACTTAATAAAGATATCTGATTGACTAATATGAACAGTTAATACATTTAAGAGGTTATTTAAACCTAAATTTCTCATGATTCTAAGATTCTTTAGTAATATTCTGAGAACTTGTCATTTTTCCTATTACAGTGTTTTAGCCACTTGCATGGATTTGTGTCTCTTCTGTCAGCTTCATTTGAAGCATTCCACCAGTAACATTTATTTTTATTTTCATATTTTTGGGTCCAGATTTTTATACTCAGCCATTACAGGGCAACAAAATCAGTCTTTTCTTATTTCCTCTCACCTTCTTTGCTTTCCTCTCAGCCTTCCTCTCACTAGGCATTTCTCACTATATCTGCCTGTGGAGAACTATTTGGATTTGGCTTAAGAATTTTCCCAAAGTTAGATACAAATTTGAGGCTGTTGGTTGTAGATGTGTGTGTGTGTGCACATACAAATATGTGACACACACACAATACATGTAGAGTTGTGTGTATATATACACACACACACACACGTGTGTTTATATACATACATATACATGTGCACACGTGTGTGTGTGTGTGTGTGTGTGTGTGTGTGACTAAATAGAAGATTTCAACTAGGATACCCTGTGAATATCATTCAGTGTTTTCCCTGGGTAGCACAGACAAAGCCAAGACTGAGAAATTGAGTGGGGATAGGGAATGAGTAGAAGTCAAATTCAGGATTTTGCTGCCCTTTGATATTAAAGTTGGCTATTGAAGACCAATGAAGTTGGAAATGGATTTTAGAAAAAAAATTCCAGGGAATAAAAATCAGAAAAAATAATTAAGAAAAATCACTCACAGTTTTAAGTTACTTTCATAGCACCATGCAATAGATAACATTTACTGATTAAGGTCTAAAGGGTTGGAATGATAATTAGGTGGTACAAATGGATTAACTGCTTTTATTCTTTTATCCTTGTCATAGTGGTCTGTTGCAGCCAAACTCCTTGATTTATTTATCTTGGTCCCTTTAGCCTTTTTCCTATCACTTTCTATCTTCAATCTCATAGCTTTTCTTTTCCTTGTGTTTTGTTTTGGCTTACATTCCTTTTCTAAGAACAGCATATCATAATGAATAAATGTCTTGCCCCTTTGTTCTTTTCCAAGGTCTAAGACACTAAGGATGCTGATTAAATTGCATGATGTTAATAATTTTAAGTGCCTAAGTATTCCTTATTCATGGGGAACCAAAGAAGAGACAGGCTAAATACTTTTTGGGGAAATCCTAGATAAAATTTTATAAACAATGGATGGTAACTTATCAGGGCTTTATTTGTTTTCTCAAAACTTAAAACAATGACATATCAGGATCATTAAAATAACTGTAATGATTTAGCTTAAAGAGAATATTAAGAGTAATATTATTTTATGGTTCTTCAATTGTTTCAGTCATGTTTAACTCTTCATGACTCCACTTGCGGGGCTTCCTTGGCAAAAATATTTGAGTGCTTTGCCATTTCCTTCTCCAGCTCATTTTAAGGAATTTTGTTGCTACTATTGTTCATCCTTCATTATCAAATAGAACCAGTGACATAATGAGGGTGATATCTTGACTTGTGGAAACTGAAGCAAGGAGGTTTAAGTGACTTGTCCAAGATCACATAGCTAGTAAATTTTGGAAGCCGGATTTGAACTCAAGAAGATGTGTTTTTCTGATTCCAAGACCAATGTTCAATGCACTATGCCATCTAGCTGCTCAAGGGAATGTTATAGTAGTTTTTAATTATTTGAAGTTATATGGAAAATGGATTAAACTTGTTTTATTTGGGCCTAGAGGTCAGAATTTGGATCAATAGGTAGAAATTACAAGGAGGGATTTTACCCCAACATAATGAAACACTTTCCTCTTTCATCTGTTTCCTGATGGCAGAGGAATAGGACATTCCAAATTTATTGGGTTTATTGGGGGTTTTTATTGTTTATTGGGTAGGTTATTGGGTATACAATCTTTCCTGCTGTCTCCTATGTTGAATGGGGATTCTGTAACTGCTAGAAAGGGACAGCAACAAGTAAGATAAACACAGTCTCGCCTTTTAAGACACTCCCTCCAATTTGTTTTTTCTTTCTTTTATAGTGACAAAAGTTTAAATTCTAGAATGAGGAGCATACTTTATTAAAGTGTTCTCCTGCCTGAAAAAAGAATCCTTTATTGTATACCAAATATATAATAACCTCTTCTTTTAAGGACCTCCTACCCCATCAACTGAGAAGTCTGTAAAGTTAGTTTATAGTGAGTGTATTTACATTTGGGTCAAGATAGTTAGTTGCCTATTAAGAGAAACATAGGAGGCATTATATAAATGCTTATTCTCTTCCTCCCTTAGTTTTTGTTTGGGCAGTATCCCTTTCAACCATGTCAGTACCTAGACTAAGATGGGGGTCAGACACTCTTCCTAATTTTCACTCAGGTAGCTAACTACAATTGCCATAATTGCTCCCTGCCAGTTTAACTCATTCAAATTTGATTGATTCCTGAAAAACTAGAGGAAGAAAGAGGATATACAGTCCTTCTGGAACTGTTTTCAGTCTAAGAAGGAAAAATCTGACGTTTCTGCTAAATTATCATTTGCATTTATTTCCTAGCCCTTAAGGACATAAGGTTTTATCTTCTGATATGCTAAAGATATCTTCCTGGAAGGTTAATGGATCTTACTGATTATTTCTACTGAAGAATGAATACCTCTCTCAAATAATTTACTAGAAGGAGGTTTCTGTAGATGGAATTATTTGGGGACTCTCACCTTAGAAGAGGGAGTGGTTCCATATATTGAGAGGGAAAATGAACTGAAGACAACCTTGCATGTCTCCCCCCTGTAAGCTTCTTAAGTAAAGGACGCTATTTGTTTCTTTATGTGAGGAATGGGGAAGATCCTTACCCAAAAAGACTACTCAGAGATCACTCAGTAGAAGGCAGAAAAGTTGTTTATTGAAAACCTCTGGAGGATGAGCCCAGAAAAGTTGTTTATTGAAAACCTCTGGAGGATGAGCCATCCCCTCGCGAGATAAGAAAGAGAAAGCTTGCAGTTGGAGGGCTAAAGAAGTAGTAAAGATACATAGCTTTTATACTAGAAATTACATCACAAGTAAGAGAGCATTGAGAAGGGGAGTGGGAGGCATCTAACTGGTTGTTACTATTTGGGGAGATTGGAATGGAAGGTTTCAGTTTCCCTGAAATCTCCTGATTTCTAGGAAACAGAAAGTCAGGCCTTCAGATTTAATTAAGCAGACAGTGGTCCAGCTAATAGACTAAATATCGATAGATGTCAAATACCAATAAACGTCATCAACTCAGGTTAAGTAAATACGTTTCTAGCTGGCCAAGGCTCAAATAGATATGAGCCTGCACATATTATACAGGTCATAGGGGAAATACAGAAATAATAAAATACAGAAAAAGAATCAATACATTTCTGTAAATTCTTCACCTTATCTCTCTATTCGCCACATTTATATATATATATATATGTGTGTGTGTGTGTGTGTGTATGTATATATATATATATATAAATATAAATATATATGTGTGTATGTATATATATATATATATATATATATATATATATATATCTCCAGATCATAGTATATAGTGTCTGGCACATAGTAAGTACAACAACAATAAATGTTGTTGACTGGTCAAAACAATATTGGACATTAAATTAGAGTGTAGTTTGTAGAGGACAATGTAGAGGATTTCATATATAAGAATAAACTGAGGAGTTTTTATTTTATTGTTAAGGCAGCAGAGAGGTATTGAAAATTTTTGAGTGGGGGAGATGACATTTTCTGTGTTATTTGTGTTTTAGAAATATCAATAAATAGCTTCTGGATGATGCATTAGACAAGGGACTGTCTGGAAACACTGAGATCAATTAGGATACCATGGAATAATCCAAGGGAGAGTTAATAAACTAGAATGGAGAAAAGTAGACTAATGCAAGAAATGTTGTGGAGGTAGAATTAAACAAAGAAGAGTCAAGGATCACTTTATTTATTTAGCAGAGTCAAGGATCATTTTAAAGTTCCAAACATGAATGAGTATGAATGATTATGGTGCCATAAATAAAATAGGGCCATTTGGAGGAGGAATGAGTTTTGGGAGAAATGAGTTCCATTTTGTGTAGCTTATTTAGTTAGATATATGCTTATCAGACATCTACTTATCAGACATCCAGCTGGAGATGTCCAACAGGCAAATTCAGGAAAGATTGCAATGGGATTATATAGTTTCTGGAGATATGATCATTAAACCTGTGGGAGTTGATGAAATCACCAGGGAAGGGAGCATAGAGAATGTTTAGTTGTTTCAACCATACCTGACTCATTATAAGTGGTTTGCCATTTCCATCTCCAACTCATTTTACAGAGGAGGAAACTGAGGCAAGCAAAATTAAATAACTTGTCCAAGATCACATAGCTAGTAAATTTCTAAAGTCAGATTTGAACTCAGTTTTCCTGAGTGTATGGTCCATCTTCAGGCAAGGATATTGATTTAATGAATGAAATAATTAAATTAATTTTACAATTAACTTTTCTTTGATTTCATTTGTGGGCTGTTAATACAGATTCACTTGTTTTATATTCCCTTACAGTTTCTTGATCCCTCTTATAACAATGATGAACATTTCTATAATGCTTAAAGCAATACAAAGTATTTTTTGTAACTGATTCAGTTCCTCTTCCTGCCCTACAGTTTAGTGAGGAATAATGACAGTTGTTAGTTATTGTTCAATCATTTCTTCATGACTTCATTTGAGCTGTTTGTTTTTTGGCAAAGATACTGGAGAGGTTTGCCATTTTCTTCTCCAGCTCATTTTACAAATGAGGAAACTGAGTCAAATAGGTTTAAGTGACTTGACCAAGGTCACAGAGCAAGTTGTTCAGTTACTTTCTTTGGTGTTTGACTCTTCAAGACTCCATTGGGGTTTTTCTTGCTAAAGATACTAGAGTAGTTTGACATTTCTTTCTCCAGCTCCATACTCATACAGAGTAAGTGACTTTCCTAGAATCATACAGCTAGTGTGATCTGAGTCTGAGGTCAGCTTTGAACTCAGGAAAATGGTCTTCCTGACTTCAGGTCAGACTCTTTCCATTGTATCACTCTCTGCTGCTCCATGAAGTGGACAGAAGTATCATTGTTGTATTTTCCAGAATAGGAAACTGAGATGCAAAGAGCTGTGGAAGGAAAGAAATAAGCATTTTTAAGTACTTTCTAGGCACAGTATGAAGTATTTTATAGATATTGTCACATATGATCCCCACAACAATACTTGTGATGTAAAATCTATTCTCAAACTCATTTTACATAGAGGAAACAGGCAAGCAAAGGTTAATAATTTGACAAGATAACCTTATAAGTGTCTGAGGCTGAACTTGAACTCAAATCTTCCGAATGCTAATCTCAGCTCTCTCTCCTCTGTACTTACCACCTACCTTCTTTATAGTCACATAGCTAGGAAGATGTGAATTACAGATGACACTTGAACCCTTTTTTTTTTGTCAATAAAGTTAGCCTTCTTTCCCCTTTGCCATTCTGCCTCTCATGTACTCTCCCCCTTCCTCCAAGTCTTCCTCCACCAAAGAAAGTATAAAAAGGGAAGTAATAGATGATAATTAGTTATTAAAACAGCTATATGTAAAATATATATCACACATATGGGGTGAACACAGCCTAGAGTATCCCAGAGTTTCTGGTTGGCTTGAGAAAGGTTTGATATTTCCAATTTTTTACATATTTTAATAGAAATGTAAGAAGTTTTTTTTCTGTCATTTTCTAGTGTTCCTCACATATTAAATCATCGTCACTTTGTCAAAAAATTGCCTGCCTTCTCTTTTTGTAACATTGCATGTCTATTTGAAATTGAAATAGAAGATGTGTCCTTCCCACACTACCTTTGGCACCACGGATGAAAACTAATCTCTTCTATTTCTTATCATATTTATGATAAGGTGTCAGTGACTTATGGTACATTAGAAAGGGGAAAGAACAATTTCAATCTATGGCAAAGGAATATTTGCCAATTTCACAAATGATGGTTGGGATGACCACTTAGAGAAATATTGAAGTTGCTTTAAAATATCAAGGAAGCATCTAGAGTTGGGATATAATCATTTATGTGAGAAAGGACTACTTTACTTCAGTGCAACAGATAGAGCACCAGCCCTGGAATCAGAGGGACCTGAGTTAAAATCTGGCCTCAGATATTTACTAGCTTTGTGACCCTGGGAACGTTATTTAACTCTGTTTGCCTCATGTCCCTCATCTGTAAAATGAGTTGGAAAAGGAAGTGGCAAACTATTCTGGTGTCTTTGCCAAGAAAATCCAATAATGGGGTTGCAGAGAATTGGACACAACTCAAACAATTCAGCAAAGTTGTTAAATCACTTAAACAACTTGTTGTTAAACTGCTCCATTTCCTCCAAATCTTGTGATCACTAAAATGGGCAGTGTTGTGTGAGGAATACTTCAAGATCTTCCAGTAATGTCTTTGAGCAGAGCAGGAAGATATACTGGACAACTCTTCTTCCCCCTCCTTTCCTTTTAATAAAATGATTCAATCAAACCGTGGCAAGAGTTAAGATGAAGATGGTATTGGGGACTGGCTTAAAGGTCAGAGAGGTAAGATTTTTAAGATTTGCTGATAAGTACAGGTTTATTAACACAGGAACTTTGAGTTAAACTATCAGAAAGAGGATCCCAGCCAATCTGAGGGGTTGGAATGATTTTTAAGTAGTAGTGCCTTCTGACCTTATTCAAATCTTAGGTCATCCTTGGATGCAATCTCTGCCTTTTAGGGCCTTCACTTTCATTTATTGAGGTTTTCAGAAAGGTAACTCCACATAGACTTTGTTGGAGTCATCCAAGAGATAAGTTAGAAAAACATATCCTGTTTATGGATACTGAGGTCAAGGGATAAGATATCTCATATCATTTCATCTCACTTAGTCATACTCTTTTTGTAATTTACCCCTGTTTCTGTTGACTCTAGGTAGATGATATAAAAACAGAATTGTAAGGAGTATGGGCTGGGTCCCCATGGAACCAAAATTTAGAGAGTCCAAAAAATTTAGCACATATACTCCTTTGGCAGTGTAGGAATAACCAAATTAAGATCCTTATGTTAAAACTAGCAAGAATAATGAATTAAGTTGCCAGAATCACTTTAGTAACTATTTTTCCCTTCTCTGAAATTGTACTGGTTTTGTTTATTTCTTATATGGTTTGCATATCATGAATGTGAGAACCATTTTACATTACTTGCCCCAGGCCCCTAAGGACAGATTCATAAGTCTGTGTAAGGATGTGGTAGTAAGGACTATTGCTATTGACTTCTGGTTGGTCTTCTTATCTCAAGTTTCTCTCTACTCCAGTTTACTTTCTACTCAACTTGTGTTTCTAAAGCACAAATTTGATTATATTACCTGACTTTCAGTACATTCCCTGCCTTGGGATGAAATGCCTAGGACAGTAAACTGTCATTCAAATATAAAGTCCTGAGTGGACTTGCAAAGCATTTTATTTCCAGGGACCTTCCTCCCTTACTGGTCTTCATGTAATCTATAGCCTAGTGATGTCAACCTCCTTTCTGTTCTTTTCATAAGATACTAAGTGGTCTGACTCCAGGCATTTTCTTTGGCTTGTCTCCTATGCCTGACATTCTCTTCATCTCCATTTCTTGGCTTTTTTAGCTTCCTTAAAATTCTACCGTCTCCAAGAAAGCTTTTCCAGTCCTCCTCAATGCCTTCCCTCTGTTTATTATCTTCATTTCATTCTGTGTAGATCTTGTCTGTACATAGGTATTTGAATATTGTCTCCCCCATTATACTGTGAGCTCCTTAAAAACAGGAACTGTCTTTCACCTTTCATTCTATCCCAACACTTACCACAATGCCTGGTGCATATTAGGTGTGAAATAAATGCATATCATTGAACAAGAGAGAACTTTGAAGAATGTACTAAAAATAAAAAGACATATCATAATGCAAGTTAGTAGAATTTCTTTTTATTGAGAAGATGCTATGTGAATCAAAAGTTCATGCAATGTAATTTTCTGGTCTTTTTTTGTTGAATTATAGCTTTGTTGACCCACATGGGAATAAAACCCATAATCTCAACATTCTTAGTGAATCAGACAAACTAGCTTCATAGTTGTTGCGTTAGGCACAATGAATACTTTAATTCCTCCCTTCTCCCCCTTCCCCCTCCCTCCCCCCCAAGGAGCTAGGAACTTTTCAAACATTATTTCCAATATCTCATAAGACTTTGAGTTCTGGCATCTGATACCACAGTTACCTACCATAACTCACCAAGTAATGGATCACAACATTTTTTAATGTGATGGTGGGTTATAAAAAGCTTTAAAATCAGAATTGGCCTTGAAAACACTCCTGCAAAGACTTCTAAAAGTCTGTGGATCCTAATGTTGAAAGCAGTTATTATAATTTTGACATGTGAAACTGACTTTAAGTCACTTAATGACCAGGAAGCATAGTTATTATTATAAAATCACAAACATTCAGAAGATTAAGAAGACAGTTCTTATCCATGGAAAAGAGAAGAAACAATGACAAAGGGAAGGAATTTTCCTTTGCAGTTATACCCAAACTCCCTATTCCATTTCTTGGGGTCAACCTCGAGGCCACAGGGTTTTCATGTGGTAGTGATTTCTGTTCTTAATTAGGATCACATTTACAAATAAAACTGGAGGAAGGAAGCAAGCATGTCAGAGGTATCAAATGAAAACCTTGGTGAGTGGCAAATTTTTTGAAGGAAATAAGGTAAAGGTAATTCTCAGTTCTGAACTAAGCTGTTTTACAGCCTGCATTTAATGTGGTCTTCATTTTGTCATAGAACACCATTGGGCCCGAAAGCCATTATAATTTCATTCTTTAAGTGTTTATAGAGCAAGAATGATAGTTTTGGGGAGTTTTCCCCATATGGAGACATCCCTGTTGGCTAAGGGCAGTCAGAATTTCTACTCCAACTCTTTTGTGAAGTCATTTGTTCCTGTGCTAGTAAAGGGCCTGAATTTTTGAAACCTGAATTTTTTGAAACTTGAAATCTTACTTCTAAGAAACTAGAAGTAAAAGGAAGAGGACTGAGATAGGAAGATCAGAAAGGATGACTGCAGTATTAAGGAATCAGAAAAAAGAGTTGGAGAGATAGGGTTGGAATAAAGGTAAAAAGACCATTTCTTTGCTCCTTGTGAAGTGAAAAGGAAAATTTAAAAACTGAAATCTGGGAAAGGACTCTGTCTTTATCTTATTACTATTTTCTCCCCAAGAAAGTAGAAGCCCCTGTTTACATATTAACAGAGTCCTAGAAATGAGATTGCAGAGGCCATTTAATTTAATCCACTCCCTTACACCATCCATATCCCATTTTGCCCATCTTTGGTCGCCAAACATTTTTTTTTTGAAGACTTCTAGTTGGGTTCCACACTGCTGCCAAATGCAACCTAATTCAGTTCTTGAATAAACATAATTGTTAGGAATTTTTCCCTTCATTTTCCTAAACCTATCTCTGAAATTTTTACCTATTACTCATTGTTTTGTTCTTTGCAGACAGACTCCATCTCACCCTTCTTCTCCATAACAATCTTTCAAATATTTGATAATAACCATCATACACTTCTCAAAGTCTGTTCTTCTTCAAGTTTCCAGTTCCTTTAGTTAATTCTTAGATGGCATGATCTTGTGGCCTTTCAACACCCTAGTTGCCTTCCCTTTGACTCTTTTCAGTTAATTAATGCCTACCTTATACCTTCTACCCAGAATGCTTTTCCTCTTCTTCATTATGTAGCCTAGGCATTTAAGTTTCAGCTTCAGTATTTGACTTTCCAAGGGAATAGTCTCAATTAATTTCTTTATATAAAATTACAATAACAATAGCAATAAAACCCTAACATTTACATAGTACATTAGCAAAATGCTTTATAATATGTTATCTCATTTGATCCACATGGCAACCCCATAAGGCAGGTGTTATTATTATAACCATTTTATAAATAAAGAAACTGAGGCTTGAAAGGTTTGCCCAGCATCACACAGTTAGGAAGTATCTAAGACAAGATTCTAACTCAGATCTTCTTAACTCTGTGTCCAGTGTTTTATCTCTTATGTGCCTATTATTTTTACTTGTATGATCTTGTGGTCGTCTGTAGGCTTCAGTTTTCTCATATGTAAATAAAGAAATTAGAAATAAGAATTTAATTGTAATCCTAAGTGTAAGAAGTATGTGCTAGATGCTGGTAGAGTTGCATTGATGAAAAATTAGTTTCTTCTCTTCCTTCCCTTCCCTTCCTTTCTCTTCTCTTTTCCTTTCCCTTTTCTTTCCTTTTTCTTCCTTTCCCTTCTTATCCCTTAGTTTCCCTTTCCTTCCCTTGTCTTGCCTTACTTTCTTTTTTCATTCTTCCCTATTCCTATTCCTGTCCCCTCTTGCATTACCACCAAACCCATCAGTAGAAAAGAAAATTTAAAACAAAGTTCTTGTAGCAAATTACATTATCAAGTAAAACAAATTCCTACATTAGGTGTGTCCACAATTGTATATCCTATTTTGCATCCTGAATCCATCAATTCTCTGTTAGGACAATAGCAGGACAATAGGACAATAGGACAATGTTCAGGAATCATAGTTGATCATTGCATTGATCAGAGATGGTAAATCTTTCAAAGTTGTTAATATTGTATAAATTGCTGTTCTGATTCTGCTCACTTCACTCTGTACCAGCTTGTACAGGCCTCTGGTTTCTTTGAAATTATCCACTTCCTCCTTTCTTCAATGTAATAATTTTCTTCATTAAGCTATTCCCCAATAAATTGGCACCCTTTGTTTTAATTTTTTTAGTTTTGCAAAATTTCAGTATTCTTTCTATTATGCCATACTCTGAGAATTAAGTATCATCATGTTAAAATTAAAACTAAAAACCCCTCTAGGGAAGTGATCAGCATTTGTAATGTAAGCAGCATTAGAATGCCTTTCCCTAAGGATGAATAATAGTTGTTGCTGCCTATCCAGAAAGAATATTATAAAGATAGTTTATTTAAAATACTGTGTTAATATGATGGGTTATCATAATTACTGTCACAATTAGTACCACCATGGAGGCCATAATGTATAAAATCAGAGGTCTTATTTTTTGGCAGGCAGGAAAAGGCCTTCACACAGAGTATGTATCCAATATGTTGTAAATAATAAACTTGATTTTCTGAAGGTAATTTCTATCAGTGTTGTGGATTCCCAGTGGTTAGGGGATCATCAGAAGATTAGGCAGAAATTTAAGTAAAATCACCTCTTGCTTTCCCTGTTTGCTGCCCTGATGGTCATTTGTGATTTGAGTTTTGGAGATTTATTGCTAATTTGAGCCTCCACATGCATTTGCCATCAGCAGGTTTTCTGGTTTCATTTATGCAGTCACAAAGGGATACTTTTCTCTGTTCTTTGAAGGTTGATAGAAGGAGCTTAAATTGATTGTAAACTATGTAAAAACCACCTACCAGGCAATTTTAAAGCCCACTGCTACAACACATACAATATTGAAAGAAAAGAAGAAATTATTTGGCACACAAAATTACTTGTAACCCTCTCTACCAAACCGTTGCCACTCCTGGCATACTTATATACATGCATGTTTTAAAATTTAATTTTTTCAATTTATGATGAATTTTATAAATAATGGTAAGCATATTTATATTTTTAAAAATTGGATTAGAAGATAGCATATGAAGCCATGAATTTCTATGTACATCTATATACAGCTTATTGGGGGTTTTAAATATATATATATATATATATATATATATATATATATATATATATATAATATATATATATATATATAACAAATTTAGACCATTATTTCCAAAGTTGTCCTACTTGGTTGAGCTCCATCTCTTTCCTAAGCAATTTAAAAATGTTTAATTGCTACCCATTATTTGAACATCACTGTGATTAGCCTTCATTTCCATATCTAATTCTACCCATTCCCCAATAAAGCCCTGCCTTTTAACATGTAAGCATAATGCCATTAGTCCCATTTATCATAAAATCTCCTCTCTAGATCTATGCCTTCCTAACTTTAGGGTGCCAATTTAATTCCTTGAATTGTGATTTCTCTTTTCCTGCATAATGAGTATTCTCTTCAAGCACCAAATCCCTGTACATGATATCCATGGTAAAGTCTTTATCTCCATTTAGAAAATATTTCTTTTTCCCCACGAACATGTTCATCAGTTGTTTCATCTCCTACCAATGAAATTATTTCCTGTTTTCTTTTGTTTCCTTACCCTTTTCCTCTTGTTCTTAAAAGACCATGGGAGTTATTTTCCCTTCACTTTAAACCTCTGATTTGATTAAGGAAAGTAATTTATTGCCCTCTATCTTTTTTAGTCTTCCCTTTTTTTCTTTCCTTCCTTTCTTCAATTTAATCCTACTAAAAACAGTGATTGATTTATAGGTCTAGTTTCTAGTTCATGATGTTTCAGGCTTATTTTTCCAATATCACTTCTATTTGGCTTCCTCTTTCACCTTAATATCCTCATGTACTTTCCAGTCTCTTAATGATTTGTCTTATTATTTTATTATCATTGTTGTGCACATCAGAGATGCCTTTCTTTTTTTGGTAACGTATTTTAGGGCTGCCCCTGCCACAATTTATTTTATCTATTGAATTCCTTGCATTTTTTTTGTATACTTGGCTGAATTTTTTTTAACCTTTCCTATATTCCTGACTGAGGTATCTGCAAAGCAAACATTTTGTTTAGGTCTGCTTTTCTTCGAGTTGTGGGGTTTTTTGTCTAATATTCAGTCATGTCTGACTTGTGCTAACTCCATGGGTACGCTGTGCTGTTCTATCTTCTCCCTATCTCTTTACTCTGTCCAAGTTCATGATTTTTGTTTCTATGACACTTTTTATCCATTTAATCCTCTGCTGTCCCCCTTTCCTGTTGCTTTCAGTCTTTCCTAAAATCAGGGTCTTCTTCAGTGAGTCCCATCTACTCATTATATAGCTAAAATATTTAAGCTTCAGCTTCACTATTTGATTTTCTAGTGAATAGCCTGAATTAATTTCTTTAAGTATTGACTGATTTGATCTCCTTGCTGTTCAAGAGACTCACAGGTCTTCTCTATCACTACAATTCAAAAGAAATGATTCTGCATTGCTCAGCTTTACTTATGCTCCAATTCTCACAGCCATACATTGCTACTGGGAAAAAATATTGCTTGGACTATACAGACTTTTGCCAGCAAAATGATGTCTTTGCTTTTTAGTGTGCTGTCCAGATTTGCCATAGACTTATGAGGAATGTGTCATTTAATTCCATGGCTGCAGTCACCATCTATACTGATCTTTGAGCCCTACCCAAAATAAAATCTGATATTGCTTTCTTTTCTTCTTCCTCTATTTACCAGAAAATGATTGGACCAGGGGCCAAGATCTTAGTTTTTTGATGTTAAACTTCAAGCCAATTTTTACACTCTTTTTGCATATCTGAGATTGTTAGTATTTCTCCAAATAACTTTGATTATGGCTTTTAATTCATCTAATCTGGTATACCATCTTGTCATACTCTTTTTTTCAATCTTAAGTCAATCAGTTGTTTCATGTTCTATTCCAACTATTGCTTCTTGACCTGTTCCTCAAGATGATACTCCCATCACTTTGAAGATTTGCCACATTTTATTACCATCCACACAGTCAAAGAATTTAGTGTAGTATATGTAATATAACATAGTAATATAGTAATATAATAATGTAGAAGGAGATATTTTTCTAGAATTCTGTTGCTATCTTCATAATCCAATGAATGTTGGCAATTTGGTCTCTAGTTCCTCAGGCTCTTCAAAAACTAGGCTGTTCTGGTAATTCTTGATTCACATATTGTTGAAGCTTAGCTTGCAGAAACTGAACCTTTCTGATTGTGTGAAATGAGTGCATTTTTTCAGTAATCTGAACATTCTTTGGCATTACTCTTCTTTCTAATTCAGCGACCACTGTTATGTTTTCTATATTTGCTAGTATTTGAAAGGATGCTTCAAATACCTCTTTTTTTAGTTAGTCCATATATTTTCATTAATGGTTAGATTCAGATTTTTAGATTATGCCATTGTTTGGCATGCTGAATTGAAAAATGTTTGGATTATATGATTACACCATTGACTGTTTGGCTAAAGAAGAGAGGCATTCTGGCCCTAAGAGCTTCTTGCTTATATGAGCTCTCTAAAGGTGTGAGCACAAGCATTCTTTCTATCAGTTCTACTTAGTACCTTGTTTCAAGTTCTGGCCCATAACATCTCCTCTTGGATCAGATCAATCATACTGAACCATGCTAAATTAGATAATTATTGTCTCTATCAGCTCTAATGAGTTAACACTTTGTAAGGATTCCAACACACTGTATTGAACTCTGAGGATCTAAAAACAAAAAATGAAACAGCTTTAATGAGATGTGAAGGCAATAAAGTTAAATGATTATTTAGCTTATTTTAAAAATTGGATATTATAGAATTACTGTGGCTACTAAGTTGATGCATTTAAACAATATTCCTAAATGGTAGAGAATGTCTGCTCATAGACTTTGTTGTTGAGTTGTTTCACTCAAGTTCCACTCTTCAGGATTCCACCTGGGGTTTTCTTGGCAAAGAATTGGAGTGATTAAGTGAAATGAACAGAACCAGGAGATCATTATATACCTCGACAACAATACTGTTTTTGAATGTATTCTGATGGAAGTGGATCTCTTCGATAAAGAGAGCTAATTCAGTTTCAATTGATCAAGGATGGACAGAAGCAGCTAAACCCAAAGAAAGAACACTGGGAAATGACTATAAACTGATTGCATTTTTGTTTTTCTTCCCGAGTTATTTCTACCTTCTGAATTCAATTCTCCCTGTGCAACAAGAGAACTGTTCGGTTCTGCACATATATATTGTATCTAGGATATACTGTAACCTATTTAACATGTAAAGGACTGCTTGCCATCTAGGGGAGAGAGTGGAAGGAGGGAGGGGAAAAATCAGAACAGAAGTGAGTGCAAGGGATAATGCTGTAAAAAATTACCCTGGCATGGGTTCTGTCAATAAAAAGTTATTAAAAAAAAAAAAAAAAGAATCAGAGTGATTTGCCATTTCCTTCTCCAGCTCATTTTATAGATGAGGAAACTGAGCCAAACAGGGTTAAGTGACCTGCCCAGGATCATACAGCAAAGTCTAAATGAGCTAAAATATACATCACAAATGTATTCAGTTTTATGTATCCCTTATTTAATTTATTTTTATGAGAACTATACCATAAGAAAAATGCTGACTATTGCTCATTTCTCCAGTCCAAGGTTTTTACTCGCACACCTACCTTATATTTGGAATTCAAGTTGGACCAAGGAGCCAAGCATTCCCAGCCTATTCCTGAAGGTAAGTAGCACTGTCATTGCCATTTCAAAATGAGATCTTGGGACCATAGGTCTAGAGTTGGAAGGAACCTCAATAATTTTTAGTCAAAATCCCCTATTTTACAAATGAGTAACCCTTATTTTACAAAGAGCTTAAGTAAACCCATCTAAGGTTACATATGTATTACATATGTAATGGAAAAATTAGGATTTAAACTCAAATTCATAATTCAGAGCAACATGTTCTACATTGTATCTTTCCTTCAAATTTGGCTGGTTCTGAGCCATCAGAAAGTACATCAAGTATTTTGATGCTCTGTGTATGAACATATCTTAGAAATGAAGGAAAATCATAATAGGGTCAGGAAGCCATCTCCAGAACTAAGTTCTGTCCTACTTTAAAAATGTTTATGTCACTGAAAATCCCATAGATTCTAAAGATCAAATTCTAATTTGATTCAAAAAAGCAAATGAAAAGTCTTTCATCTTCTTTTGCTTCTCTAACACCAAGTAAAACTGTTATTTAAAAGTACTAACAATAGGGACTGTTGACAACTGAAGAAATCAACTTAAGGAAAATTATTTCTTTTTTTTTTTTCCTGTGTGGCTTACATATATTTTAAATATTGTCAATCAGCCAGTCAATATACATTTATTAAATGTCTACTATTTTGCCAGGCTCTGTGATAATAGCTGTTGTTGTTATTGTTTGTCTTTTGTTCTTGAAGAGGACTATGACTTCAGGGAAGTGATGCCATGATATTCAAGTGAACTGAATTTGAGTGAGAGAGGTCTGTGCAAGGTCACCTGCCTCATTTTCCCCTCCAGAGCCATCTGGGTTCAGTATCCAGATATAGATCAGGATGACTGGAGATGGCTCTGGAAGCAGTGGGAGATCTTGGTCTTTTTAAACTAAGGTCTTCAACAGGTCTCACAGTTTGAGTGAGGCCAAACTCATTCAGTAATTAAAGCTAGGTAGCAACTGACAATCCCTGCTATTAAGAAGCTCATAGACAGAGAGGGGAGGCAACATGCAAAAAACTGTATACTATACAGATAAGCTATATATAAGATGAACTGGAAATATTCTACAGAGGAAAGGCATTAGGATGGAGGAAGTTGGGAAAGGTTTCCTGTAGAGAGTGGGATTTTTAGCTAAAACTTGCCAACTTTTGTTTGAAAGCAATGTAACATCAGAGCCTAGAGAAGTCACCAAGACACTTCCACTTCTAAATGACTTAAGACTCTACTTTTGAATGAGAAGTAGCAATCATCTTAAGTGGTACCAAAAATAGGCATGTCCCCCCCTCCCCCCCACATCCCTAAGGTTCAAGGCCAGAAAGGTGTTTGGAATAAAGATTTAATTATTCTTAAGTTTACTCTAGAGCTGGATTTCTTAACTGTGACTCCATGAATTTTTATTTTAGTACTTAACTATATTTTAATGTAAATTAATTTCCTTTACGATCCTATGAATTTTATTTCATCCACTTTAAAGCATTATTGTGATATAGGCTTATCTCTTCACTAGATTGTCAGAAGGATCTGTGACCAAAAAGGTTAAAAGTCCCTGCTCTAAAGTTTTAAGATAAGGACCACTAGGAAGAGAGATCTAGGGAAATTACTATATATGTACACATCAACTTGGAAAACATTATTCTCTCTTTTCTTATTTAATTCTTAATATTCTTATGTACCCACATTTCAAATGTCAGGTACAGTCTACATACTCTCTTCTTTCAGTTACATTTATCTTAGTATCATAATAAATGATAAAACCAAAATTTATGTTTCCTTTTCATTGACACAAAGAGACCTGTGAATTATGCAAGCATCCAGATTTTCTTTAGGTAATTTATATGCATCTTGTTCAAAAAATATTAGTTTGTAGATGTTCAGATGGAATTTTCAAAGATAGAATCAACACTATCACTTTTTTTAAAATTAAGAAACAAAAAAGCAATCAAATCCTATTACATTATGGATAAGGAGAGAATTTATGAGAAAACAAGAGTGAAAATATTGCAGGAAATAAAATGGGATAATTTTGTTTATGTGAAATTAAAAAGATTTTGAACAAACAAATCTCATTACAATATACTCCAAGGACTTTCCAGATTTAGTTCTTCCAGATTTCTCGTTTCAAATGATTCTTAGGACAAGTGGTTCCTAAACCTTGGAAAGTATTTTGTTATAACAAAATTTGTTTATAGTGGTATTTATGTTAGTGTGTCTCTGAGCTGTGTCTATTTTTGTATATCAGCCTTGAGGTTGAGTTTATTTAACATGAGGCAGAGCTATGTAGTTACTTAAATAATGTGACAGAATGCTTCCAATCCATTCCATGCTAGTGATGAAAATATATTCTTTTACAAACCCAAAAGATGAAGCATTCACCCTTGGGAGATTTTCCTATAAATTCTTTACTCTTTTGTGTCAGGAAATGGCCTTCCTGATTCAGCCTAAATTTTATCTAAATTCTTTCCCATAAATAGTATTGGAATCAGTTTTTACCATCTCCCCATTTCCTTTAGGCAAGGCACATTTGTATTCAGTTGTGCTAATCTTGCAAAAAACAGATGTTTTTGTACAGTGATTTTTGGAATGCAGTAGGTTTTAGGCATTGAATCTTATTGTGTATCATTTATGAAGAATACCATTTACACATTTTCTGAAATTACCAGATTCTTTCAAATTTGCCACATGTTTTTCATTTGTTAGCTGTGATCTTAAAGTAGTTGGTGTTTGCTTTGATTCTTCATTACTTGGATAACAATCTAATTTTCCTTACCAAAAACTGATAAATTTGCTAATTACTATTCATTGAGAAGGAAGGAAAAAAAAAACCTGTTTCTAGGAAAGTATCATTTACTAAATTGGGTTTTCCTAGAAAATCATATTCCTTCTGGTCCTAAGACTTCTCCTTAAGTATCACCTCATGCACTGTGTGATCAACTCAAAGTTTATTTACCACTAGCTAGTTCTCACCTTGCCCTCTTTCCTTATCAATGGCTTTTTTGGAGCTGGCAATTTGTATATTCACATGTGTTTGTTTGTGTTTATTTTTGTCTGCATTTTCTTCAAAAATTCTTAGATGGGCATGATTTTTTTTTTCAGACTTTGGAAAAGCTCTTTTAAGATAAGCCAGTCACTAAAGCTGACAGCTTGTTCAGATGATTTCAGCTTTATGTGTTTCTGTGTGCATGCTTAACAAAGAAAAACTTAAGAACTCTGAGATGGGAGAAAGACAATTTTTTTGACCATTTGGAATTCTAGTAAAATAAGGAGACAATTTGAATGAACTTGTCATTGTTCAGTTGTGTCTGGCTCTTTGTGACTGAGGTTTTCTTGGCAGATTTACAGAAGTAATCCTTCTCCAGCTCATTTTATAGGAAGCTGAAGCAAGCAGGGTGAAGTGACTTGCTCAAGGCCACACAGCTAGTAAAGTGTCTGAAGCCAGACTTGAACTCAAGGTCTTCCTGGCTCTAGACCCAGTTCTCTAATCTGCTGTGCTGCCTACCTATATATAATGCACAAACAAGTTTTTCTCAAGGCTCATAGTGCACTTCAATTGTGACTTGTATATCTTTGGGGGTTTTATTTCTGAATCTTGAATTAAAATCCTTAAATACAAGTATTGCAGACTAACAGACTAAACTGTAGAATGGTTTTGAACAGGAGAAAGAGGAGAGAAGTGGAAGAGAAGAGAGAGAGAGAGGCAGAATAGAGATAACAGTCATGTATTTAATTAGTAACTTTTAGGCAAATTCAACTCATTTGACTAAAATTTTTAAAACTTTGAATAATATATATACATACGTGTGTGTGTGTGTGTGTGTGTGTGTGTACCTGTGTGAATGTGTCCTGCATAAGAAAGGACCTGTTAATATTCAATTTTTAAAAAAATTTTAGTCAAAAAAGTTGAATATATATGTGTGTATGTAAATATGTATATATAATTTGTCTCCAGAATGGAGATGTGATATAATCCAGGGAGTACTTGTGAATCATAAATATAAACATTCCTGGTTTTAGTTTGAGGAGTGTGAATGCATGTTAGGACAGTTAAGTCTTTCCTTGGCATGCCAGAACATAATTGTTTTCAAATAGCATATAATCAGAACACAAGAATTTCATCTGTGACTTTAACATTAACCTTAGGAATCCCTACTCACATTCAATTTCTCCTTAGGAAAAGGCAAAATAAAGACTAATTCCCTAATTTCAGTAGAAAAAGCCCATAAGATTACTGAAAATCGTTTAGAGATGCCATGGTTTTAAAAATATTTAAGTAAGCTTTTACTTATTTAGAAAATGAAACCTAAATTAAATAATAATAAACAATTTTTTAAATAAGAAGGATATATTTGTTATGAAAAGTATTTGATAAAAATCTGTCATGAGACCACATTTTTTTTCTGTTAAATGCAACTTAGTGAAACACTAAATAAAGCATTTTGTAAATTTTAAATGGATTAAAGTTTAGCATATACATATATGAATGTATACTTCTTATTTCTACCCTCTCATGCCCAATTAGTTACTAAGTCATGTTGATTATACCTCTGCTACATCTTTCAAAAAAATATCCTTTCATTCTCTTCCTATATCCTGACACTAGTGCTGATTACCAAAACAATTGCCTGGATTATTACTTTAGTGACAATAGATTTTCCTATCTTCACTCTCTTTTCTTCAATTCATCCATCATATCATTACCAAAATTAACTTTATGTTCTTGAGATTCATATTCATATAGTTATATTTCATTTATGGTAGCCTTGGGTCCTGGTTCTTCCCTCTTGGAGACTGCAGGGAGTCAGAAATTTTAAAATCAGTACATGTTGTGCTATCTAAAAATCTGATTGGATTGACACTGGATTGGGCAAAGACTGATAATAAAATGGCAGGTTAGGATTGTGTAGTACTATTCATTAAACATTCAAAAACTTCCTTTAAAATCAAGTTTTATAGAACATAGGTAACAAGTAATAATGTTGCTGCAGAGCAGAGAGTGGAGGGCAGTGGGGTTGTGGGATGGAAGGTTGTTGGGGGGGGGGGTGGTTTACAGGACGAAGACTGTGCTTTGTTTCTCAGGGAGGTTTTCTGGAGGCCAGGCTTAGTTTCAGTTGAAAGTAATAATCACCCAAAATGCAGCCAGCTGGTAAAAATGCAAACGTTTATTTTCTCCTTCCAAAATAGCCCGGTTAGCTTAGAGGCCTATCTCTCTGCTTGGTTCCAAGAGCTCCCTCCGAATGTCTCCAAATCTAAAGGTTTGTCCTTCAGCCACCAGCCAGCCAAGTGGAAAATGGAATGAATCTTTCTTGCCTCTGAGAAAAGGCTTCTGGCTCTCAATCTCCCAGAGTGCTCTGCGTCTGTCCCAGCATGCTCCTCTCCAATCTAATTCAGCTGAACTCTCTCCGAAAGCCTCTGTCTGTTTCTTATATATGAGAGTTGGATTGTGGGATATCTCCCAGTGTGCTCTCTGGCCCTAAGAGCTTCAAGGGAGGTGTGAATTCGGATATCTTATACTAAACCCTGAAATCTCCCAAATGGGTGAACTCCAATGAGTAAAGTTGTGAACACAAGCACTGTATCAATTAGTTCTGCTTAGTACCTTGTTTCAGGTTCTGGCCCAAAACATCTTGTAAGATCAGATCAAAGATACTGACCCATGCTAAATTAGATATTTATTTTCTCTATCAACTCTAATGACTTAACAGTTTGTAAAGATTCCAACAACCCTCCAAATAGAACACTTTTGACTCAGAGATGTGTTGATAAATGTTTAACAGCCAACTCTTTAAGAGACTCATTTAAAATTTAATCTGTATCATTAACATTTTTCCATCAATTGAGTCTGGATAATCAATCAAAAAAATAATAAATCAAGACCTGAGCTGTAATTTCTGAGGTATAAATGCTCATACGAAACCTTAACAATTGTCTCTTGTGAGCCTGTTCAAGCTGATTCTAACCAGCTTGTACAAAAGAAAAATAATTAAACTGAAACATATATTGTATTACATCTTATAAGGTAAAAGTTCTTACCTGTCAGATATGAGGCAGGACAACAATATAATAGTTACAAAAACTGCCCTCTATACATGTAGCCTAGAAGGGAAATAAAATAACAGAAGGTTCAATTCAATCAGCCTTTACTAAGAGTTTGCCATATGAAAGGCATTATGCTAAGTGTTGGGGCTACAAAGACAAAAATGAAAGTTTCTGCTGCCTACAGGGATCTATAGGAAGCAAAACAAAGTAGGCTTTTCTTTTGATATACTTCTAACCTAATCAGTATCTTTGTCAAGAAAACCCCAGACACAACTGAAACAATTAAACATGTTAGAAAAAAAAATTCTTGGTCTTATGTAGCTTAAAAACGTTTACCATTTTTAATAGTAAGCAGCAAGTAGGTGTAGATACAAGCATAAAAGTAGACCTTACATGTACTTAATATTTTCCTCTGCCTGTCTCAATTTTCTGTACTTTATTTTTTCTGACTAAATTGATGATTCCCTTAATGTTGAGAAGTTCAGGAGAGAAATTCCCTTAATCAATGCAGAGAAATAACTCTTCTGCAGCTTAAAGTCCCAGGACCACATAATCTTATTCACTTCTACAAATTAAATTTCTGGTTTCCTTCAGTACTTAGCTCAAATCCTACCTCCTACAGAAAACCTTTCATCACTCCTCTTGCTGCTAGTGCTTTCCTCTTTGAGATTTCTTTCCATCTTCTTTATATATCTCAAGTTATTTACATGTTGCCTTTCCATTTCAGAATTTTAGTTTCTTGAGGGCAGGAGCAATTGCTATCTTTCTTGGTGACATCAATGTAGAGTTCAATTCCTGATTAAGTATTTAGTATTTAGTAAATATTTCTTGACCACTTGACTAGCATGTCATCTTATTATAAGTATGAAATGTACCCATTCAGAGTGTTATTTTTGAATCAGGAAAATTTGAGTTCGAATCTTGTCTCAGATGATGGGCTAACTTGGTAATTCTAAGTTATTTAATATCTATATTTCAGTTTTATTTGTAAAATGAGAAAATTGGATTTGATGACTTCTAAGGTCTTTTCTATCTCTAACTTGATGAAACTACAAATTAATTATTCAAATATTTAAGTGTCTGGGGCAGTTGGAGCCATGAAGAATTGAACATGACTGAAAAATGATAGGCAGTATCTAAGTACCTATTGTGTATTAAGTTCTTAAAGAATAAAGACAATTCCTCCAAAACAACCCAGTTCTTACTCTCTGGATACATAACAACTATTTTTATAAATATCAACAACCTAAATACAAGATCTTGGAGAGAATAGAAGAAGTGAAAGCAGTAGCTTATGACTTTAAGAGTGAATGAAAAGTAATTCATGATTCTTTTATGAAAATTTGAAAACATAGAGTAGTTTAAGACATACAAAAAGCATTTTTTTGGTTTTCATATCACTAACACTTTAAGAGTCTAAGCATTAACTCTTTTAAGAGGCTTAAAAAGGAAGATAAAAGCTGTTATTGTAGAATGTAGTCAGTCCAATGGACTTACTGTATTTTAGAAGAAAAAAGGTCATTATTGTTTATACCCCAGATTTTATATATGTGCCAGGTAACAATTTTATTATGACAGGTTTTTCTCATGTTTTTTAAAAAAAATTATTTTTTGAACTTGGAGCATCTGTCCCTCTTTGAACTGTTTCTCTAATAGCAAATGAAACATCTTATCTGAGTGTTTTTTCTTCATTCTTAGCTTATTTCCTTCAAAATTATTTAACTAACCTTTCAAAACTGTTGATTCCATTTCAGGATGGACAGCCTTCATTTACACAATGTCTGGCAACGTGTATATTGGTGAGTATGTTTTGTTCTCAGGTCTCAATTTCATCTAAACTACTATTTTCAAACAGTGGATTCAATTTCCTGAAATTACTTGTTTGGAAAATCAGACAAGCTGAAACCCATGACTTTAGAGTTTGCTCTGAATGCAATTGGAAATTGCCTTATGGAACAACGTTGTTATTAGATGCCATCAACAAAATCACTTATCTCAGTAATCTTAAAAACAGACAAGTTTGGTAATTTTATTATCATGTACACACACATAACTCTGTGTAAGAGAGGTGAAATGCAGTTTCTTTTTCCAAAGTAATTTTTGATTCCAAGAATAAATAATTCTTAGAGAAGCAAAGAAAATATATTTATGGACTGTTTCCACTGACTCATCACTTTAAGAGAAACAACTAATCAACTCAGATAGAAGGAAATAAGAAAAAACACGTGAATTTTTAATGGTAAGGATACAAACTCTCAAAGAGAATGTGAAAAAAAAATGCAAGTGAGAATATAGTCAATTTAAGATGAATGAGGTGATGGAAGATGAAGGATAAAATCAACAAATGAAATCCAAACTCATTTTACTCAATTGTTTCAACCTTGTTTCCTGCCAATTTTTTTAAAATCAGAGAAGCTAACAACAACAATAATAAAGTGCTATCCAGTAAATAAGAGTAATATATACTTTGAATTATTTTTCCAGGTTATAGAATTTTTCTGAGTCATGCTGTCTCTTTTGTCTTCCCTCCCTTATGATCAAGGGTACATATGTATAAAAACCTTTGACAGTATTTTGGTCATTGTCACTCCTTAAACTAATTTTTTTTACCCCTGGTTTCAGTGTGTTTATTAGAATATGTACAATCTTGTTGGTCATATTGATGAAGTCTAGATTTGGGGTACCCAAATGAAAATGAGGTCTAGTGGCAGGTTTAGGATACAGGGAGTCAAATAGAGCTCCCCTGCAACCCCTTTGGATTCAGCGCAAGGGTTGAGAGTTAAATGAGGTCTAGTAGCAGCTCAAGAATCCCCTTTAAAGGAATTTACGGACCCAAAAACCTAGATTGATAAGGGAGGTTTATTATGGGGATTGGAAGTAAGGTTAAAGTCTAGTTAATAAAAGATGTTAAGTAAAGAGAAGAGGGCACTGGAAATATAATTCCAGTAGGAAGAAAATCCTAGGTGCCAGGCATGGTGCTGGCATGTTTTGACCCTCTGCAAAGAGAGGACTCCAGCTTGGCTCTTTTATAATGAGAGATTTAGCTAAAGGGGCCCGTGGGTGGAGTCCCAAGTTGGCTCCTCACTGGGTTTCAGCAGGGCTAGAATTTGCTTGGTGGGGGTTGGGAAACCTGAGCAGATCATTAGAATGGGGGCTGGGAGAGCCCAAGTTGACTCAGATATGATGGGGGCTGGGAGAGCCCCTATCTCCTGTTGGAATTCAAAGGGATGCTTCTGATCAGTATTTGTGAATCAAAGGTCCTAGCTTCCTGAATTGATAATGCATCAGTGAGGAGGGGTTGGGAATAAGAAAGGAATAAATCAATCTGAAAGGACAAGTTTCTTAAAGGGACCACAACCCATATCAATATCACTTTCTTCTCTGCAAAATCATCTGGACCATGGGGTAATCAAACTCACAACCTCAGCCTCATAGGGACCATATTGTAGCTACTCTAGCTGCCCAGTCACTGGAGAAAGCTAGAATTTCTCTTTTAATTGCCTGTCCTCAGTTGGAGAGCTCCACAAGCAGCAAAACGGTAAATAGGAAACTGGAGAGTAAATGAGAAGTACAAGAAGAATTCTGTAGTGTGAAAAACAGGTAGAGAAAGCAAAGGCTTATTAAAAATCCTTTTTTCTAAACTTTCTAAAATATCTGCTAATAAGAATATTGTATAAGGAATAGAGATAGTGAATCAGTAAACATTAAGAACCTGTTTAACAACAATGTACTATACTAAACAAAGCACTATGCTAAATGCTAGTGTTACAAAGAAAGGAAAAATACAGTAGCTGCCCTCACAGAGCTCACAATCTAATGAGAGACATAAGATGCAAACAACAAGATAAATGTAAGATAAATGAGAGATAAAAATTATAACACCAAAAAGAATGAAAGAATTGCTATTAAGAGAATTATGAAGAAAATTCTAATATTAATTTAGAGGAAGAAGAGATCATTTTAGCAGAGAAGGCTTCACAGAAGATGGTTTCTTGAGGCAGTGTGGTATAATGAATATTCATTTTAGAGTCAAGAGAACTTGGATTAAAATTTCATCTCTGACACATAGCTGCTTTACAACTGTGTGGGGATTTAGTCAGTGCCCTAAAAGCATAAATCATACATTAAGAGCGTAAGTGGACTTGACATCATTTAATCTTATCAAGTCATAGATTGCTGTCAAAATCTGCTTTGGTATTGAAATTATTACACTAAATAAATCCTGAATCTTTGACATATTGACTTAAAACTTTTATTGCCTGCTTTCCAGGGCTATTGAGAAGAATGAAAAAAATTTTTTTGAATTAAGTTAATGAAACAAATGAAATTAAAACTGAGTTATTATTGTACCTTATAGGATAAGTAGAATTTTTTTTAAACAAAATCTGTTAATCTTGTCCAGGCTGGAAATGCAAGTCTGGTCTCATTGACGTAATCCTATTCTGATCAGCAGGGTTTTTTGTTTGTTTTTTGTTTTTTATTTTTTAAATGTGCTCTATTTCTTACCTGGCCTGGTTCAGCTTATCTGGGTTAATAAAGGGGTTCATGAAGGAGAGTAGTGATGAAAATGGAAATTGGGGAAGGGCCTTAAGCAATTCTTAAAGATTCTGTGGAGGTGAAGCATCCTGACTCCAGAACAGAGGATGCCATAAAGATGAGCCATGTGTTCAGGAACCTGACTAAAGTAAGGCACATTATTTCCTACAGCTTGTCCTCACTAGAACAGAGAGACTTCCCAACTACTTCATGAAGGGGATCCCGAATATGTTCCACAGCATGCAGGAGTCCACTTTGTGGGTCACCCTCCATTGCCTGCCTTTTATACTGTTTTATATCATTTATACCAGGAGAACTGAGGAGTTTGGGAAATCAAAGAAGAAGAAGCCAATTGACAAATACAACAGTCTTGGTTCCTTGGTAGTCATCTCTATGACTTGGTAGAAGAAGAGTGTATAAAGATAGTTTGAAGATATAATAAACTTCATACTTCACAGGGAAAAATGATATTTGGTAGTTTATAATTCAACCCAGCAGAAGAATTTTTTAATGTTTTTAATAACATCAAGTTTATTGTTTGGTTCCTAGAAAACATTAAAACATTTATAATATAAATTGAAAGATTTAAAAATCTCAACTAGCTTTCAATGGTTGTGTAACAAAAAACTATTTGTATTACCCATGTAGTATCAAAAATGTATTTGATCAATTTAAATATATAGTGAGCACCTGTGTATTCATTGCTATTTTTCATAGAACAAAGCAAAAGAAGCCTCTACCTTCTAGAAATTTACAATCCAGTTTGGGAGACAAATAGAAAATTGATAGCATCTGACAATACTAAATGAAAAAAGGAGGGGGGAATAGGAAGAGGAACAAGAGAGAGAGAAGAAATTGGAAATTAAACATTGAGAAAGAGATTTACAATAGTGAGTTACACCCTTCAAATACAATATTCAATTAGAAACAGGATTTGAGATTGCTTTGCCCTTTTACAAATGCTTGGACAGCCAAATCCAAAAATATTTGCAATTAAATTGTTTTCACTCAGATTTTTTTTTTTTATTAACTGTACAGTAAGATTTAACATTCTTGGCAAAGTTTAGCAATGGAAACTATTTAGTATCTGATCTGGCTCTGTTTGTAATTGAAAGTTGTCAGAAAAAATAAAATATTCTTTTTTTCTGACTTATTTTAGACTTAGGAGATTACTAGATTGACGAAAAATTAAGTGACCTGTGAACAAAGATTCTTAATCAATCTTACTGTTAAGACTATGACTTTGCTTTAAACATTTCATTTTACAATATGGAAGTTAAAAGATTCTTTCTAAAAAAATAAGGTAGGGACCAGGATGACATGGATTCTCATAATTTCTATGTAAAGATCTACATTAGTATGTTATTTCATATGAACTTTCTAGTAACAATTAGAGTGAATTCTTTCAGATGGGAAAAAAGAGGGGAAATGGAAAAAATTACTCCATATAAACTCAAAGTTAGAGTTTTCTGACCAATTTGAATGCCTCAAAAAGCAATTAAAACAAACCATGTAGCCTGATAGCACTGCCCTCTCACTAGTCACTTCATCCTAAAAATAATCAAAACTTTTTACAAATTGCTTTGGTCTCTATAGGCTACTAAATTTCATAGTCAATAATTGTTCCTGCCTTAGAATCAGGAAGACCTGAATTAAAATTCTGCTTCAGACACTAACTAGCTGTGTAACCACTGACAAATCCCTTAACATCTCTTACCTTTAATTTTCTCATTTGTAAATAGAGATAACAATAGTACTTATCTTCAGTGAGATGATAATTGTAAAGCACTTAGCAGTACCTGGCACATTTTAAGTACTTTATAAATGTTAGCTATAGTTATTATTATTACCCCAGAGTGTTGATGTGAGGATCAAGTAAAATAACATAAAGTCCTTTGCAAACCTTAAACCTACATAAATGCTAGTTACTATTGTTATGTAGAGAATACACATTAAGGTTGTTTTTATGTAGAATAAAAAGATTTATTCTATATAGAAATATTTTAAAACTTATTATATATAATGTGTGCACATATGAAAATATTTAAGAGATATTATGTTTAATATATACACATGTGTATGCATGTACATGTACATATGAGTATATACATGCATATGTCTGTATGTATATGCATAAATATACACAGGCATATAATATAGAAACAATTCAGGGATCATAAGCCATTCCACAGTTTATCAGTAATACTTTACATATAATAGAGCACTGTTGTGTCCTGTTTTCTAGAGCCCCCAAATTGGGGTGACAAATTGTACCGTTGCTTTCTAGAATCCCCACACTGGGGTGATTAAGATATATATATATATATATCCTAGTAAGAAGTGATAAGGCAGGACTCCTAGGAATGGTGAAAAAACAGAGTCGGTTTATTTCAAGAGTTTTCTCCTTTTTATAATGTAAGAAAAACAACACTGCATGTAGGATCACATAAACAACTTGCTATTGTGTGTAGATGGCTCTTTCCCACCTGGTATCACTCTGCTTCAATCTCAACAAGGCTGTCACTGCCCCCTGACTTCTCAGGAAGTCTGAGAGTCCTTAGGGGAAATGGGGAGCCGAACCAGACATTGTCAGCAGGTTCCTCTGGGCTGAAGGTTCTTATACCTTACCCAGAATTTCCCCACTGACTGTGACCCACTACAGAGGATCATACTATAGTCATAGAATTTAGCATGGGAAAGAAAAATTTAATCTATACCTTAATTTCATGTGACTATTTTATCTCAGCCAATCAAATATCTTTACTTTCCTCCAAAACTCCACAGATCTTTTCTTAGTGTATTTAGTTTTAAAAATTTTTCTTTTAACCCTTCCCAGGATTTTTTTTCTTTTTCTTTTTTCTTTTTCTTTTACATCTATTAAGTTTCTATCCAGGCTTTTAGATTCAACCTAAATCAACTTCAGGCTAAAATGGCAATCAGAAATATTCCAACAAATCCCAGTTTTGCCTTAAACTCTAGTAGACTTCTAAAAATACACCAGAGGAAATAATGACAGAGAAAATTAAAGGAAAATAGCAATAAATTTTATAGTTTATCAGATAAAGGTTTCACATCTAAAATATATAAAGAACTTTCTCAAATATATGTGAAAATGAGTCTTTCTCCATTTGATAAAAGATCAAAGGATATGAACAGGTACTTTTTCAATGAAGTAGTCAAAACAGTTAATAGTCATATTTTAAAATGCTCTAAATCATTGTTGATTTGAGAAATGCAGATTAAAGCAAACTTGAGATATCATTTTCCACTTATCAGATTGACTAAAATGACAGAAGGTGAGAAAGTGACAAATGTTGAAATAGTTGTGGAAAAATCGAGACACTAATTCATTGTTGGTGGAATTGTGTAGACTACTACATGATTTATTTAGAAAGATGATTAGGGAAAAACAATAGGATTGTATGTTCTAGAATGTTTATAGCAATTCTCTTTGTGATGGCAAAGAATGAGAAATTGCAGAGATGTTCAACAACTGAGAAATTGGTCAAACAAGTTGTGGTGCATGATTGTGATGGAGTATTATATATTCTGTTATGAAATGCTCGTTTTATTCCATAAGTAAAAAATAAAAGACTATAATGTCCACGCTAGCTCCCTGGAGGGCCTCAGGATCAGTCAGAGTCAGGATCAATCAAAATCCTTGGTCTTTAGGGGAGAAGTGAAGGAGGCAAGCAAGCTGCCATGTGGCTCGCCAAAAATGATTCCTGGACTCTGGAGTCTGGAGCCTTAAGTCTCTCTCCCCCTCGTCCTGGGGCAGAGTAACTCTGACCTCTCTCCCTCAGCCCTACAATCCTTGCCTGCGATTACCTTATCACCACACATTCAGCAAGCACCAGTAGTGAGGAGAGCTATCACATCATCATCTCATCTAAACATGTGTATGTAGAACCATTATCCCACCTCAAATGAATAATTAGCCTTAAGTGCTCTGCTTAAGTACATCTTTTCAGAGTTTCAGCCCTCTACAAAAGAAAGTATAGGTGAATAAATATCATACTTAGTGTGTATAATTAAGATAATATGTAATCATTCAATTAATATAATAGATAATAATCATCAAACTTAATGTCTATTCTTTTTAAAAGGTCCTGATGGTGAACAACAAAAGGTTGAACCTCATCACTCTGCAGTTTTGGGGGAAGGTGATAGTGTCCAGGTGGAAAACAAGGTAACTCTATAATAATCATTTTTATTTTTTGAAATATTTCTTTCAGCTACTTCTTTAGAAATTGGCCAATGTTCTTAATTGAATCTTCTCTGTAATCTTAGTTTTTAAGTTTTTCCCTAGAGAAAAAAAAAAGTCTATTACAATTAAATTTATCAATCCTCATTGATTTTTTGAAATTTTCAGTGGTTCACTTAGATGGCTCTTTTCAATAAGAATAATTCTTAATTCTTTAATTATTTGTATTTTTCTAAAACAAGACAATTATTACTTTTTCTAAGGGAATTTGAAACCTTGGCAGTACTCTAGTCCCATTCTCCATAATGTAAAATTTTATCTTTACCTTAAATGGAACAAAGCTTTCATTTTATTTTTTTGCTATTGCGCTAAGAGCTAAAAGCCAAAAGACTTAGAAGTAGATGAATTCTTAGTTGTTTTGTTGTTTATTACTTTTGATTCTCATGTTGTTGTTGTTGTGGTTTATTAATTCTGTTTTTAATGGGTAGTCCTTTGAAGAGACGGTGAATTCAAAATTCAAATAAGCAATACAATATAAATAACTTGAATCTATTTTTTGGGTAATGAAGGAAAATATCTCATGAGCTGTCTCTTCTTGGGATGAAGTAAGGGAATTCTGTTCTTATAAGTCCTTCCCCAGAGAATGAGATGGTACAATGGATAGAGTGCTGGACCTAGCTTCAGGAAGACTCATCTCCCTGAGTTCAAATCTGGTCTCAGATACTAGCTCTGTGACCCTGAGCAAATCAGTTAGTCCTCTTTTCCTCATCTGTTTCTTTGCCAAGAAAATTGTAAATGGACTTGCCAAGAATCATATGCAACAGAAATTACTCAACAACAAATGCCTTTCCCATGCTTGTTTTAAACATATTCTTCTGTTACACTTTTAAGTCATTACCATTTTAGCCAGCTAAATAATGCTGACTATGACACAGTTATCCACTCAAGTAAATGATTTGTAAAACTAATATTTAAGATTAATTTTAGATGTATTAATTTCAGATTAATATTATACATTAACGTAAAACCCTCCAGCAGCAAAAAAGATTATGACTTGCTGAAGGCTCAGATTAGCATTTTTTAAAAAAATTGTTTTTAAATTTTAAAAAATAATGCTAAGATTATCTTGACTTATGATTTGGGAAAAATTATATTAAAAAAGATTAATGTTATAATGAAAGGATGAAAAGGCTTATAAATCTTCTAATAAGTTAAAACAAGAAAAAGGACAATTAGGAAGTAGACTGACTTAAATAAGTTTCTTAGAACCTTAGAATATAAATTTCAAACTATAGTCATTTTTAATGTCATTTATCTAGCTATGATTAGTTATCTTATTGTAGGCTCTAACTTTAGGCATCCAGAATATTGCTACAAGCCTGGCAGTAAATGAAAATGCCTCTGAACAGTAAAGAAAATTATTTTCTTAAACTCCATACATTTTACAGGCAGGGATAATATTGATTTAAAATTTTATATAAAATTAAGATTACTGGTTGAATGAACTTTAGTTTTTCTGAAAATCTTTCATTAATTAATTAATTTCATTAACTCTAAGTCCAGTATTCTAATACCAAGACAAGAGAGTAGAAGATACTATGGATCACAGTTTTTAGATTGCTTATTAAAATTAAATTAACTGTTAATATTCTTAATATGTGATTCTTGGCCAGTGACCACAACATGTACCCATATATATGTATAAACATATGCACATATGAATACAGGCCACATATATGTGAATCTATTTACACATTATATTCATGTTAATGATTTGTATAAATATATGTATACATATTTCATTTTTGAAATTCTCACTGTAAATGAAACTAGAAAGAAAAAAAGAAATTACAGCTAAATGGAAGGGTGGCTCTTGTGTGTGTGTGTGTGTGTGTGTGTGTGTGTGTGTGTGTGTGTGTGTTTCTTAAAGAAACATATATTGTAATGATTTAGAAGAGGTAGATTTATAATGTATCCAAAGTGGCAAGAAGCATTTCACAGAATTCTAAATCATCTCATAATGTTCTTATATCAAATATTTGCAGCAAGACTATGAACATAATTTTATTTATTTCTCACCATTGATTATTAAAGCTAAAGGAATTCTATGAATAAATCAATAAGGTGCCAAATTCAACCAAAGAATACTTTAACAATGACTTCAGTGCAAATATAGACATGGGCATGAGAAAGGACAGAGATATTTGTTGAAAATATAATCAAGAATAAAAAATGAAAGACCAGTACTTATAGAATATACAGAAGTTTCATGTCTTTTTTTTTTTTAAATAGGGACTTAAGATGATGTTAGATACAGGAAGCATCAAATAAAACAGAAAATGAAACTGATTATTTTATACCTGGAAATGACTGGTTATTACTGTGGGAGATCATTTCCAAATCAGCTCATCTATATAATGTTAGGCCATTTACTGTTAGAAAAATTAAAAATCAATATCAAATTAAAAGAAAGAATAGAATAAGAAAACATATGTAGTTAAGGCAACATCAAAATCACCTTCTTTAAAAAATTATTAACATTAAAAAATGAGAACTGGATAAAAGAATGATCATTGATTCATCACTTCACCATTCCCTAAAGAAATTTAACTTATTTAAATTACTGATATAAATTAACTAATAAAATTTTTCAAGGAGACTAAAAGAGCCTAAAGTCTTTTTTCCAGAATCATTACCTTTGCAAGTTGAGAAATACTGTGTTATAGCAATATAGTATTGTTCAGTCATGTCCAGCTCTTTATGATTCATTTTGCAGTATTCTTGGCAAAGGTACTAGAGTAGTTTGACATTTCTTTCTTCAGCTCATTTTATTGATGAAGAAACTGAGGCAAACAGGGTTAAATGGCTAAATCCCTTTGATTGGTACCTTCCATAATAAAAGATTTAACTTAAAAATGAATGTTATCTAAATGTCATGTGTGAGCATAATAAGAATTATAAGTCTGAGAAACAAAACCCTATTAAAGCCCATTATGAATGCTTTATCATCATTTAATATTGTCTTTATATGTACAAGACAATAAACCATTAATTTCCCTCATACTTTTGTGATTTCATTGTTTTACCTCTTATTGAACTAAGAATTAAAAACTTTAAAAGTCAATAAGAGCAAATTATACATCATTCATAGCTTCAGTTTGTTTCCATTTGAAATTTTAAAAAATTAATTTATTATCATAATAGGTATTCTGGAAACAAAATCCGTAGCTTAGAGTCATAAAGACTCACTGACAAAAACAAAGAACAGATAGACGGCTCAGTAGACAATAGCGCCAGTCTTAGAATCATAAAGATCTAAGTTCAAGTCTGGCCTCAGACTTGAGTTGGAGAAAGAAATGGCAAACCACTCCAGTATCTTTGCCAAGAAAACTTCAAATGGGGCCATGGAGAGTTTAACCAACAACTATAGGAGATACTTGGCAATGTGTCTGGGTATATTAGGAGATGAAAAAATCTGTTTTTGTTAAAGAATGATCCTACCTCCAGAAAACCCATGATGCATGTTGGGAAGGAGGATTGAAGCATGCCCTATAAATATGTGGTACAATAAATAAAAAGCTTGATTTCTTGCTTCCTTTATAGCTTTTTCCTCAAATACAAAATATGTGTTTGTTTAGTTCTGGATAAATACGTATGACTTAAACCAATTTTCCACCATCTGTCTACTCATTCTCACTGTTGGATTAAGTAGTCTCAGTTCCCAGATGGTGAAATTATAACTTTACCCCTGCTTGATCACAAAGCTAAGATCTCATTTTAAATTTTTAAGAAAGATGACTGGTCATATTGAGAATGATGGGTTTAAAGAGAAAGGAAAAAAACAAACCAGAAGCCAGTCTAATAAAATATAAATGCCCTTTCATAGCCACTGTTATGTTTTTGTCTTCACAAGCCCAACACCTAGAACCTAGCTCAGAGCCTTGCTACTTCTTGAATTTAAGGAAATCTAGTTTTGTTACATTAAGAGATAGATAGTTTTTTGTTTAATTAAAGCCTTTTATTTTCAAAACAAATGCATAGATAATTTTCAACATTCCATCAAAACCTTGTGTTCCAATTTTTTTTCTTCTCTTCTTCCCATCCTCTTCCTTAGATAGCAAGTTATCCAATATATGTTAAACATGTGTAATTCTCTACATATTTCCACAATCATCGTGCTGCACAAGAAAAATTAGATCAAAAAGGAAAAATAATGAGAAAGAAAATATAATGCAACAAACAACAACAAAAAGAGTGAAAATACTATTTTGTAATCTATATTCAGTTCCCTCTCTCTAGGTGCAGATGGCTCTCTTCATTACAAGACCATTGGAACTGGCCTAAATCAAGAGATAGTTTAAAGCCAAGATTGTTAAGACTTGAAACTTAGTCAATTTGCCAAATTTTCAAGAGTATGGAAAACCAAACAGAAATCTCTAGACAGTTCATTCATTTCTCAATTTAAAAAAAATTAGGGAGGGGAGTTATATCCTCCTGTTTGAAATGACAATGAAAAAAAAGAAATCATGTAAATTGAAAAAATATCAAAAAGTGCTAAAGATTATATTTGTAAGCTTTTTACCAATTACTTCAAAATATATGGGTTAGAACTTTTGATTATGATTCCTATAAGCATAAACAAAAGAATATATACTCAATATATGGGGACATTTACTTATTAATAAATTATATACATGGTTTACTGTCCTACTGATTATATATATTATAATATTCACACATAAGTATGAGTTAAAAAGGATTATCTTATTCCATAAAAATGAAATAACATTTGATCTGAGAGTCAACAACTAGAGTTCATTAAATAATAGATAATGCCATAGTTAGATCTGCATTAAAGAAAATTCAGTTTGGCAGCAATATGGAGGATGTAGACTATATGGGAAAAGTATACATTATATATTTGTTTTTATGGATTTTACTCATGAAAACTCTGGAATTATTTTATTCAAACCTAATTATAGAAATCAGAGAGAAAACATAAAATAAACATATGAATAAAGAATAACCAAAAAGATTTTTTAAAATTTATTTTGTTGCCTGACTATTTGCAATTTGTTTTCTTCATTACTTTGAGCTATGAATCCAAGCATTCACTAAATGGAAATGGAACAGTTGCTCAGTAAAATATTTGTATGTTATTAGCTAAATTAATATAAAAGCTATTGCTAAATTATAAAGAATAATCATGTCCCTTAAAGTAAAGATGTGAGAAGAGATCTCTACCCAGTCCTTTAGAGAAAGGATAGGTCCACAGGTATACAACATTTCATAAGCTTTCATTCCTTTTCAGTGTATTGATCAGTTTGCTAATTTTTTATTTTCTTTTATTATTTTTTTAAGAAATACTTTTTGTTATATGGGATAACTCTTATGAATGATGAGGGAGAGGGCTAGATAGAAAAATTTAGGCAATATTAAAATTACAAGTTATCAATAACATTTTATTTTTTTTTAATATACAATTTATAAACTTATTTGTCTAGTTCCAGATAAATAGTACTACTGCCATATTTCCAATAAGGAAAATATTTTGATAAATAGTTTTCAGATAATTAAATAGGGATCTGATGATTAATGAATAAGAAATACCATTTCCAAATAATAAATTCCATACTTGTAAACTATGCAGTGATTTTTGAGGCATATGAGAAATAGAGCTTATTTTGAATTATAGCATAAAAAATGAAAGGCAGTTTGTCCGAGTCCCTGCTATGCAAGGTAACATATTTTCATTACATTTCAATCAATTCCCCTCCCTTGGGATCACTGTAACAAGCAGTGATTAATACCAAATCTGCAAAAATTATTAGCCTTTATAATGTTTTCAAATGTTTTTATGCAGGGTTCCTGACCAAGATTAAATGAATTTCCATTTTATTTGTTTTTGAATAATTTGTAAAATGCTAAGACTTTGTTCTGACTCAGTCTTAAAATTTGCTTCCCACTATATCATCTAAAGAGTTGGCTTTTTACACACTCTGCATTGCATAGAAAATATTTCAGAATAGTTTAAATTCTTAACTTGGAATATATTTTTATCAAAGCATTACACATGTTATTCACTTCCTATTTGATAGCCAAAAAATTCTGAACATAAGCTTAATTATAATTTAATCCTTCTGTTATTGAATTAGGATCCTGAAAGAAGCCACTTCATCTTAATAGCTGGGGAACCAATTAAGGAACCAATTGTCCAACATGGTAAGACAGCAGTGATGATGCTTTTCTTGATTAGTTTTCTTTTTTTTTTCCTTCTCCTAGTAATGAGTGTATGTTATTACTGCAGAGAATGACAGGATTACACCCTATCCTTCCTAGAGTTCTGAGGACCTTGTTCTACTTTTTAACATAGAAAGGAAAGATTACAGTGTTGGCTTCTGCTGTTTATTCATTATTCACTCAGCAAGTATTTATTGATTATCTACTATATTCAGGATATCATACTATACCATAAAGAAGATATATTTCCTATGAGAAGCTTACAGGCTAGTATGTAAATTTTAAAAAGTGATTTTAGTAGTATTTAGCAGTATCCTTATAGAGTATTACACTTCCCAGTAAAAATAATAGTTGTTATGAGGGATTGTTTCCTAAAACGTTTCTAAATTAAAGTCATTTTCTTTTCCTCTAAGTCTGTAACTAACTTGAGGGAGAGCAATTATTCTAGAACATTTTGTGCATTTGCTCTGTAGAGAGAGGTAAGGACTATTTGGTTTTTTATACAAACACTGACTCACTTTCATCTTTGGGATGAAGTTTTATTGTGATTGCTAAAATAGAAATCGATATACAAACATTAAATTAATTTTTCACCTTTCCATTTTTCTTTTTTTTTAAGCTTTTTATCATATATTTTCTCAATCAGTAGTACAACTGTTGTTATATGGTATGGATTGTAAGATTGCAGAATTATTATTAGCAAGAAATAGGATAATATCAGAAAGAACTAAAGGGGAGTGAGGGAGACAATTGGGAATAAATTTCTCAAATAGGTAAATAACATCTGCTCTAATTATGAAAAAAATGACTATATTAAGTGACAAGTAGCCCCAAACAGTCAGAAACTCACTCCTGTGTTACTTTCTTTTGGTCAAGAGAAGACTGTATTTTTCCCTTTTCCTTTAGCAGTCTTATAAAGCCATTCGCAAAATAATGTGTTTTAAATATATAAAATATAATACATAGGATCACAAAGGAAACCAATTGCAATGAAATACAAATATATATTTTTAAAATTTGAATGAAGTTTACAGACCTCGGAATAAAAAATCTTTGCTGTAAAATAAGAACTCTTGGTATGCAGCACACATAAAATTAAGAATATTGAGACAAGCAGATGTATTAGACATTTTGTTATCTGCTTCCAGATAAACAAAGCAAAGGATTGTTCTCTTTTACCAGACATTAATATCCTAATGTCCTATTCTTTCATTTAACATGATTGAAGACAGTCACAAACTTAGTCACCTTCTATTCTTTGTGACCTCATTTGGGTTTTCTTAGGAAAGTTACTGGAGTGGTCCTTCTCCGGCTCATTTTACAAATGAGGCAACTGAGGCAAACAAGATTAAGTGACTTTCTCAGGTCACTTAGTGTCTGAGATAAGATTTGAACTCCGCAAAATGCATTGATCTGATTCTATACCTAAAGCTTGATCTACAGTGCCACTTAGCTGCCTCTTTCATAATAGCATTTCATTACCAAATGGATTGTGATGAAGGAGAGAAGGCAAATATCCCATTTCCTGAGAAGAGTTAGGGGAGAATTCTTTCTGCAGGTTCAGATAGAAAACTAGTAAAAACTTTTTTTTAGGATTAGCCCAGAACTATTTATTATCAATGAAGCACTACTAGTTTGCACAAGTTAATTAGAACTTCTTGAAATATGTATTGAGGTATTGCTGTTCTAAGAAAGAAAACTTGTCACTGAGAAGGAGTGAGTCTTTACTTAACAGGTGCTAAAGCTATGGTTTGAAAACCAATTTGACATAGCAAATTATCTATCAATATTTAATTTGAGCCTCATAACAACCCTGGGAAAGAAAACTCAGGCATTATTGTCCCCATTTTGTAGATGAGAAACCTAAGACTGTTGGTTATTTTCATAATATTGATCAATTATCAAAAATATTCCTTTATACAACTAAAACTAAGAAATGTTACATTTTTTAAAAATTAAAAAAAGAAATATTCCAACAACTATATTGGATTATTAGCTCTCCTAATAAGCTGACATTGACTTGTTTGGCATTATGGATAATGAATGGATGGACTGCTGGACTTGGAGTTGGGAAAGTCTAAAATTTAAATAGCTGTGCAATCATGGACAAGTCATTTAATGTCTCTGAGTCTCTGTTTCCTCAGTTGTAAAATGAGGACAATATTTGTAAATCATTAAGTAAATAATAGGTGTTTAATAAATGCTAATTCCTTTCTATTCTACTTATTCATTCTTATAGGATTGTTGTAAGGCTCAAATAAAAGTGGACATGGAGTCAGAAAAACTTTTAAATCTAGGCTCAAATAATATAACAATAGCACCTATGTCATAGGATTATTGTCAGGATTAGATGAAATAACATGAAAAGTGATTTACAAACCATAAATATCTTTAAAATTTATAAATTTTAAACATACAAATATTATTATGGGTAAATTATTATTAATCTATTCTTTCAGTCAATTCAATTATTCTATTAATCTATTTCATGATTAATCTATAATGAATAAATCATTAATTTAAGCACTAATTAATTTATTAATAAATTGATTTATGATTGCTAAATTAATAAATTATAACCTATGATTAACAAATTACTAACACAATGTACTATATAAATATCAGTTTTTATTATTATTGTGCCTATTTCTTGCCTCAAAGAGCTCTTATGCATTTGGCTGAGGACCAAACTAAGCTTCCCTCCCCCCCAAGTTTTCTGTCATAAAAAAATTACAGAAGCTCCACTCACAGTTCACAGAAACCAGTGAAAAATACTGTTTTCTCTCATCCTCATATGACTGTCTGACATCTTTTTATTATAGGTCCATTTGTGATGAATACAGAAGCAGAGATTTCTCAAGCTATTATTGATTTCACAAGTGGCAAAAATGGATTTGAAAATGCTAGAAATTGGAAATCCAAGATAGGAAACCAGTGAAAAAGTAACACAGTAGGTCTAACTGCTTACCAGATTGTTTCCATTTGTTACATGCTCAATGTGTGTTTAAAAAAAAACAAACCTAAATATGTGTCAGTACTTTTTCAAGATTACATAGTTAAACATGATAAATGTACTTAAGTTTTTTTATAGAAACATGTAGAAAGAAATTTCTGATATATACAAATAAATATTGCTTCTGTTAATAAAATAGGAGTGTCTTATTTTGATCTAAGAACTCTAGACTTTTGTTGGAGGGAGGGCAAGAAGGAAGGGTAGGACTAAGGGATAAATGACTGGGAACAAGCAGATTCAATTTCTCTTATGAAGATCTATTAAGTAAATCCTGTGTCCCAGGCAATAAACGGGTGACCTTTGAAGCAATGTTAGCTATTCCACTACGGAACTCATCCAAGCCTAGACTGAAGTTTCATGTTACAGGTTATCTGCTTTAAAATAAGAGTCAACCAGAGTGTTTCAGTGAGTTTTAAAACTGCCATGCTATTGGTAGGAATATAATAGTATTAGAGCCAAGACTTTGCTGCATTTTCTGCCAAAATCTGTATCAGACTGAAGACACATGCTTCTTCTGCAGGCTTCCATGAAGGCTGTGAAAAAAGTTTTATTACCAAGTTGGATTGCTGCACCGGGCAAGTTACAATATTGTCTGTTAGAATACATTTTTTAAAAGAAACGTGGACATGCCTGATTTTTAAATCTTCTGGACATGAAATGGATTGGGGAGGGCTTTGCATTTTCAGGTGGGAAGATTTTTTAACTTCAGAAATTTCACAGTTAATTTTGAGAGTGTAAGAACTTTAATTTTTTTCTCTTCCAATTCCCTCTCTTCAAGATCACTTCATCCAGATGCTTTAAGTAGTTAAGGCAATTATATTGGATTTGTTTACCACTGAGTGTGTGCTTTTTGAATTGGAAAATTTGAGGATTTAGAGAAAATGTTTTGAAAACTTTATTTTTGCAAGAAATATGCATTTTGAAACAGTTACCCCTGGCTGTGAGATACCAACTGTTTAATAATCTGTGGACATTTAAAAAAAAATCAGAATGAACACACAGTGGGCAATTGTGAATATTTTCATAGTCTCCTATCTGCATCTCCTTCAGGGATCTAATTATCAGCATGGACCTATGAAGGTAGGTAAGCTATATTTGTGAATTGGACAAGTGGAAAAATAATTTTCAAGGGAAAAAAATGTGCTTTCTGACTCATGTTAATGGTATTGTGTCCTATAATTCTCCTCTCTCCACTATGCACTTACCTTGTGTACATTTAGAGCAATTCTAGCATGTGTTTATTAAAATTTTTATTCTTTTGTTTAAAAAAAAACTCTTTTGAAGTAATTTCCTTAAGAATAAACTATCACTCTAAAATAAAAAAGAGGAAAAAATTTATAAAAATATTTGTTAAGGGGTATTTTTACCAAATATCAGTTTTTAAAAATTTTCTCCAGGAAATTCACTTCCATTCATTTATGAAGTATTCTTCTGGAAATGGCACAGCATTCTCCATGAAATACTTATTTATTTTTATTCTACAAATAATTTTTCTGTCTTGATATTCTGGCACATGCTAATTAGGAAAAACTGCTTCTTTGCTCCTTGCAATTATTATTGTTTGTTTTTTCAAGAAAATCAAGAGTATGTTGTTTGAGACAAAAGCATGTGGTAAATGGTGGTAAAGAAAATGTTTATTTTTATATTGCATCAGGAAGCATCATATTCTCAGACAATTTTGCAGATGATACTTTTTCAAATTAGAAATAAAGGGCAAAAAAAAATCAAGACCAGTCACTTGACTTGGAACATTGAAAAAGTCTGAAAACATTTTTAATGAATGACACTTATGGACCTCCTGCCTCTACAAAAGGATGGGTGGTGGGAGTGTCTGTTCATATTTCTGCTTTTAAGCAATGCTTGTTCTTTGTAATTTTGCAAATTCACTTTTGGTTTTTTATAACTATTCTTTCTGTTCACATATATTACATTCACAGTATATATTGTTTTCTTGGTTCTGCTTACTTCATTCTGCAGCAGTCCATGAAGATCTTTCCATGCTTCTCTATATTCATCTCATTTATCATTCCTTACAGTATGTTTAATATTCCATGATGTTCATTTGCCACAATTTGCCATTCCCTAATTGATAGACATTTACTTTTTTTTTTTTTACAATTCTTTGATATCATAAAAAATGCTGTTATAAATATTTTGGTATATATGAAAAGTTTCTTCTTAAGACTCTCATTTGGGTATAAAACTGTGAGTTGTCATCCTGCTAAGTGTCTTAATTCTGTGTACTACATCTGTTGTCATGTATATTTGTAATTCCTAGAAGATATTTCTGGTTCCCCTAATTATTATTTCCTTTCTGAATGACATTATTTTCCATCTACTCTATATATTTGTTATATGTATCTAGTTATTTATGTTGTCTCCCCCCATTTGAATGCCATTCAACCAGATTGTGATAGTTTGAGACTGACTTTTAATTCACTATGGCGGAGATCCACATTAGGACCTGAGGGCCAGAGCAGCTAGCCAAGGTATATCTCAGGAGCTAAGAATTTTTTTTGTTGTTGTTTTTTTTAAATACAACAAAACTTTATTTAAGAATGTAAAAACTATTGTTACTTCGTGAACCTGGAGACTGTCATCTGCTAACTCTTCACTATACTATGTTGCCTTTCACCATTTAATCAATTGCCTGATATATTTTTAACAATGATTTAAAATATTTTATATACTGTATTAGAATCATACTTAAATTCCTTTTCATAGCATAAAGATGACTCTAGATTCTTGAAATTGAGAACAGTAAAGCTCAACTTATCCTAGCAAGTCAGAAAGTCTTAGAATGCAATCCTCACAATAGGTTGTTTCGAATAAGGACCAACCTAATTAGATAGAAGGAAGTTTATCCCCAAAGGACTGACCAGTGATTGCAGGTCCTACTAATGTAAGAAAGTGTTGAATAAAAAATTTAGTAAAGATAGTAGCCATGCAGATGGAATCACAGGTCCTTAAGCATAAATATATTACCCTTACTAAAAAAAAAAAAATTCAAATAGTTATAAAGATTTGGGGTAATATAAGCAAAATACATGTAGGAATCTGTCTAGATTGTTGCTTGTGGTTTTCAGCTATATTTCCATGATTAATTACCAATTTTTCTTTCAACTCATAGTGAAGATATATTATTACAGATGAGGAGAACAGACCAAGTCTACTAATTCCCCACCTTGGCTACCTAGTGCTATATGTTCATTAAACTAAATGTATATACCATATTGGGGCATTCATGGGTATTCATTAGGGTATTCTTAAGATCCTGTTTTACCATCTGGGATTTGCTATGCAATATAACCAGCTGAGATGTGGAAGACTTATACTCTACAAGTTATTTGTCATTGAGATATATGGGAAGCAGAGAAAAACACATCTGGCTCAGAGATTTGTTTTAAAGCTGAAGCATGATTGATGAGACTTTCCCTCTAACAATGCATACAGAACAAGACCTGTGAAATATTATGCAAGAAAAATCACATTCTAGGTGACTGTGAGAGAGCTTAGTGTAAATTCAGGAAATGGCTCTGAAAGAATTATAGACCTGATTACTGCTTTTTTTCTATTCACAAGTGACGTTGACAATGGTGTAACCAGTTGGTTGAAGGAAGGACTTCAGATTCAAGGGTTTTTAATCAGGAGCTCATAAATGTGTTGCTGTTGTTTTAAGAAATACATTGATTAAACATTTCGATATATTTTGTGTCCATAATTCTATTTATTTTATTTTATACATTTAAAAAAATCAGTCAAATAAGAGGTCTATAGGCTTTACCAGATGGCCAGAGGGGTCCATGAAAAGAAATAAAGTTGGGCTTCATAAAGGAAAATCTTCCTAATAATTCAATAGCCAAAATGGGAGTGGGCTGCCTTGAGAGGCAGTAATTTTACCTTCAGTGGAGCTCTTTTCATTGAATGACTACTTGCAGATAATGGTTGAAGTAAACTGAAGTCCCATGCAACTTTGGGATTCCATGAATAAATCTTATACTCTTGGAGAACAGAGTGCTCCCAGGCACTTGTCCCAATAAGTTTTCTGCATTGAGCATCTCCTTTCTTTATCTTGATTTTATCAGTATCCTTGCCCCTACTTAAAAGCTAAAACTATATCTACTTAATTATCCTGGACTGAAAAATAAACAGAGGTTAAAAACTATTGAGTTAGGTGATCTTTTTAATCACCTCTAGACTTAGAACTGTGCATCTATGGTTTATGATCTTATAATAGTAGAAGGAGTTGGGAGATGGAAATTTCTATTTGAAACAACCATCTTGCTCTACCAAGGAAATTATATTTTGCCTAAGGTCATCCACGTAAGGAAGCATTAGAGGAAGGGTTAATCTTGATCTTTAACTTACATAAATTAAAATATAAAAAATTTAAATAAAATTTAAAATTAAAAAAATAACATATAAATTAAAATTTATGCTAATTTTAAGAAATGAAGAAATTCTTATTTTACCACTCTAAGTTTTGGGATCCTCATTTTCAAAATTGCTTCCCATTCTAAATTCTATGATCCTACCTAAGCAAGGATCCAGGTTGGGATCACTGAGGGAGGAAGGGAACAGAGTACAAGAAGTCTCTAATTAAACTGCTCAAGATATTTTCTTCCCTAGGGCTCTAACCAAAACAAATCAATCAATCAATCAATAAACATTTATTAAGAACCTACCATGCAGTAGGTTCTTAGATAGGTGTAGATAGGCTACACATTAGGGACCTACAAAGAAACAAAATGTAGCTCATGCCTTCAAGGAGCTTTCTTTCTAATAGGAGCTCTATTCTTCATTTTTGAAGTCTGATTTGAAAGAAGAAGTATTCTCTCCTATCAAGAAGGAGCATGTTATGGTGCAGAAAATGGTAGATTTGGTACCAAAGGAATTATGTCTAAATCCCACTTCCTATCTATGTAATCTTAAACAAGTCAAGTTCTGTGACTTCAGTTTCCTTGTTTAAAATGAAGTGCTAGAGTCTGGGATCTTGAAACATCCACCAATTCTGAGGTTCATACAAGGATATTAGGGAGAGAGATGAAGCAAATTCCTGTGAAAACTAGCAGTATCTTAGGCCCTTAAATGCAGATTTTTAAAGATGCATAGGCTTTCTCTGTCTTCATTGATCTGGGAGGAAATGGAAAGAAGAAAAATGAATACTGTACTAAAGCAAAAACCCTAGTTAAATACCATTGGTCTCTTCAAAATAGATTGGGAATTTCCCATTTATAGGAACAGAAATTAGTGTCCTTGGATTGAGGAGGGGAATTAGGAGATTTAAAGAATAAAAAAAGACAGAAGGGGATCTGATCCTTTTCTTTCCCATCTCCATGGCTATCCATATAACAAGATATTAGGAAATAATCTCCCCATCTAGAACAGCTATGTGATGGAAATTGCTATCATTAATGTATTATTAGTAGTATTATTAAATAGCATTATATAGGGACTGGGCCTATGGTTTCATTCATACCAAGAACTTCAGACGAGGAAATTACTATTCCCAATGCAGTTTTAGCTTCTTCAGAACAATTTTAGAGAATAAATTTCTTGCTTGGGTTCACAAAACCACTACCTGCCCAAGACAGGCCTTCAACCAGGTCTTCCTAGTTTTGAGACTATCTCTGCAGTGTACTGTTACCCCAAAATATGGGCAATATGCTTCAGTTATGTACTTGTTAGAGTCAACTCATATAGGCTAAATAGATTATTACATTTTCAGTGGACATTTGACACTTATACTTTGGAAATGTGCAAACACTACAAATCAGGACTTGATTTATTGTTTTGTTGATTTTCTTGACTTGGGAGAAGGATAGAGAAACTATTATTAGTGTAGAGTAAACTTAAAAGCGTGCCCTGTTTTTTGGCAAGCTTGCTATAAAACAATTATCAACTACCAATAACACAAATATAAAGAAAGGATAATAAAGTGGCAATTTGTCTCCAAAACATTTTCCAGCACTCTTTCTATCTGAATTCCATCAAAAAAAGAGAAGACTAAGATAATAATGACAATAATAACAGCTCATGTTTATATGGGGTTTTAAGGTAATATAAAGCAATTTATTGATCACCTGTTAGACAATAATCTTATTTGCCAGAAGAAGAAATTTGAGCTCAGCGATATTAAATGATTTGCCCAGCATCACACAGCTAAATAACTGTTCCTCCATGTTGACCATCTCAGAAAACTGGAAGAGTAGGCCTTAAGAGAACAAAAAATCAAATTTATTTGTTCAGCATGTGGATCCTCAGACTCCTTTTCATCAGTGAATAGTAAAAGAGAAACATTTCATTAAAATGTCACATTATTGAAAATGTTATTTTTATAAGGAAAAGGAAATTGACTTTTGGGGCATTCATGTTATTCTGACATTATCCAAACAGTTTGATTAGGCTTATAAGAATAATTTTTATCTTAATGGCTAATACTTTAGGCAGTCATTTGAGCTGTTAGAAAGGATTCTCTTTTCTGCACTGGCTGACTGGGGCCTTAATCACTGCTGTACTTATCAGAGAAAAATACTTATCATATTGAAAACCTGTGTCAGAAATGGCTTAACTCTAATCGTCCATTGAGGAGGCAGTGAAGGCCTTTATATACTTTTGTAGACTTTGTGGTTGCCCTTACTTTATCCTGTAGTGAGCTGGGGCAATGGTGAATTTGACTGTAAGAAGAGAATAAGAAGAGAATTGACTTTAAGAATGAGGAACTTTCCCAGATCTCCCTCTTTAATCTCTAAAAAGGATTATAAGATGAAAGACCTAGACCTGTGAGGAACTTCAGAAGTCATTAAGATGAACCCTCTTATTTTTGAGAAGTGGAATTGAGGCCCATGGAAAGTAAATGTTTCACCCAAGTTCACCTAAGCAATAAATATCAGAAGTGAATTTGAACTCAGATCCTTTGATTTAATTCCCTGGCCTGTACTCTTCTTCCTGCAACACACCAAGAAAAAAACGAGAACCCCAGAAGAGCTCCTTACTTTTCATTTCTTTTGTTTCCTTATTTAGACTAATCCTAGAAGGTATTTGGGGTGGAGTTCATTATTACAGATGTATAGACCAATGCCAGTGGGGAAACAAGTATAAAAATCAGTGAAAATGAGAAATGTAATTGTGATTGCTAGTTTTGCAAATACCAAAGAGAGGGATCTGCCTGTAAGTGGGGGATCTGCAGTTGGTTTGTGGAATTTGTACTTTAGCTGCTTCTAGCCACAAGTAAACTGGTATCTGCTCTGCCCAAAGGAATATAAATTTTGAATGTTGAGACCTAGCAAAATATCATGAGTTTACAGGCTAGATTTTCTTTTTTTTTTTTTCCTCTTCCATATTTATTTATTGCACCATTTTTAAAAAAACTGAGACAACTCTTTTGCCTCATGTAGTAGGATTTCTTGAAATATGGCATTGGAAAGCCAGATTTGATGAAGCCTATTTGGCTTTAAAAGGAGCTACTTGACTATATCTTAAACCCAAATCTCACTCAGCCCAAGCCTCATTTGGTCTTTGGATTTTGATGGCTCCCAGAAAGTATAAAGAGCAATCAATTGTTTCTGTTTTGGCCATATCCCTGAGGATTTTCTCCTCCCAGACTGATATATATAAAGATAGATAGATAGATAGATAGATAGATAGATAGATAGATAGATAGATAGATAGATGGATATGGATACATATTGATATGGAGGTCTAGATATATAAATATCTAGATGTACATAGCTTTTTGTCTAGGTAAAAGAGGCCATCCTTTGCCTCATTTCTTACTTAACCTTATTCACTGAATAAGCAGTGCCTCAGACAAACCAAGAACTGGAAAGAACCTTAGCTTAAAAAGACCTAGGTTTCCCACTGCCAGCTGTCCTGATCTAAATCTTGCCACTGAACTGAGCTAACTATGGCTTGATAGAGTTCAGAACTCTCTCTACTATCTCTGTGACCTCATTTGATTTCCCTGGAACTCAGTTTCCTCATCTGGAAAATGAGGAACCTTTAATGTCCTTATGATTGAGAGATACTGTGTTATATTTAAAAGAAGCAGGAGATAATTTGCGATATAACTAGAGGAAAGAAAATAAACATCCAAAAATCAACAATGAAGAGTACAATATGGCATTTAGTCATGTCAAATTAAGGGAATTTTAAAAATTCAGAGAACTGGATAGAAGTGACAGATAAGGATTCAGAGAGGAAATAAAAGTTAATTGGGCTTTAAAGGATGGGTAGGTTAGAGAAGTGGCTGGAAGAGGGGAGGATATACAAGTCACAAGATAGAACATTTTTTGTGCTTGGGAGGCTTGACTTAAACACAAAGATTAATTAGAGAACAAAAGAAGGCATGATGTAATCAAGGAAGACAAAATACTTAAAAGACTTTTGCTATTATAGAATTGTCTGCTTTAATTGTCTAGCTTGGTTTAGCAAGGAACCCAGATTTCCCAAGCCAATGCTGTCAATATAATAAATAGGACAAATCTGCTTTTCTTGAAGTAAATTTTCAGAACTCTAAAATACCCCAATGTGCTTGGACATAAGGTTGATGTATATTTAATCTTATCTACAATTCAGGCCTGTTACTCAAAACAGGAAAACTGGTAGTTTCCACCAGTATGAAACACTGAGAAAAGTGAAATGTAAGATATTATGACGATGATGAACACTATAGAGATGTTTATATTGAAACATTCTATTTCCCCAAGCCAAATGCAAAAGGAGATGGCATTTATGGGATGAACATATGCTTTGTTGATTTAGAAAATTCAGCTGAGCACAAGCACATACCAAGAATGCTCTGAATCTCTATCCTTTCTCCTCATCTTTAAATGTTTACTCACCTCTCTTTTCTTGTGAAGAATATTAGCATTTTGCCTGAGGTTCTTAGATTTCTTCAAATTCTCTAGTATTGTTCACTGAACATTCATGTGTTCTCAAAGATGTTGGAGAGTGGTGTGTCTTGAACATAGTGGCTATTGAATAAGATGAATTGATTTTTAATATAGACCATGTTAATGAATTATAGTCCATTGATTTATACAGTGATATTTCCTCTTTAAATGGGAAAGTATTAGTTCTGAAAAAGGGGCAGGGGAAAGTAACAAAACTAATTCCAATCATCAGCATTTCTTAGCTAAGCTTACCTGTTACAAGGCAATCACCACAATATGGAGACAGAACCAAGGAAGTACATCATTAGCCACCAGAGAGACATTCAAGAAAGAACAACACTGATTTAGAGGGTTATTTTTATCTCTGGCCAGCATCACAGAAAGCATCATGGAAGCTGACAAGTAGAATCACATCACAAAATAGCAATACTCAGTTCAATAGAAAACAAGCCTGAAGAAATGTTGGTAGGTGATTAAACTAAGCTAGATCACTGTGAGGTAATTTGTAGATGAAACCAGAAGAACCACAGAAATCAATCAATCAGTAACAAACAACAATATATAGCAATTGATTATTTGTGATCTACAATAATATATAGATATATGTTGATATATATTATGTAGGTATACACACATATACATATATATGTGTGTATATATATATATATACATATATATGTATATATATATATATATATATATAAAATCAACATTATCATCATCATCACCTGTGACAAGAACAGAACCACCATACTAGGACTCAAATATCTTATGTGCTCCACCTAGATAAGGTAGTGGATAAAGCTCTGGATCTAGATTCAGGAAGACTCATTTTTGTGAATTCAAATTTGGCCTCAGACACTAATTGTGTGACTCTGGGAAAGTCACTTAATCCTGTTTAACTTAAGTTTTCTCATCTGAAAAGTAGCTGGAGTAGGAAGTGTTAAACCACTTTGGTATTTTTGCTAAGAAAACTCCAAAAGGGCTCACAAAGAATAGGGCACAATTGAAAATGATTGTGCAGAAGTAGTAAGGACATATATTTAAATGAACTTGTGTTATATGACTTGATCTCTTTAAATATATACATACCAAATCTATAGATAGCATATTTTTAAAGGCACTCAGAGAGCAGTTTTCAAGAGATCTTAAAGAAGGAAGATCCTAAAAGAATAGAAAAGATAGCAGCTGACAAGACATTAGCAACTACTGACCTATATGACTATTTTTCCATAGCAATAAAAATGTTATGAGAGTGACCTATTTATACACTTGAAACATGAGGAGGGAATAAATAGGTTTTTGCAAGTTATTTTTTTTAAATAGTATTTTATTTTCCCAAATACATGCAAACTTTCAACATTCATCTTTGCAAAACCTTGTTTTACAAAATTTTCTTCTCTACCCCTCTCCTCCCTTTCTAAGACAGCAAGCAATCTGATAAAGATTAAAAGTGTGAATTTCTTCTTTTTAAAATTTTTTATATTTATTTTTTATTATAGCTTTTTATTTATTTATTTATTTTTAATAATAGCTTTTTATTTACAAGTTATATGCATGGATAATTTTACAGCATTGACAATTGCCAAACCTTTTGTTCCAATTTTTCCCCTCCTTCCCCCCACTCCCTCCCCTAGATGGCAATATGACCAGTAGATGTTAAATATATTAAAGTATAAATTAAATACAAAATAAGTATACATGACCAAACCATTATTTTGCTGTACAAAAAGAACTGGACTCTGAAATATTGTACAATTAGCCTGTCAAGGAAATCCAAAATGCGGGCAGGCAAAAATATAGGGATTGGGAATTCAATGTAATGGTTCTTAGTCATCTCCCAGTTCTTTCACTGGATAAAACTGGTTCAGTTCATTACTGAACCGTTGGAATTGATTTGTTCACCTCATTGCTGAAGATGGCCAGGTCCATCAGAATTTGTGATGACCACGTATTTAAAATCAGCCAGTGTCAGGAATTCAGGTGAAGGGGAAAATCTTCAATGTTTATTCTTTTTGAGGTGAAGGGGGATTGTGATAGCAATATGGGCAGCTGCGACAGGAAGCCAGCCAGCAGAGGTGAAGGGGAGGGGAGGGGGGTTGCGATAGCAATGTGAGCAGCTGTGTCAAGACACCAGCCCGCAGCCTCTCCTTCAGCTTCCTTTTCCACTCCCCTGCCTCCACCCAACAAAATCGCCATTTCCTATACAACACATCAGGACTTGCACAAAGAGTGGGCGGGGGCCATTCTTTCTCCAAGTATATATATTAATAGAGTATGGTCCAATTACTATTTAGCCTCATGTGCTTGGGACCTCAGTGCATCAACTCAAGCCTCAGCCCATTACAAGAATTGACCATCATATAGTATTGTTGTTGAGGTGTATAATGATTTCCTGGTCCTGCTCATCTGACTCAGCATCAGTTCATGTGAGTCTCTCCAGGACTTTCTGAAATCATCCTGTTGGTCATTTCTTACCGAACAATAATATTCCATAATATTCATATACCACAATTTATTCAGCCGTTCTCCAATTGATGGGCATCTACTCAGTTTCCAGTTTCTGGCCACTACAAAGAGGGCTGCCACAAATATTCTTACACCTACAGGTCCCTGTCTCTTCTTTAAGATCTCTTTGAGATATAAGTCCAGTAGAAACACTGCTGCATCAAAGGGTATCCGTAGTTTGATAACTTGTTGAGCATAGTTCCAAATTGCTCTCCAGAATGGTTGGATGTGTTCACAATTCCACCAACAATGTATCAGTGTCCCAGTTTTCCCACATCCCTTCCAACATTCCTCATTGTCTTTCACTGTCATTCTAGCCAATCTGACAGGTGTGTAGTGGTATCTCAGCGTTGTCTTAATTTGCATTTCTCTAATTAATAATGACTTGGAGCATCTTTTCATATGGCTAGAAATAGTTTCAATTTATTCATCTGAGAATTGTCTGTTCATATCTTTTGACCATTTATCAAATGGAGAATGGCTTGATTTCTTATAGAGTCAATTCTCTATATATTTTGGAAATGAGTCCTTTATCAGAACCTTTGACTATAAAAATGTTTCCCCAGTTTATTGTATAGCTTTTTATTTACAAGATATATGCATAGGTAATTTTTCAGCATTGACAATTGCAAAACCTTTTGTTCCAACTTTTCCCCTTCTTCTCCTCACTCCTTCCCCCAATGGCAGGTTGACCCAGACATGTTAAATATGTTAAAGAATAAGTTAAATACAATATATGTATACATGTCCAAAAAGTTATTTTGCTGTACAAAAAGAATTGGACTTTGAAATAGTGTACAATTAGCCTGTGAAGGAAATCAAAAATGCAGGTGGACAAAAATAGAGGGATTGTGAGTTTTATGTAATGGCTCATAGTCATCTCCCAGAGTTCTTTCGCTGGGCATAGCTGGTTCAGTTCATTACTGCTCTATTGGAACTGATTTGGTTCATCTCATTGTTGAAAAGGGCCACGTCCATTGATCATCATATAGTATTGTTGTTGAAGCATATAATGCTCTCCTGGTCCTGCTTATTTCACTCAGCATCAGTTCATGTAAGTCTCTCCAGACCTCTCTAAAATCATCCTGCTGGTCATTTCTTACCAAACAATAATATTCCATAATATTCATATATCACAATTTATTCAGCCATTCTCCAATTGATGGGCATCCACTCAGTTTCCAGTTTCTGGCCACTACAAAGAGGGCTGCCACAACCATTCTTGGTGTGCATTTCTTCTAAACATATTTCTATATTTGTCGTGTTGCACAAAAAAAATCAGATCAAAAGGGAAAAAACATGAGAAAGATACAAGCAAACAACAACAAAAATGTGAAAATACTATGCTTTAATCGACATTCAGTCTCCTTAGTTCCCTCTCTGGATGCAGATGGCACTTTCTATCACAAGTCTATTGGAATTGCCATGAATCACCTCATTGTTGAAAAGAGCCAAGCCCATCACAATTGATCATCACTTTACCTTGTTACTGTGTACAAAGTTCTGCTCACTTCACTTAGCATCACTTTGATGCGGTTCTAGTGATAGAGAATTGAGGTGTGAGAATTGATGTGAGAATCCCCTCTGGTCTTGGTGAAGGTCTAACTGAAAGAATTCATGAACCCGACATCTATTTGCGGCAAAAGGAAGTTTTATTGTTCACCCAGAGGGAATTCCCTTAGCCGGCAAATTCTTAATGAAGAGATTAGCAAAGAGTGTGTGAACAGCAACCTATTTTATGAGCAAATCTTGGCTGGTGGCTAGGGGCAGTTTGAACTGATTGTCAGACCAAAATCTTTTCAGAATCTGGAATTTCCTGAAGAGGGTCGGAGCTATTCCAAAAAGATAAATGGAGGGTGCTTTGATCAAGATTTCCCAATTGAATGGCACTGCTTAACTAACTTGTCTGGGAAGATATGCTTTCCCAGAGAAGGTCCTGAGACTCTGAATCTCCCTTCTTTTACAGATTAAAGGGTACACAGTTTTAGAGTTCACCCCCATCAAGTTCAACTAAGTCTTTCCAGGTTTTTCTGAAATTAGACATAATTTTTTTAATAGAACAATAATATTCCATTACATTCATATACCATAACTTATTCAGCTATTCCCTAACTGATGGGCATCCACTCAATTTCCAGTTTCTTACCATTACAAAAAGAGTTGATACAAATAATTTTGCACATGTGGGTTCTTTTCCCTCTTTTACGATCTCTTTGGGATACAGACTCAGTAGAGACACTGCTGGATCAAAGACCATGCACTTTGAGCATAGTTCCAAATTGCTTTCCAGAATAGTTGGATCATTTTCACAACTCCACTAACAATGCATTACTGACCCAGTTTCACAAGTTATTTTCTATATTATATCATATCTTCAAATGATGTATTGCTTGTCTTTTCAATGGAGAAAGAGTTGTGAAAAAAGGAGCAGCTAGAAGGAGGGGGAGAATTTAGAATTCAATTTTATTAATGAATATTTAAATGTTTACATGTAATTAGGAAATATTTGTCAAAATAAATAAAAATGTATTTAAAAAGAGTATATCACATCTTCACATTCACCCAATAGAGTATGAGTTATTTAAAACATTGAGTTTATTGTTCGTTTATTTTCCCTAAAAGGTTCTTCTCAAAACATGTAATAAAATATATCAAAATCACATTCTTTTGACCCAGAGAAAAATACCTTCTACCCCACTCCCTCTACCCTACCCCTTAGGGTACTGCCCCTTTTGTACCTGAATATTTCAGTTGCTGACAAGGGAAGAGGAAGGATATTTTTCTAAGAAAAGTAGCTTGAGACTGTTTTGAAAACCTCAAATAAATCTGAAAAGAAGACCTATTGAAATCAATTAAAAGGTACAAGCGCTTGATGCAGCCAAGTGGTTCAGTGGATAGAGTGCTGGGTTTGGAATTAGTAAGATTAAGTTCAAATGTGACTTTAGACATTCATTAACTGTATGACCCTAGGCAAATGACTTAACTCTGTTTGCCTTAATCCACTGGAGAAGGAAATTGCAAACCACTCCAGTATCTTTGCCAAGAAAATCCCATACATCCTTTTAGACAGAATTGAACAACAGTAACAACTGATTGAACATAGAACTAGATGCAAGGCACTGTGGTCCATGATTTCATTTACATATGACCATTTTCAGAGTTCTAAAAGATATTGCTGAGAAATGATTAATGAGAGAGCTATTTAGAGTCTGCAGGAAAATCCTCTATTGTTTGTATTATACATGATAGAATGGAAAATTCAAATTTTTCCACCTGAGTTAGATATGGGGCATTTACTCAAGAGGGGCCCGGATGTATCGCTAAAGATCAAGGACCTAGAAGTTATTTGGATAGAAAGGATATGAAGACAGTCCTTGTTATTTGAAAGAAAAACAATAAAACAGCTACTTTTAGCGTTAAATCACTAAGAGAATTGTATGGAACCCATCAGGCTCTGTAGCTACTGAGAAACTACTGAAGGAAACTGAACCTTCCTACTGAGTTGAGTTGATTTGGCTGATTGCCCTTTATCATCTTCTACAGTCAGAGAGAAGGGAAACCCCTCAGAGTTTTTGACTGTTGCACTCTATCACACTCTGGGAGAAGAGGGAAAAGCTCAGCTTCCAGGAGCAGATTTGAAGAGAAATGTTTGTCACTGAAAAATCATGTTGCTTCTATATCTTGCCAGTGGAGAAGAGCAGGAAAGCCACAGATCCCAAGTGTAAGGCTACAATTTTCTTGAAAGGGGATAATGCTTCTGCTTTATGAAAAGAGCTTAATACTGCTTTAGCAGCCTAGAAGAGAAGCAGTTTTGGAGAAATAAGGCGAATACAAAAGCTCAACAAAGGAAGAAATAGTTTTTGTTTTTGTTCAGTATTTTTTCAATTATGTCTACCTCTAATTTGGAGTTTTCTTGGAAAAGATACTGAAATGGTTTGCCATTTCCTTCTCTAGCTTATTTTATAGATGAGGAACTGAGACAAACAGTTAGGTGATTTGCCCAGGATCACAGTTAGTGGGTGTCTGGGACCAGATTTGAACTCACAAAAATGAGTCTTGCTCACGCTAGACCAGATGCTCTATTCTGTGCCACATACTTCCCCGTCACTTATAGTATGGATCATTCCTGTAGGGATCATTATTGATATCCTAATCTACAATCCAGAATCATGGGTTTTTCTACTTGTGTGCCTCACTGCTAGTATTTTGCACATGCTGACTCTCCCCCATGATCAAAATCCTTATTTTTTTTTTGAGAATACTACAAACACATAATATACAATTTGTTTATTGGTAGAAGAATGTGACTTAAAATTATAGGGCCATAACAGCAAATTGAAGTCACATAGTCCCCTATAGGGAACAATTCCAACTTTAAAAAGTGGATTCATTCCAAGGCATTCCCAATAAACTTTAGATAGAAAACACCATAGGCATTCAGAAAAAGAACTGTGGAGATTGAATATGAATCAACACATGCTATGTTCACTTCTTTTTTGTGTTTTATTTTTTCCCTCTCCTGTGGTTTTCTCTTTTGTTCTGGTTTTTCTCTCCCAACATGACTCATAAAGCAATGTGTATTAAAAAATAAAATGAAAATGGGAAAAAAAGAGTGGATTTATGTGAGCTGAATAAATTAGCCATTCCCCAGACATAGGAGAACCTGGAGGGAGTTGAAGGTGATGCCATGCCCAGGCATCATTAAAACTCAGAATTTTAAGCACATCTATTCATAAATAATAAATCTTTGTGATGTCTAAACTATTGAAAGTCAGTTCCCAAGTTATGTTATAAAGTAGGATTTAAAATTGCTTCAAAATTATTTCAGTTTCTACAGCAATTAAAAAAACATACTATAATGGATTGTCATTAATCAGGATTTAATTCGATGTAGAGTTTTGAAAATACTTCCCAAATTAAAAAGAAAGAAAAAAGAAGGAAGGAGGGAGGGGGAATAAAAAAGGAAGGAAGGAAGAAAAGAAAGAAGTATGGAGAGAAGGAAGAGAAAAAGGAGAAAGGGAAAAAGAGGGAGAAGGGAAGGAAGGAAGGAAAGAGACAAGGAAGAATGAAGGAGAAAAAGAAAGGAAGTAGGAAGAGAGGGAAGGAAGAAGGAAAGAAGAGAAAGGAGAGAGTGAAGAAATAAAGGGAAAAGGTAGGAGAAAAGGAAGGAAGGAAAAAAGGAAGGATGAAAGAATTGAATGAGGGAAAAAGGAAGAAAAAGGGAGGGAAGGAGGAAAGAAAGAGGAAATTGAAAGAGGAAGGGAAAGAGGAAAAAAGAAAGTAACACAGGTTGTGGTCCCTTTAAGAAACTGTATTTCCTATTGATCTGTGATCCCTTTCAGATTCTCAGTCCCTCTTGGGGAGCATATCTCTGTAGACAAGTTATCTTTTCAGGATGCCAGGTCCTTTGATTCAATTAGAAATCCTGGTCAAAAAGCACCCCTTTGAAGTGTTAATTCTAATAGGAGATCTGGGCTGATAAGAATCTAAGCCTGGGAACCTGGGCTGTCCCAGACCCTACCAAGACACCAATATAACAGCTTTCCTCCACTAAGGTCTTTTGCAGATGGACCAGACAGCTTATTCAGCTGTCAGGACCTTTCTGTCCACTGAGAAAGCATTCTTAGTGCAAAATTCCATTTTCCAATAGATCTGCCATTACAGTCTCTTGGTAAACTGATTTCCATTCAACTATAAACTTTCATTTTGCAACTAATAATTCGGGAATGAGTGAATTCTTTCATTCCTAAAACCTGTGGCTGATTTAAAGGGCATTCTTAACAACTCTCTTATAGCCACTAACCTTGACCATCATCACTCAAACCACATCAAAAGGGAGGGAGAAAAAGAAAGAGTGAAGAAGGGAGGGAAGGAAAGGATAAAGGAGGAAAGAGAAAAGGGGAGAAAGAGGAAGGGAAGGAAGGAAGGAAGGCAGGTAGAAAGGAAGGAAGAAAAGAAGGGAGGGAAGGAAGGAAAAGCAAGCAGAAAGGAAGACAGAAAAGAAAGAAGGAAAGAAATAAGGAAGGATGAAAAGATTGAAGTAAGAAAGGAAATAAGAAAATAAGGATGGAAGGAGGGATCAAGGAAGGAAGGAGGGAGAGAAGGAAGAAAGGAAAGAAGTAACGAAGGAGAAAGAAGGAAGAAGAGAGATAGGGAAGAAAGAAAAAAGAGGGAGGGAGAGAAGGACGGAAGGAAAGTAGGAAGAAAAGAAGAAAACATGAAAGGAAGAAAGGATGGGGAGGGAGGAAGAAAGGAAGGAAAAAGAAAGAAGAAAAATGAAAGGATGGAAGGAAGGAGAGAAGGAAAGAAGCAGGGAGGGAGACAGGAAAGAAGACAGAAAAGAGAAGTTGTTCCTAATAGCTTATATTGCATTCTCATTGTTTTACAAGAATTCTAGGATTCATTTACAACCCTTAAGGACTATTAAGTTCTGTATTGTCACCTACTTACATATGAGATTAGATGAGAAGTAGTAGCAGTTAAAGTCCTGGGTTCAAGTCTTGCCTCTGACACATCCTGGCTCTGTCAACGGTCACTGAACATCTCCAGTCCCTCCAGTCATCCTCTTAAAATCATAAATTGAAAAGTAGTTGCCGATCTGAGATGTAAGAGAGATTCTCAGTAAGAATCTCGTGTACCAACAAAATAACAGGTAAAGTCCAAAATCAGATATAAGGCTCATTAAATCACAGATTTAAAGTCGGAAGAAATCATCTCTCTCAATTCTTCATTTTACAGATTAAGAAACAGAAGAAGAGAGATTAAGTAATTTCCCCCATGAAGTCTCCTAGCTAGTTAAGTGGCTAATCTAGGATGTGCCCAAGTCTCTCTCAGATGCAGGTCCAATACATTCCTCTCCATTTTACTGCCTCTTATTTTTATAAATGAGATGACTGATGCCTATGGTATTGAAGTAATATTATTAGTTAGTGACAGAAATAGAGTAAATGCCCAGATTTCTCTACCTCTGTATAATGCTGTTTTCATTCTTCCTCTTCTAATCATTCCAAATGAAATGAAGAAATTTGATTATGTTCTTTTCTCTTTTCTCAGCTGCCCTATTGATTAAAGAGGAAGTTAGAACTTAATAGATGCAATTATCAATATAATTTTGTTCAATGACTCTTTTACAGTTATCTCTTCCACATTGCAGGGGTTAGAGGTGCAATGCTGATTTGGAAAATCTATAGAAAATTTTTTGGCCTTCTCTTCATTCCATAGAAGAATTATTATAATACTGAAAGATAAAATTTGATGATATTATACAATACTATGCATATATTTTATGCATTTCTGGAGTTCTAAACTTTTTCTGTGTCATGGCTGGCCTTCTGATGTTGTCTGTGGCTTATCAAAAACTCCCCTTCCAAATTTCCATTTAATTTCTTATTCTCTCCTTCAAGATATCAAAACTGTGATGGAGAAACTTGTGACGTTAAAGAGATAACTATTATCAGTATCAAGTTGGGAGCAAAACAGGGGAAGATAACCCAAAGTTCAAATGTAAATCGCATTGTCGTTCATTTGTTTCAGACTCTTACAGGGGTGGTTTGCCATTTCCTTCTCCAGTTCATTTTACAAATCAGGAAACTGAGGCAAACAGGATTAAGTGACTTGTCTAGAGTCACACAGCTTCTAAGATTGGATGTCAACTCATGAAGATGAGTCTTCCTGACTCCACGCTTGATACATTGTGCCACTTAGCTGCCCAAATGGAAGTAGGATAGCAAAATGTCAGCTTTTCTTAGTTAATACTCTTCTTTGTGGATGGCATGCCATTGAAAATGAATCCTGGAACAGAACAGGATTTTTCTTAATACGTTTCATGGATATTCAAAAGAGATAACCCTAACTATCTCTAGTTTTATGGGGGTGGCGTGGGATGGGGAAAGGAGTTTAAAAGTGAAAGGATGAAGAACACATACTTGAGAATAGATCTACAGTGTGAATATCTTCAACAAGCTTTGAAAAATGGACCAAAAATTGAATAGGGGGAGGAAAGGAGAAGACTTGGGATAACATATGAGAAATTAGATCGTGGTTTCAATGATCATAAGCTTCTGCTCCCTGCCATGCAATTCTGTGTTATTAACAATAATATTCTATTGCGGATGCCAATTGACTATAAATCATGGAACTCCAGGATTGATAACTCTATTCACTGCACCAACTAACTGTTCCATCTATTCCATATATAGCTTATTTGTACATAGTTGTTTGTATGTTATATCCCTCATTATATTGTGAACTCCTGAAAGGCAGAGACTGAATTTTGCCTTCATATCTCCAGTGCTTAACACAGCTCCTGGAATATAGTAAGTGTTTAATAAATGTTTGTTGACTGATTGACTATTGACTGTCTCACCCTCCACAACTCTGTATATTAACCTGATCTGTCTGGATAGTAACCTATCCTCTGAATATTTTTCTCCCTACCTTCTAGGCAATGAACTTTTTCATGCCCTAGCCTCTCTCTACTTTCTAAGATGTTCTCTAGAAAGCCTGACAAATCTGCATGAATGTTAATGATGTAATGAAGGGATGGGGACCATCTAGCCCATGGGCCATATAATAAAACCCATGAAATCATTTGCCAAGGCAACCATAAGCTGAAAACCAGGTACACCAACCTCCCATTATTTGAGTTCTATAAGTTGATAATTTTGTATGGCCCGTGAATGATGCTGTAAATGTCCAAATGGCTGCCTATAGAAAAAAAAAATTCCCTCTCTACTCACCCTGCTAAAATGGGTTAATGGGTGTCAGCAGGACTTCCCTTACTAGTCAGTAACATGTGCATCTTAACAGTAGTCTTCTGACTATCTAAAAAGTTAGAATTTCTTCTTTTAATCATGTTTTCAAAGAAAATGTATTGTGGAAACCAAATTACTCAGTGTAAACTGAGATAGAGATCTAGACACAGATGGATGGGGAGATTTTGGCATAAGCTGTGAATTTAATTGTTGGATTTATTTTCAATTTCATCACCTTTCCATCTTAAAAGCTTTCTCTGGTTTTTTTTAGGCTCTCAAAGAATGAACAGTCACACCAAAAATGAAAACACTGTTTGGGACTCTGGAAAGTCTGAGAAATTTATTTTATATTAGAGCATGCTTGGAAAGCACAGGATAATGAAGCTGTTTTGGGAAGAAAGTTTTCAAAATTAAACATATCAGTTCTTTTGGTTTTCATTAACATAGCTTGTAGTATCTCTCTGAGAAACTTTGCCCAACTTCTTAGGTAGTCTAAACTGTTGCATTATGCAAGGTTACATGAAAATTCCTTTCTATTCATCTTTTTTTAAATTCTGGCCTGTTGTTTCTGTCTCAATATAGTGATCTTGGCGAATTCTTGGTTTCTTGAGACTTTTCATATTCACATACTTTTTCTTGTCTATAAAGAATGCATTTCTAATTTCTTCACATTGTTTCTCTGCTCAATTGGTCACTTTTAGTGATCAGTTAGATACCATGCATTTACAGGCACTTAGAAAATATTGGAAGATGAAAATGATGAGGATATTATTCAACATTTACAATGAGAATCCAGATCTAATGTTTTTGAAATGTCATTTATTCAACAAAAATGTATTTAGCACCTGCAATAAAGGAAAATAGATAAGTAGGAGTTGTCAGAATGACCTAGGTTCAAGTTCTACCTCTAACTAATGTTGTTCAGTCTTGTTTGACCACATTACTTTGGCAAAGATTCTGAAGAGCTATTTCCTTCTTCAAATCATTTTACAGATGAAGAAACTGAGACAAAGAGGATTAAGTGATTTGTCCAGGGTGACATAGCTAGTAAGTGTCTCAGGCTGAATTTGAACTCAGATTTTCCTAATTCCAGGTCTGGCACTCTATCCATTATACCACTTAGATGCCCCCTTAGACTAACATATATTAATTAGATGAAAGTGATAGATTTAAGAAGTCACATAATAATAAAATTTTCACAATTTCTCAGACAATCCTCTGTCAAATTCTCTGTCTTTATGTTCCCAAGCTTTTCTTTCCTCATTTGCAAAAGGAATAGATTAGATTAAGTGATCTTCAGAAATCTTTCTCTCCTCAAATATATTATTATTTAATCCTGTCTTCTGCAGGTCAGCCATACTAATGGAAGAGGAATCAGACTTGAAAATTTTAATAATAATTCAGGTCAGAAATAAGAAGGGTCTTAACTTTTCTCTAATTACCCAATGATTTAGTCTGTAAAGTACAGATAAAACATATCACACTGTTAGAGAAAGGGATCTGAACTTATGTCTTAACTTTAGAATTTTTCTTTTGGAATGAGGTAAAGGATCTTCCATCAGTTTTCAGTGTACCTGAAATTATTTAGAAGTTTCATTATATTCATGTCCTGTGTGAGGAATGTCTTCATTTAAGAAGATAAGCAGCATTTTTTACACCAAGGATAAAACATCCAATTCTGACTAGAACAGAGAAAAGATGAGATGAGTAGACTGATAGTGATTCTTTTTGGAATATGAAAGAATTGATTCCTTATACTCAATCTAAATGATAATTTCCTAAAAGTTCAGAGTTTTATCCTAAACAATGTGGCATAGTGAAAAAAAGCAATAAACTTTAAAAAGCCTGAAAACTTTGGATTGAAGGCTCAGTTCTACCATTTACTTTGTGACTGAAAACAATCCACTTAACCCAACGAATTCCATATTCCTCTTCAGTAAAATGGATTGCTAATAATACTTTCACTTTGAACTTATCTTGATAAATGGTGCAAGATATTGGTCTATGCCCAATTTCTGCCATACTGCTTTCCAACTTTCTCAACAATTTTTTTAAACCAAATAATGAATTCTTATCCCCAAATCTTGTTTATATATTTGTCAAATACAAGGCTACTATGTTTATTTGTGCTGCAAAATTGTATGTCTATTCTGTTCCATTGACCTAATTTTCTGTTTCTTGGCCAGTATCAGATAGTTTTTAAAAATAATTACTATCTTAAAGTTTAAGATCTGGTATTGCTAAACCTTCTTCCTTTACCTCTTTTTTCATTAGTTCTTTTGATATTCTTGACTTTTTCTTCTTCATTAATTATCACTTAGAGTTGTATGGAAAGGACTTTTGTAAAAATCTCACTTTGTTAAAAAACAACAACAACAACAACAGCCCTCACCCTGTGAGTTTTTACTTATATCTTTAATTTGTTTGGGGTCTCTATTCTTATTAAACAAATCTAATAAGTAAGTTTGACCTAAATTGTTTATGGCTGGTAATAGACTACACCTCTCACAGAACAGTTGCTTTCAATGCTTTCATCCAAAAGAATGATTATAGGAATTTTATAAATCATGATAGAATTCAATGGTATAAATTTTTAGAATGGGAGATTTTTCATTACTTATTAGATCACAACCAGTTGCCTGACCTTTTTCCTTCATAAAGAATTAAGAACTGGTCTTAAAAATGTATAGATATGCTCCTCGTGGATGTTTATTTGAATTTCTTTTCATTGCAGTTTTTTGCACAAGCTCTTTTAGGATGCCGGTAACCTAGTAAATAGTAACCTAATTATCTTAGGAATTAGAGAAGATGACTTCACAACTCTTCCTTTATGAGATACCTTTGTGTTTCTCTCTAGGAAAAGGAAAGTATCTTTTAATGTTTAACCAAAAGCCTCCCGTGGCTCATTCTCTTTTGCCTTGAGAAGAAATAGCTGCTTACTGTGCATTAATTTCTGAATCTGTAAGCACAATCCCATAGATATCAGAAGAAAATGCCACAAAGAAAGCAAACAGTAAGGAGGTCAGATCAATTTAGATGACTAGAAAGTTGGCTCTCTCCCCAAATGTTGGCAAATCACTAAGAAAATATTTTAGTGAATGAGTAATAAAATGTTATGTGGTGCTTTTAAACTATATTTACAGTGAAAGAAACAACAAAAGGTGTCACTAAAAGAAGTGTGTTTGCTTAAATGCACCTTAGTTATGACTTGCTTTCACCTGAATTACCTAAAATACTATATGAGCTCCTCAGCTTTCAACTCATAGATTAAAAAGTGTAGGGTAAGACTTTTTAGTGCTCTCAAACGGAGGAAAAAATATAGTTTAAATCAGCTATTTAGAGTGCTATGACATTCTAATGAGGTTTCATTTACTCAAGAAAAATATTTGAAGGATTATCCCCATAAGGCATATTGTTGTTTTTCATAGTTGCTGCTTATTGCAGATTTTTAAGGAGACAGAACTATTTTGTCCCCTGTAATCCTATTTTTAAAGTCTTTTGGAAACCTCTTTGGAAAAGCTAAAAGTAAATGCTGTAATAAACATCACCTCAAAGATTAGCATTGATTCCCACCATGGTTACCAGAAGGTAAAAGAAACTGTACGTTAAGCAGCCTCACAGACAGCTTTTCATTGCCAAACAAGAGATAGCGAGCATTATGAAATGTAAAACAGATAATTTTAATTATATTAAAATAAAAGGCTTTTGCCCAAACAAAACCAATGCAATCAAGATCAGAAGGAAAGCAGAGAGTTGGATATAATCCTTACAGCAAGTGTCTCTGATAAAAGCCTTATTTTTCAGCTTTAAAGAGAACTGAGCTAAATTTATAGGAATACAAGCCATCCTCCAGTGAACAGGCAGTTTTCAGATGAAGAAATCCTAGGTATTTATAGGCATATAAAGAAATGTTCTAAATTTCTTTTAATGAAAAAGAGATTTAGAATACTTCTTAAATTAAAACAATCTGAGGTATGACCTCACACCTATCACATTGCCTAATATGACCACAAAGAAAAATGATAAATGTTGAAGAGGATGGGGTAAAATTATCATTCTTAGGCACTCTTGGTAAAGTTGTGAACTAATCCACCATTCTGGAGAGCCATTTGGAACTATGGGCATATATATTATATACATAATATATATCAAACTGTGCATGCCCTTTGATCCAGAAATATCACAATTAGTATATCTGCTCTTCTCTTTATAAAAATTTGAAATACTTCTATAGTCATTTTTCCCTTGAAATATTATGCTAAATTTCACCTGATATGTAATTTTTGGTTGTATTCCTCATTCCTTTACCTTCCAGAATGTCATGTTTCATTACCTCTGATCCATTTAATGTTGCAACTGCTGAGTCTTCATTGGTTCCTCAGTATTTGAATTGTTTTTTTCTGGCTATTTAAAGAATTTTTTTCTTTAACCTGATAATTCTGGAATTTGGCTGTAATGTTCCTTGAAGTTTTTATTTTGGGATCTCTTTCCTGAGGTGATTGATGTATTCTTTCAATGTCTGTTTTGCTTTATGGTTCCAGAATATCAGGGCAGTTTTCTCTTCAATATAATTTCTTGAAAGATGCTATACAGGTCCTCCTTTTGATTATGGTTTCCAGGTAATCCAGTGACTCTGACATTGTCTCTCCTGGATATATTTTTTCCAATGAGTTGTTTTATATTTTCTTATTTTTTTCATTCTTTTGAATTTTTTGATTGATTTTTGATATCTTATGGAGCCACTAGCTGTCATTTGCCCTGTTCTAACTTTAAAATTAGAGTTTGTTTTCCTCAGTTAGCTTCTGAACTTCCTTTTCCATTTGGTTAATTGTACTTTTTAAATAATTGTTTTCTTTTTTTCAAGCTTGAGGCTTTTTTTCATAATTCTCTTGCATGACTTTCATTTTTTTCCCTAATTTTCTTCCACCTCTCTTATGTGATTTTTAAAGCTCCTTTGTGAGCTCTTCCATGAGCTCTTTCTGGGTTTCAGAAAACTTCCTGCTTCTGTAGGGATCTTTGCACATAGGTGTTTTGACATTGTTGTCCTCCCTTTCCCATTCTAACCTCTCATTCATCTCCATTCCATACACTTACTTCATTGGAACTTGTGTTATAATTATTTATGTCTTTATCACACCCTTCTATTACCTTGAAAGTTAATAGCAGGGAATAGATTGGGATTCATCTTTGCATTTTAGTGACTTCCACATAGTAAATGCTTAGATAGTTTAAAACTTCTAATTGAGTTTTTTCCTCCCAGAGTGTATGTGTGTGTGGGGGGGGAAATCATTAAATTTAAATGAACAAACTTATTTATAGGATAGTCATGCAATCATACATTTGTGTGAGAAGATTCTGATGAACTTATGAATTTATATTACATAACACTTATGTAATAATTGCTTTCCTTTCCAATGATAGGGGGAAGTGGGGAAGGGAGAGAATTTGAAAGTCAAAATAAAAAATGGCAACAAAATCTTAAATTTTTACATGTCATTGGAAAAAATATATTAATAAAAAGAAAAAATGACATGATACCTGCTCTGGAGTCTCACCTTTACATTAATAATAACTAACATTTTTAGGATCCTGTAAGGTTTGTGAAACACTTTACTTTTTGTGTAAACTCTCTCCGTTGAAACTCACAATAATTTTGTATAGTTATTTTTATTACCATCATACAGATTAAGAACCTGAGGCTGCAGTAGTCAAATGATTTTCCATAGTCATATAGTGACTTTGAACCCAGTAAGATTCAAAAGGAGCATTTTTCAAAAAAGAGACAAAAGGAGTCAAATGTAGCTTTTGCTACTATTCTAAGCTACCTTAAAAAGAGTTTTCATGAGTCTATTTCCCCATGTACACTGAAGACAAATTTCAAACAGGAAGGAAAGAAGTATTTCTTAAGTACCTACTATGTGCCAGGCACTATGATAAGAACTTTGCAAATATTATTTCATTTGATCCTTATAACAATCCTGGAAAGTAGGTACTATTTTTATTATCATTTTACAGATAAGGAAACAGAAGTTTAAGGTAAGTAAAACATTAACAGCGACTACATTACTGAAGCTGGATTTGAACTCAATTCTTCCTAACTCTAGGCCTAATGCTCTATCTACTGAGTCCTAGCCAGTGTGATGTATATCAATAAAATCCATGAAAACTGACTTTAAGAGAACAAGATAATGTTTTCAAAAAAGCTAAAAAGGGCCAACGGTAGTTAGGAGATGTAGTGGATAGACTACTGGGCTAGGAGTCAGGAAGATTCATCTTTTTGAGTTCAAATCAGACCTCAGAAATTTTCTAGCTGGGTGATCCTGGGCAAATCACTTACCCTATTTGCCTCAGTTTCCTCATCTGTAAAAAATGAGCTGAAAAAAGAAATGGCAGACCACTCCAGTATTTTTGCCAGTAGAACCTCAAAAGGGTTCATAAAAAGTCAGACATGACTGAAACAACTCTATTACAACAAATATGTCAATCCGATGTATGCACAGACCCTATCAGCTTGCTCAGCTGATGCAACTTACCATTGTAGAAAATATGAAAGCGAGTTTCTGGGAGACAAGTGATAACATATAATGGAGGTTGCAACAGCCAAATAACCTGATGGGATCTGCACAAAGGGAAAACATATTTAAATGCTTTAAGTAGTTCAGAAGAAAGGTTAAGCAAATATATCTAAAGTCAGAATCAGCAAAAACAAAACTTCACTGGTTTCTGATACTCATTTGTTCTTTCCTGGAAACTGTTATATTTTCTTTAATTTCTAAAGTGGCAGTAATTATTTGAAGTTATCAAGGATAACTGAAAACTGAGTGATACTTTCAAAAATTCCACTTTTCTTATAGCAGGCTGCAATATTAGAGCGGACAGAACAGCAAATCCGAGCTGCATCTAGCTTGGAGGAACTCCTCAAAATCACGCATTCTGAAGACTGGAAGCTGTGGAAATGTCGACTGAAGATCAAAAGCTTAGCTAATATGGATTCCCGCTCAGCATCACATCGTTCCACTAGATTCGCGGCAGCATTTTATGACATTGAAACACTTAAAGGTAGGCATGTGGTTGTGTTCTTAACTCTTGTGTCAAATTTTTGGCATTGATAATTTTCTATACAATCTGTTTCATTATGTTAAAGTATAACAGGCAGCTATGTATAAGAATAATTTTAAAAATAAGGGTAGTAATATAGTTATCATTTAATGAGAAACATGGAACAATGAATAGAGAATAAAATTATTGTAAAAGTAATTTTTTCACAAAAATACTATCCCAATTTAAGTATTCATTACGTAAAAAACGTTATGATTAATAAAGTACAATCAAATTATTACCTCATTAATGATTTCTTGTATTGAATATGCATACTTTTAAAGAACTGAAGAAGAATGTTTAAATATTTAAATGCTTCCCTGACAGAATAACTGAAAATATAATGCAACAAATTAAAGTATATTCTATTGCATATCTGATATTTAACAGTTTACCAAATATTTGGTAGTTTAAATTTTAGGGGATTGAGAAAGCACAAAATGGGAGAAATTAGGTCATAGTGAAAAAGAAAAAAGGAGCTTTTAAAAAAGGAGGTTTAGAAATAGCCATTTTAGTGTCAGTTCTATTTCAGAGATGTCTACCAAAGCTACTTATTTTAATCAGAACTCTTAGGGTTTTTTGAATTATTGGGAATTAATCTCTGATCAAAAATCCTAAGGAAAGAGATTATTTGTCTCTCCAGATAAAGTTTGTTGAATGAGAAATATTTTCATGTAAGATAATAATAATAATAATGATACTCCCTCATTTGATGTTTAGAACAACAGTGAAAGATAGATGCTATTATTATCTCTGTATTATAGTTGAAGAAACAAAAGTTAAGGACTTGCTTAAAATTGTAGTAACTGGGGCTGTATTTGTACTCAGATCTTATTGACTCAAGGCCCAGAATCCTATCCACAATATTCTAGTAATAGAGGAATGTAAATTGACAAAGATATAAAAATAAAAATAAAAGAATAGGTTCAAAAAACTACAACCTGAAACTAAACTGACCATAAAAATAAAATATTTTCCAAGAAGATCTACAAATCAAAAGAAAAATTCATACAATATTTGAATATCTAAGTATCAAAATCTAACAAAGGCTGGCAAAGTGACTACTGTTTACAGGAAAGTAAATTTCTTTTTATTGCCAGTGGTTGTTTTTTCCTTCTTTCTATTCTGTTTCATTCTGGTTAGTATTGTTAGAGCATTGTTTTTACTTGTAGGTCTTGATTTCATCATCATTTAGAACCATGATTCAAGGACATTTCATTATGAGGCAACTTATACAAGATTTATGAAGACATCAGTTTGACAAATTTTCTCTGTCATTGTCCAAAATATGATTCTTTTGTGAAATATTAACTTTAGAAATGTACTACATGGGTCTATGAACACATGCTATTGTTATGATTCTTACAAGGTACTAAGACAGTAGAATTGATCTGATCCTACAAAGAGATGTTATGGGCCAGAATTTGAAACAAGGTACTAAATGGAATTGAGGAAATAATGGTTAAATCTAATTTAGCATTGATTGACTCCTACAACAAAAAATGGTTTCCTAGTGATGTAATGATTGGAGTATACTCAGTGTGCAGCATATAAGCAAGAAGCTCTCAGGGCCAAAGAGCACTCTGGGAGATTGAGAAGCCAGGATTCAGCTAAGGCAGAACAAAGGAAGATAGAGAAGAGGTGGCAGGCTGTCCTGTGGAGAACACTGAAAACAAGATCCAGAAGGCCTCCAGAAAGCTAGCTGAGCTCCAAGTGAAGGAAAGAGAAAATAAAGGATTGATCTTAACAACTCGCTGCATTTGAGGTTATTATTACATTGAACTGAAACTAAGGCTGCCTCCAGAAGCTCCCCAAGAAACTTGCTCTTGGAGAACAATATATTTTAGAGCAGAGAACATTACACTTTGAAACCCAAATGTAGGACAGACACAATCCTGATTTCAGTGAAAAAGTCTCTTCGCCCCAGAAATTAGGGTGAGTACAACAAGGAAACTTTGTTAAAGGGCTAAAGTAGAATTTCAGGTGAAATGGGATAGATGTTTAGAAAACAGCCTTCTGTTCAAGGAAAATATTTAGAGACCATTGCCAGACTTTAAAAAAATCAAGGTTTAATTATAACTTGGGAGCATTATCATTGATCTTTTAAAAACTGTACAGTATACATCTCCTTGGTTCTCTATGGAAAAAGAATTGGATTCAAATGAATGGAAATGAGTAAGAGAGCAATTAGGTGAATGCTACAATTCTAATCCAAACTCAATTTCCAAAAATATACTTTATACATACAATTTACTACAACTGACTTTAAGAAATTATTTAAGCGTTAAAGTGAGGAAAAAGAAGAAAGAGCAGGAAGGGGAGGTGCCAACCAAATTAGGTGAAAAGGATGAAGAATTAGATAAGAATTCACAGCAGGAGAAATTAGATCATTCCCAATCCCCTGACCTACTTCCCTCAATTAACCCTTCATGGGTGGAGGGAGAAGGAGGAGAGGGAGAGGCAGTGACACAAACAGAATCACCTATTAAGCAGCCTATGACAAGATTAGAAAAGACATTAGTTAAGGCAAAAAATGAAGGACATGATGTATCTGATTTTATAAATGCATATCCTGTGATTGAAGAACTTGATTCTTCAGGTCAGAAAAGGAAAAGATACACTCCTTTTCATTTGGAAAAATTAAGGATTTGAAAAAAGGTCACACTCTTTATGGGGCTACATCATCTTATGTTAAGATGTTACTAGATATTTTTGGCTTATGAAATCCTAATCCCCCAGTGATTGGCAATCCATAGCAAGGACTGTTTAGAACCTGGACAAAATTTGTGGCTTTTGGAGTATCATGAATTATGTAGGATTCAAGCCAGACACAATAGACAAACAGGAGTTAACTCAAATCACTTGTGACCAACTAGCTGGTGAAGGTCAGTATGTAGAGAATTCAGAACAGATTAATTACCCCACAATAGCTTATGAGCAGATCACAACTGCAGCTATAAAAGCTTGGGGTTCCCTTCCAGGAAAAGATCAAGGGGAAGCCTTCACAAAAATAGAGTAAGGTCCCAATGAACCCTTTGCAGATTTTGTGGGACATCTGCAAATAGCTGTCACAAGAACCATTAGAGAAAATGCAGCTACAGAAATAATGACCAGACATCTGGCTAAGGAAAATGCCAATGAGGTTTGCAAAAGAATTATATGGGGGCTAGACAAAGATGCTCCTTTAAAGAAGATCATAAGACACTGTGCCACAGTGAGCACAATTGCTTATTATGCCCAGACTATGATCAACATGGGAAGACAGGGTCCCTCTTGGCAAGGGACTTCTAGAGAAAATCGTCGATGTTTTCAGTGTGGAAAAATAGGATATCTTAGAGCTCAGTGCAAATATGGAGATAGAGTGAGAAGACAGGGTGAGAGAATAAAACCCAAAACCCTATGTCCAAAATGTAACCGAGGCTTCCACTGGGCCTCAGAATGCAGATTGACCCAGGGAAATGAGGCGGGGCCCACCAAAAGATAGGTGGGGCATGATGACAGTTGAGTTTACACCTAGAGAGCCTTTAGAAGTCAGGACTCTGATGTGATCAACTAGCAAAAAAGCAATCAGATAGCAGAAAGGGATTACAACTGGGAAGAATGCAGGCTTTTTAAACCAACAGGTCAGTGTCCAGTGCAAACAGCTCCAATGTAATTTGCTAGATGATGAGGAGAAATCCCGGAAGTGGTAAATAGAAGGGAATTAGATAGGTTAACTGCTTGGGAAGAGAGTGTTTGCTTGAATTCCTACAGATAGAGAAGGAAACAGATGGGTGGCAAGGAGCATCTGGAGACAGACAGAAAAGGAGAAAAACCTCAAAACAAAGGGGAAGATCTAAGAAACACCTGACACTGAAAGAGCATGGCTGATAATGAAACTGTTGCAGGACTTGAAAACCAACAGAAATCACTGGATTCCTTGAGATGAAAAATTATTAATGAGACTATTGCAGGACTTCAATTATTGGATTCCTGGCACATGAACAAATGAAAATAGATTTCTTTTGGACTATTTCTAGGCACGAACATGTACAAATTCTCATGTTGATTCATGTTATTTGTTACATCACTTCTAGCCTGTGTTATGTTACTATGTGCTTATGTAATTTATGTAATTATGTGTTATACCTCCCATATTGATGTATTTATGTATACCTGTTTTAAGAGTGAGCCCCTTTAGAAACCCACTAATCTGATTTGATTTCCCATTGCCTTTGGTGTTTTCATCTCCCTTCCTGAGAAGTCAGGGAGGGTGTGACCATCTTCTTTTTATGGTATTTTCACTCCTTTTTTGAGCAGTCAGGGAAGGCGTGATTACCTTCTTTTTGGGGGTTCTCACCTCCTTGAAAAAGTCAGGGAGGTCATGACCACCTATGTTCTAAAATCAAAAGAAAACATAAGATGTTATGATCTTACAAGGTACTATGTATGACAGTAGGATTGATTTGATCCTACTAGGAGATGTTATGGGCCAGAACTTGAAACAAGGTACTAATGGAATTGAGGAGACAATGGCTAAATCTAATTTAGCATTGATTTAATACTACAACAAATTGTGGTTTCCTAGTGATGTAATGATTGGAGTATACTCAGTGTGCAGCATATAAGCAAGAAGCTCTCAGAGCCAAAGAGCATTCTGGGAGATTGAGAAGCCAGGATTCCGTTGGGCAGAATGAAGGAAGACAGAGAAAAAGTGGCAGGCTGTCCTGTGGAGAATTCTGAAACCAAGATCCAGAAGGCCTCCAGAAAGCTAGCTGAGCTCCAAGTGAAGGAAAGAGAAAATAAAGGATTGGACTTTAACAGCTGGCTGCATTTGAGGTGATTATTACACTGAACTGAAACTAAGGCTGCCTCCAGAAGCCTCCCTCCCCCCCAAGAGAAATCTGCTCCCAGAGAACGATCATATTTTAGAGAAGAGAATATTACATGCTATGACTGGCTTCAAATGGAAACAGTTGTTTCTGGCTAGATTTCTATAAAATTCTTAATAAATGCCATTTAACTCAATCTGCTTTTATTTATTTTTCATTAATCATTTTTTTTCCAGATAGACACTGGATAGTTATAAAGTGGACTGGGTGATTTTCACCAAAGAAAATAAAATAATTATCAGTGTCTATACCAATTCCCACTTTCTTTTTTATTTTTTTAATAACTTTTTATTGACAGAACCCATGCCAGGGTAATTTTTTACAGCATTATCCCTTGCACTCACTTCTGTTCCAATTTTTCCCCCTTCCTCTCTTCACCCCCTCCCCCAGATGGCAAACAGTCCTTTACATGTTAAATAGATTACAGTATATCCTAGATACAATATATGTATGCAGAACTGGACAGTTCTCTTGTTGCACAGGGAGAATTAGATTCAAAAGGTATAAATAACCTGGGAAGAAAAACAAAAATGCAAGCATTTTATATTCATTTCCCAGTGTTCTTTCTTTGGGTGTAGCTGCTTCTGTCCATCCTTGATCAATTGAAATTGAATTAGCTCTCTTTATCGAAGAAATCCACTTCCATCAGTATACATCCTCAAACAGTATCGTTGTTGAGGTATGTAATGATCTCCTGGTTCTGCTCATTTCACTTAGCATCAGTTCATGTAAGTCTCGCCAGTCCTCTCTGTAGTCATCCTGCTGGTCATTCCTTACAGAACAATAATATTCCATAACGTTCATATACCACATTTACTCAACCATTCTCCAATTGATGGGCATCCATTCATTTTCTAGCTTCTAGCCACTACAAACAGGGCTGCCACAAACATTTTGGCACATACAGGTCCCTTTCCCTTCTTTAATATCTCTTTGGGGTATAAGCCCAGTAGAAACACTGCTGGATCAAAGGGTATGCACAGTTTAATAACTTTTTGAGCATAGTTCCAAATTGCTCTCCAGAATGGCTGGATGTGTGCACACTTCCACCAACAATGTATCAGTGTCTCTGTTTTCCCATATCCCCTCCAACATTCCTCATTATCTTTCCCTGTCATTCTAGCCAATCTGACAGGTGTGTAGTGGTATCTCAGAGTTGTCGATTTGTATTTCTCTGATTAATAATGATTTGGAGCATATTTTCATATGGCTATAAATAGTTTTAATTTCTTCGTCTGAGAATTGTCTTTTCATATCCTTTGACCGAATGGTCAATTGGAGAATGGCTTGATTTCTTATAAATTAGAGTCAGTTCTCTATATATTTTGGAAATGAGGCCTTTATTAGCAATTCCCACTTTCTTACCATGGATGAAAATAGGGAAGAATATCTTCCCTTTTCCCCCTCAAAATAATATTTGATCCCAATAACAGTAAATAAAAAAAATAAACATTGGAAACATAAAAATTATATCATTAATGTAGTTACTGCTCACACACTGTACTACTAAAAATGTTTCTTAATTTGCTGTTTTCATTAATTTTCTATCTTCAGTCATAGATGAAGAATGGCAGAGAACTCAATGTACTCCAAGAGAGACCTGTGTGGAAGTGGCCAAAGAGCTGGGGAAAAGCACAAACACTTTCTTTAAGCCCCCCTGTGTGAATGTATTCCGGTGTGGAGGTTGCTGCAATGAAGAGAGTCTCCTTTGTATAAACACAAGTACATCGTATGTTTCAAAACAGGTAATGCAAATTTTCCTGATCCCTATAAAGAAAGGCAAGTGTTAAAGCCTCAATAAAAGAATGATGCTAATGATGCAAAAATGTGATGCTTAAAGGCATAAATAAAATTAAAATTTAATATAAATAATATAATAAAATTTAAAATAAAATTAGAATCTTTAATATTGTTATATTTGTTGTATACTTATATAATAATTTTTCTTGATGCTTTCTTAACTTTTTTGTGAAAGAAGAGTTATCTTCTTTCATTTGTTCATCCGAGCACTTGTACCAAAATAGAATAGTGGAACACTGATTTTATATAATACTAATGGGTCAAATTACTCATAATTTTTTTCAGTTGAAATAGGGGAATTTCTCTAACAAAATGACAATGGAACAATTCAATATAGTATGATATTTGTGAAAATTCTGACCTCTACTGTTCAAGAGTTAGAAGAATACCCTCTGTATTCTAAGCAGCAATGATTAAAAACAAAGCTTGCATAAGATGACAATAATTAACTCATGTGACTTAAAATACATATTTTTGTAGCATCCATGAAAATTTGCATAAGATGGCTAGCGTTAAAAAAAGAATGGAAGAAGTAAAGTTTATTTAATAGGCAATTACAAATATATCCTAGCCATTGAAACAAGACTGGTTTTCCTTTGTAAATGTTTTTGTTGTTCAGTTGTTTTCAGTCATGCCCAACTTGTCGTGATACTATTTGGGATTTTCTTGGCAAAGACACTGGAGGTGTTTGCCATTTCCTTCTCCAGCTTGTTTTGCAGATGAGGAAACTGATGCAAACAAGAATAAATGAATCGGCTTAGGGTCACACAGCTAATAATCTGAGACCAGATTAAAAATTATACATAGTCTTATAGAAGATGAATCTTCCTGACTTTTTTTCACCTGCACCACCTAGCTGCCCCACTCCTTAGTAAATGGCTGGATAATTAATAAAATCATATTCAAAATATTTTAAAGAGTATAATTATACAAAGTCCTACTTTTGCTTTGTGAGTGTACATAATTGAAAATAAAAACTTCACCCCAAAATTATAGAATATTTGATGAATTAATAAATTAGAGAAGTAACATTAATAAAATATGTAAACCAGTATTCTTTCCTTACAATCACCCTGTGAGGTATCTAGTACAAATATTTTTACTTCATTATAGAAAAAAGGAAACTGAGGTTCTCTGAGAGCAATAGTTTTCCAACTGGCAAATCATGTGATAAGTAACATTGCAACACAAGGAATATAAAATGTATGAGGGATGAGGAAGACCTTTGCCCAAAATGATTAGTCAGAGATCACTCAGTAAAAGGCAGAAAAGTTGTTTATTGAAAACCTCTGGAGGATGAGCTGTCCCATCATGAGATAAGAAAGAGAAAGCTTGCGGTAGGAGGGCTAAAGAAGTAGTAGAGTTACATAGCTTTTATACAAGAAATCATATCACAAGTCAGAGAGCATTGAGAAGGGGAGGGGGAAGCATCTAATTGGTTGTTGCTATTTGGGGAGATTGGAATGGAAGATTTGTTTCCCTGAAATCTCCTGATTTCTAGGAAACAGAAAGTCAGGCCTTCAGATTTACTCAAGCAGACAGTGGTCCAGCTAATAGACTAAATATTGATAAATGTCAAATACTAATAAATGTCATCAGCTCAGGTTAAGTAAATATGTTTCTAGCTGGCCAAGGCTCAAGTACATATGAGCCTGTACATATTATACATACATCTAGACACATACAACAGATGTGTAGACCTGGAAACACATATATGTTATTAAGATGAAGTAGCATTATAAGAAAAACATAAAAACCTAACTGTTCACATGTGAAGCCATAATGAAATAGGAAACAATAATTTGCAATTAAATACAAAATTTGCTATCTCAAATTTAAGATGCTTATTTCATTACCTTTGTATCAAAAAGTCAAACAATTGCAATTTATTTACATGACATGACTGGGAAGACAATTTTGAGGAAAAATGCTAGAGATTACAAATGTTTTTGCAAGTATCGTCAACACAATGTGAAGAGTAAATAATAAGTAAGAAAAACCAAGGGAAAATCAGAAACTTTATGAGCAAAACTATAAAACACTTTCCACACAAATTAAGTCTGATCTAACCAACTAGAAAAATATTAAATGCTCTTGGATTGGGTGAGCAAATATAATAAAGATGACCATACTACCTAAACTAATCTATTTATTTAGCGCTATACCAATCAGACTCCCAAAAAACTACTTTGATGACCTAGAAAAAATAACAACAAAGTTCATATGGAAAAACAAAAGGTCAAGAATTTCAAGGAAATTAATGAAAATAAATCAAATGAAGGTGGCCTAGCTGTACCAGATCTAAAATTATATTATAAAGCAGCGGTTACTAAAACCATCTGGTATTGGCTAAGAAATAGACTAGTTGACCAATGGAATAGGTTAGGTTCAAAGGATAAAACAGCCAATAACTTTAATAATATAGTGTTTGACAAACCCAAAGATCCCAGTTTTTGGGATAAGAATGCGTTATTTGACAAAAATTGCTGGGAAAACCAATTTAGTTTGGCAGAAACTAGGCATTGACCCACACTTAATACCGTACACCAAGATAAGATCAAAATGGGTTCATGACTTAGGCATAAAGAATGAATTTATAAATAAATTGGAAGAGCATAGGATAGTTTACCTCTCAGACCTGTGGAAGAGGGAGGAATTTATGACCAAAGAACTAGAGATCACTATTGACCACAAAATAAAAAATTTTGATTATATCAAATTGAAAAGTTTTTGTGCAAACAAAACAAATGCAGACAAGATTAGAAGGGAAACAATAAACTGGGAAAACATTTTTATAGTCAAAGGTTCTGATAAAGTCCTCATTTCCAAAATATATAGAGAATTGACTCTAATTTATAAGAAATCAAGCCATTCTCCAATTGATAAATGGTCAAAGGACATGAACAGACAATTCTCAGACAAAGAAATTGAAACTATTTATAGTCATATGAAAATATGCTCCAAATCATTATTAATCAGAGAAATACAAATTAAGACAACTCTGAGGTACCACTACATACCTGTCAGATTGGCTAGAATGATAGGGAAAGATAATGAGGAATGTTGGAGGGGATGTGGGAAAACAGGGACACTGATACATTGTTGGTGGAATTGTGAACACATCCACCATTCTGAAGAGCAATTTGGAATTATGTTCAAAAAGTTATCAAACTGTGCATACCCTTTGATCCAGCAGTGTTTCTACTGGGCTTATACCCCAAAGAGATATTAAAGAAGGGAAAGGGACCTGTATGTGCCAAAATGTTTGTGGCAGCCCTGTTTGTAGTGGCTAGAAGCTAGAAAATGAATGGATGCCCATCAATTGGAAAATGGTTGAGTAAATGTGGTATATGAATGTTATGGAATATTATTGTTCTGTAAGGAATGACCAGCAGGATGACTACAGAGAGGACTGGCGAGACTTACATGAACTGATGCTAAGTGAAATGAGCAGAACCAGGAGATCATTATATACCTCAACAACGATACTGTTTGAGGATGTATACTGATGGAAGTGGATCTCTTCGATAAAGAAAACTAATTCAATTTCAATTGATCAAGGATGGACAGAAGCAGCTACACCCAAAGAAAGAACACTGGGAAATGAATATAAAATGCTTGCATTTTTGTTTTTCTTCCCAGGTTATTTTTACCTTCTGAATCCAATTCTCCCTGTGCAACAAGAAAACTGTTCGGTTCTGCACACATATATTGTATCTAGGATATACTGTAACCTATTTAACACGTAAAGGACTGCTTGCCATCTGGGGGAAGGGGTGGAGGGAGGGAGGGGAAAAATCGGAACAAAAGTGAGTGCAAGGGATAATGCTGTAAAAAATTACCTGGCATGGGTTTTGTCAATAAAAAGTTATTAAAAAAGAAAGACAGAAAGAAAGAAAATATCTATTGAACTAGATTATTCAACCAAAAAAAAAAAAAAGAAAAGAAAAGAAAAGAAAAGAAAGAAAGTAAGCTCCATGGGGACAGGGATTGACTTTTTTCTTTCTACTTGAATTTGTATTCCCAATATTTCTCACAGTGTCTGGCATAAGGTAGAGGCTTAATAAAAGTCTTGTTGAAAGCTTAAAAAAAATAAGAAAAATAGGTTTCTGGCTAGAGGGAATATGTGGGTTGACTGAAAATTTTTCAAGAAATATGCACTGAATACCAGATAAAAACATTAATAAAAACACCTTGGGAAAAAAAAAACAGAAAAACTGGTCTCTTTGAATTGATAAACTGCAACTAGATGAGAAAGGAAATGAAAAATTACTCACCTCACATTGCTTTCATCATTAAACTCGTGGGCCACCTTTTTCTTGACTGTGCACTCGTAGAACTATCCAAACAATAATAAGGGGGGAAACACAGAAATAATGAAAATAAAAAACAGAAAAAGAATTCATACATTCCTGTAAGTTCTTCATCTTATCTCTCTCTATTTCATACAAATGGAAACTAAAAAAACATAAAATGGAAGTTCAAACTTCTCTGTGCATTTTCTAGAGAAGTAGTCTGGCCCATTTTTTGATGGACCCATTTGTCAAAATTCTGAGCCTTTTCTTCTTAGCCACGTTAAGAAGACAACAAAATTATATTTCAACTTTCTTCCTTGATGGACTTAAACACAATATCTAGTATGTCATTTTATCCTTTATAAGCCCTCTTGAAGTAGCATCAGGTACCCTCATTCCAGTTTATTCAGGGAAAATGGGCATTAAGCATTTAAGCAACTTTACAAAGCTCATACCATGACAGCACTGGGAAAAGAACCCTTTGTTTCATGCACTAGCAATCTATTCTTATATCAACATTACCTCCACTGTAGTTTTGTATTCAGCTGGCAATTTTCCTATAGTAATTACTATTAAGAATAAAACAATGCAAGGATAAATACAAAATGTAGTAGTCATTAAAAAGAATTTATGTAATTAATCATGCATAATAATTATCTTTCTTCTCAAATAGCTTTTTGAGATAACAGTGCCTTTAACAACAGTACCCGAATTAGTGCCAGTCAAGGTTGCTAACCATACTGGATGTAAGTGCTTATCAACCACTGAACACCATCCATATTCCATCATAAGAAGATCCATCCAAATCCCTGAGAAGGTTCGGTAAGATAGTTGCTTTATTTAACTTTTCTTGTTTTATTTTCCCCAAAGCCTTATTTGTAGAACATAATTCTGTCAATGCTCAACAAATATGTATTGATACTAGTCTTTTTTCTTCAAGCTCCATCATAGTTTTTTTCATCACATACCTTCATTTCTATTTGCATTGGCTACTCTTTAAAGTCACTCTGTTGCTTTTCATTAATTCCTTTCTTTATTAAGTGTTAGGTGCAAACTGCAGCCAGTCTCAATAACTTTATTAGAAAGAGACTATACTTATATAACACTTGGCATGCCTTTTTAAAAAACAGCATGGTCTTATGGAATTGTAAAACATTACTCACATTCCTTGCATCCCAGAATTTAGAAATCCAAAAGTCCCACAAAAAGAATGCCTATTGTTACAGCAATGTATGTCAAAATTTAAAATATAATGATGTTGATCTTATTATTTCTTATCTCACACTGGGCTGAATACTTCACAAGGTAATTATAAGGAAAGCACTCTGATTTACCTATTGCATTAATATTACTTCTCTGAATTTATTAATTTGTCAAGTAGTCTACAACTTTGGGGCAAAAATTATTGTTTTAACTAAATTTTTCTTATTAATGTCTCCTATTTCGTACATTGGTTAGGCAGGGGTCCTCAAACTTTTAAAATAGGGGGCCACTTCACTGTCCTGCAGACTGTTGGAGGGCCAGACAATAGTAAAAACAAAAATTTTATTTTGTGGGCCTTTAAATAAAGAAACTTCATAGCCCTGGGTGAGGGGGATAAACATATTTGAGGACCCCTGGAACTTAGGGTAATTCATGGCCTCTTTTCATTAAGTCCCTCATTTGTCATTGCAAGTTTGACTACAAATTCATAAATCAATGCACCTAGCAACTTTGAATATGTTCTTCCTTTCTCCCTTTTTACCTCAATAATATAAAATTGAATGGGGCCCAAGAGGTGGATATGTGAACAACACATGTGCTTGTCTATTTTCTGATTATTTTAGTTAAGAGAAACAAAAGATATAGCTTAGCCAGAATACCTTTATTTTTCAATTTGCATTGCTTTTCGTGTATAACTTCTTTTTAAAAATATATTTTGTCAATATCTTTCCTTGTTACATTTCCTTAATTTCCCCCATATCTTTCCTAATACCTCCTCTAAAATCCTTACCACAATTTTTTTAAATGGGGGGACAAAAGGAGGAAGAGGAAGCCAACAAAACTGAAGAATACATTTTTAAAAATCTGACATTCTCTGCAATGTTCCTCATCTGCAGATACTTCCCCCTCCATCTATGACTGAGTAGTGAGAGGAAATGTTTTCTCATAGCTCTTTTTTGTTCTTAATGTTTGCAACATTCCTTTTCAATTGTTGTGTGGTAGTTGTTCTTTCAATTTATATCACATAGCCTTTATATATACATTATTTTATTGAAGCTACTTTCTTCCTTTTTCATCAATTCATGTAAGTCTTTTAATACTCTTCTGTATCAGAATGTTCATTTCTTGAAACATGGTAATATTCCATTACATTCATGTGCCACAATTTGTTACCTATTTCTTAATTGGTGGACAGCTACTTAATTTTTAAAATATTTGTTATCACTTAAAAGTTCTGCTCAAAATATTTTGGAGCATGAAGAGGCTACATGTAGTTTCCTGAATTAAAAGAACACTTTAGATAACATCTTCTGCTCTACTATTCAGATTCTTATCACAAAATATAGTTTAAGAATAGCTCACTTGGCCAGGGTTTTGTTTTGTTCTGTTCTGTTCTGTTGCTGAGCAGGGATACAAAGTGATTAGTTAACTGCCATTTTTCTAGAAAAATTTTAAAATACGCATATTTCTTCCTACTTACCCATATATACTCCTAATGCTGTTATAGGTTAGATTAGCTTTGCTTTTCTTACCAACATTTTAGGAACAGTAGATTCATTCTTGAATCAAAATGTTGTACTTTTTTCTCCATCCCTGATTTGGATTTTATGCTTACAGTATACTCCAAATTGATTTCAAATGATCCACATAAGCTCATATTTCTAAAACAAATGAGAAGTCAGAGAATGACCTAATTTTGGGCTTTAGATATTGTTTTAATCAGCTAATTTATCTTACAAACAAGAAAGCTAAGACATAGAGAAGTTAAGAAGAACTCACATTTATTTAGCATTATAAAGTTTACAGAGCATTTTGCCAAAATAACAATCATAGATGTAATATAAATATTAATATCTTCATTTAAAGATTGGGAAACTGAGACTCGGAGACATTAAATATTCTGCTCATGGCCACAAAACTAGCAAGCCTGGGAGCTAGGATTTGAATTCACTAGTTAACTGATTCCAAGCCACTGTGCTATGCTATGCAACCCTACCTTTCTGATTTTGATTTGGGAGGAGTGAGTGAGGCTGATGAATCTGAACAGCTCTGTCTTACTTAAATTCAATTCACTTACAAGTCAATACATCACCTTCTTGATGTAATTGGTCCTTTTCAAGAACCTTGGATAAATATGTTTAGCAAAAAGTCAAGGATGGAAACCAAATCTCTTGAGTCCTACTCTTTCTTATGTAATACAATGCTTCCTTAAAAGACACAGTCTTGATATACAGTCATTCCTATGAAACACAGCTAAACACCAATGATGTGTTCTAATTGAACCACACAGAGTGAAAAAAGTATTGGGTTCCAGATATAAAAGAAAATAAGGATCCAGTGAGTTAATGCACAAATAAAGACATTCTTTATGAATGATAAACCTATAAAGCAATGTACAGCCTGCTACATATGTGAATTTTAAGAGGAATAACTGACACACTAGACAATAGAATCAGGATCCCCAAAAACCTTGACAAACTGGATCAGAGCCACCAGTGGTTACATGTCTGCCAGCAACACCGTAGTAGAGTCAAAACAAATTTAAAATGTAATTGGTAAATGCTTAAAATTTTGTTGTTTAATATCATTAAAAATGTTAAGTATTGAGATTTAAATTCACATTGGCTTAGAAAAATGCAATAGATAATAATAGGTGGTTTTCTAAGTAAATGTATGGCTGATTAGAATCATTATTTTGATTTAGTGGGCTCATTTCTATTTGAGCTTGACATCAGACTAGAGCACTTACTGTGTCTACTAAGACAAAATTCAATAGGAATAAATGTAAAATCTTAAATTTAGTGTCAAAAAATGAAATTCACAACTACAACAGGGAGAGGTATTATTAGGCCTCTTCCTCTTTACTTGTGAAGTTCATTTGACTGCAATAAAAACCTCGGGGCAGCTAGGTAGTGCAGTGGATAGAGCACCAGCCCTAAAGTCAAAAGAACCTGAATTCAAATCTGACCTCAGACACTTAACAGGTCCTAGCTGTGTGACCCTGAGCAAGTCATTTAACCACAATTGCCTCAGCAAAAAAGAAACAACAGCCTGGTGGTTTTAGTGGATTGAAGGAAGGAAATAAGCATTTATTAAGTACTTCCTATACACCAGATATTATGCTAAGTATTTTGCAATAATTATTTCATTTGTTCTTTATAACAGCTCTGAGAGATGAGTGCTTTGTGATAGCCAAACAAATTAATATAATGTTACCACCTTAAGAAATATGTTGTTGTTTCAGTCATGTCTGACTCTTCATGACTCCATTTTTGGGGATTTCATGGCAGAGGTACTGGAGTGGTTTGCTTTTTCCTTTTCAGGGCTAAGTTATTTGCTCAGGGTTGCACAGCTAGCAAGTATCTGGGACTGGATTTGAACTCATAAAGATGAATCTTTTTGATTAGAAGGCAGTGCTCTATCCACTATATCACCTAACAATAGAGAAGTGATAGCTCACTGTTTTGTCCCTCCAGACCTTTTTGGAATTTGAGTTAAATTCAGGATGCCATGGCTTAAGAAGAACAGTGATAAGTTGGGAAGTGTTCAGAGAAGAGCAATTGTGAAAAGCCTAGAGTCAATATCCCAGGAAAACTGATCGAAGGAACTGAGCATGCTTAATCTGGAGAATTTACAAGGAGAACATAAATCTGTTTTCAAAAACTTGAAGGGAACTAGAACTTGAACTTGTAGAGAAGGTATTATGTTTGGATTCTGAGTGGAAAAAACAGAAAAATGGGTAGAAGTCTCGAAGAGGCAAATTTAAGCACTTTTGTCAAGAAAAACTTACTAAAGAACTGAATTGAATTTATTTTTAAAAAATTTTTAAATTTTATTTTTAAAAAATTTAAAAAATAATAAAAACAGTTTCCCAATTGATAAATGATCAACAGTGTCCAAAGGACTACAAAATCATGCATATTCTTTGACCTAACAATACCACTACTGGGTATGAATCCCAAAAGAAATTTTTTTAAAAAGGAAAAGGACTTATCTGTACAAAACTATTTATAGCAGCTCTCTTCTCAGGGCAAAGAATTGGAAATTGAGGGGATGCCCATCAACTGGAGAATGACTGAATAAACTGTGGTATGTGATTATGATGGAATATTATTATTATATAGGAAATGAGCAGGATACTCTCAGAACTCTGCAAAGCAGAATGAAATGTACTATGTACAAAGTAATAGCAATACTATGGGATGATCAGTTATCAATGACAATTTTATATATATATAGAATGACTTTGCTATTCTCAGCAATACAATTATTCAAGACAACTGAAGGCCTTATGAAGAAAAATCCTATCCATAGTCAGAGAAAGAATTGATTGTGTCTGACTATAGATGGAAACATACTCTTTTTTTTTCCTTAAACTTTATTTTTTGAGGGTTTTTTGGGGGAGATCTATGTTTTCTTTCACAAAATGATTTTTATGGAAATATTTTGTATAACTTCACATGTGGCTTCTTAATGGGACTTAAGGATGGGGAGGAAGGGCGAGAATCTGGAATTCAAAGTTTTAAAAACAAAACTAAAAGACTGTTTTACATGTAACTGGGGAAAATAAAATATTAAAAAATTTTTTTAAAGTTCCTAAAAATGTAAGTTGACCCAAATGGAATGGACTGCCTATAAACCTTGAAGTTCTCTCCCCTTGAAGGTCTTCAAGAAGAAGTTGCATGATTTGTCAGGCATGTCAAGACTCCTCTTGTGTATTAATTGGACCAGAGAGCTACAGAAGGATCTTCTAGTTCTTGAATTCTGTGATTCTATAGGCCATTTATGTTCCCAGAAGGAATTCATTTGCTACTAAAAAATTCCAAGGAACACACATCTACATACATATAAGAAGAAGAATCATAAAGATGAAAAGGCATGAAATATAGCAATTATAGTTTAACAGGCTCCATAATATCAGACTAAGAATTTTGTATTTTATCCTAGAGGCAATAAGTAACAATTTGAAAATTGTGAACAAAGTATTTCTATGATCATATCTAGTTCTTAAAAATAACAGTTTAGCAGCTTTTTTTGGAGTATGAATTGAAAGGAACAAGAAGAAGCAGAGACTCATTTGTAGGCTTTTAAAATAGTTCTGTAAAGAAGTGATGACGGTCTGAACTAGGATAGAAGCTTTGTGAGGGGAAAGAATGGACCAGATGCAACAAATGATGTGAAGGTCAAAATGACTAAACTATAGAATATGTGGAGGAGAAAAAAGGGACTGCATGAATCATATGTTTATAGAAAACTGAAAGGGATTGTAGAGATCATTAACTCATTTGAGGAAACTGGAACCTCAAGAACTAAACTATCTTACCCAAACTCACACAGGTGGCAAAGATAGAAAAGGTGATCTTAATAGAAATAAGGGAAGTTGAGAGGAAGAATAAATCGGGGAGGAAGGAAAGGAGCATATGGGGCCTATTGTAGACATATAGAGTTTGACATCACTATGGACATCATGGACATGGCATCTGGGACTTGAATTCAGCAAATAACTGTCTCCAGGCGAGGATTTTTTGGGGAAAAAAAAGTTTATTTTCACATTGAGAAGTAACCCAGTGGGAGCCAATTCCAAATGGGAATTAGCAAAAGTTTGGGTACAGAATCTTGTCTTTTATTAGCTTTCTATGGTTTGGGGTTAGGGAGAGATTAAAGGCTAATTTTCAAATCAATAAAGAGTGGTGATTGTTTCCCAGACCAAAGTGATTTCCAGATCAACTGGGAAGTGGGAGTTTCCCATGGGAAATCAAGTAATTTTTCCAAGGGAGATTAAGGTGGATGGGGATCATTTTTAGGAATTAAAATTCCTAGGACAGGTTGCCCATCCTCCACAAATATCGGGGGACACAGTTCTATTACATCAATACCAGTCTAAGAATTTTGTATTTAATTTTAGAGGTAATAAGTAACAACTTGAAAATTGTGAGCAAAATATTTCTATGATTATATCTAGGAAGGATAGAAGTAAGATGGATGGAAGGAGGGAGAAAAGGAAGAAAGGAAAGAGGGAGGGAGAAAAATAGGGAGTGAAAGAGTGGAGAAAAGCACTTTTTTATGATTACTAGCTTGAATTTCTTCCATTGAGAATTACCTGTTCATATATTTTTACCAGTTATACATTGGGATTAATTCTTGTATATTACTATCAATTCCATAAAAATTTTGTTTATCAGATAATAATCTGATCAAAGAAATTTGAAGAATTTTTTGTCAATTAAATGCTTCTTTTCATCAAAACTTTCAATTTTATTCTTTCTCATCTTCATCTTTAATTTGGTCAAAAATGCTTTTATCTGTAGTTGCCATAAGTATCTTCTTCCATTCTCCTCTAATTTGTTTATGATGTGACTTTTTTTAGGCCAAACATCTATTTGGATCTTATTTTGGAATATACTAAGATATGTTGGTCTATATTTAATTTCTACTTGACTTTATTTTTGTTTAATAATGAGCCCTTTACCCTAGTACTTGCCATCCTTGGATTTATTGAGCAGCATGCTACCACAGTCATAGGATTAAGTAATCATAGATTTAGAATTGGAAGGGATCTTAGAGGATATTGAATCCAATCTGCTGATTTTATAGGTGAAGAAATTGACCAACATTTGGATTTGTACCTTTGGGAATTTATTCTATTTATCAACTACTTTATTTCTTAATTGTTTTGATATTACTATTGTGTAGTATATATTCTGAAATATGTTACTCTTAGATCCTCTTCTTTGTCTCTCTCTCTCTCTTTTTTTTATGATTTCCCTTTGAGGTTCCTGACCTTTTGCTCTACAAATGCTAGTCTCATAAAGTAATGTTGAGGGGTGAGACACCTTAATAGCATTTGGGGTGTCCCAGGCCCGTGTCGCAAATTTTGACAAAGAATTCACAGTGCCAGTTTCCAAGCTGAGGTTGGCAAAAAGGAGTTTATCTGACCAGTTCTCAGTGGGCTAGAATCCTGATTAGGCAAGTATCAAAGATTTGAGAGACAGAGATCAATTTTATTTTGCCTTCTGTGGCCCGGGACTAAGGATCCAGTTCCAGATGAATTGAGGGAGTAATCTCCATAGAATCTCTATGGGTTGTGATTATTTTAGGAGTTTCTCTGAGGCCAGATTAAAGGGTGGGGGGTTATTTTAGGAGTTTCTCAAGGTCAGGTGAAAGGGAAAGAGGGATGTGGTGAGCCAGAATTAGTAAATTTAGAGTTTTCTTACCCAAGCCCCCCACAAAGATCAGGGAACCAAAGAGTCCTATTACATCAGTAACATTTTTATAGTTTAATTGATAATGGTACTACCTCCCTAAATTAAAGTGACATTGTCATTATTTTATTAACATAGTACCCAAATGAGCAATTAACTTCTCTAAAATTACTTAATCTTTTTTTTTTATTTCTACAAAGAGTATTTTGTAGTTATATTTATAATCTTTGTGTGAGTTGGTAAGTGGACCCCCTACCCAGATATTTTAATATTCTGTAGGAATTTTTAATGGAATTTCTTTTTCTGTCTCTGTTAGATTTTGTGGTAATACCCAGAAATGCTAATGACTTGGTGGGTTTATTTTATAAACTACCACTTTATTGAAATCACTTTCTATTAATTTTGGTAAAATTTCTAAGATTTTCTAAATAAATCTTAATATTATCTGAAAAAAATGATAATTTTATTTTTTTTGTTTATATTTCTTTCCTCAGCTGCTTTTTCCTATCTTCTGGCTATATCTAGTATTTCTAGAAGCATAGTAAATAATGGGAGTTTTGACAATGGACTAGCTTTATCCTTAATCTTACTGGAAAGAATTCTGGCATTTCTCTATTACAGATAATGTTTGCTCAACTTCATATCCAAGAAATGTACATTTATTCTTATACTTTATAGAATCTTAAAAACATAAAAAGGTATTGTATTGTGTTAAAAAAAAAAAAAAACTTTGTGGTCTCTGAATGTAAAACAAAAGATGTTGGTTTCTGAATGCAAAACAAAAGATTTAAGAAAATTGATCTTCTAACAGTGTGGTTCAGGGCCTATATATTATCTTTTGTGATATCTCTTTGTAACATTTTAATTCTTGTGCCTCTTTTTCTATATATTTGATAAACATTTCTCTTCTTTATCATCTTCCCAATAGCAGTGATAATGCAAATATGTAAAAATTTCCAAACATATTCCACTGTTTAAAATGGATCTCATAATATCTAAAACCTTGATTACATGACCCAACATTTTTACATACAACCCAGATCAAAATAAGTTCATGATCATGAATTCAAAACAGAAGACCAGCTGCAGTAGGAGTACCTTTTTGTCCAGAATTAAAACCCCAAATCTCCATTTTACTTATTTTTGCATATTTGGAATTTTTTAAAATTTTAGAAAATGTTTGATATTTTCCTTAAAAGCACCTAATTGTGTTTGTGTCATCATTTGTTTTCTTAAAAAATACATTATTTTTATTCCTCTTCATGTTCATTATGGAGAAAACTCAATTACTTAAAAAAATTTATGCAATATCAAAGATCACAAATATTTTCTAGTTGATAGGGATTCCCTGTAGCAATTTTTGACCTTATTAAAAAATCCAATTCTTTTATTTCCAGACTATTCTCCATATGAATCACTTCTAAATACAAAGTTTTTCCTTAGTACAACATGATGGTACATATCTATAATCCCTTCTAATAAGCAGGTTGAGGCTGGTAAACAGTTTAAGCTCAGAAGTTTAGAGCTTCAGTAGGACTAAAGCCCAGTGAGTATTTACTTCAGTCTGGCACCATAATAAGCCTCTGCAAGTGGGAAGCCACAAATCTGACCAAGGAGGGCAAACCAGTACTGACTAAAAATAGAGCAGTTCAAAGCTTCTTCACTGATAATCAATGGAATTTGGCGTGTAAATAACCTCTGTCCTTCTATTCTAGGTGTGCTAAAGAGCCCCAATATAAAATATTAACTGTATGCAGTTCATTCGTTCAAAAAACATTTATGAAGCACCCATGAAATTCCAGAAATTATACCAGATATTGGAATACAAAGGGAGATGCAAAGGTATACATAGACATACAGACACACACATACACACACACACACACACATACCCCATATACACAATCCCCATATACCAGTTCCTGTGCTCAAGTAGTTTATTTTTATAGTTCCTACAACAGAAATTTTTTTATAATGATGAAATATTGTCTAAAGACAAATTGTTTAATGTATAAAATATTTCTATTTGAATGAAAATTGCTCTAAACATTGAAAACTAACTGATAGTTTTGTTTGTTTGTTTTTTTCATAGTTGTCCCAACACCAAGAAAGTCTGTCTGGGAGAATTGACATGGGATAGCAATAAATGTAAGTGTGTCAAACAGGAAGAGAGTCCTCTCAATGGAATGAAAGGTAATGATGAGATCAGTAACCATACAAACTTTCTTTTCTTTGTTTCTTCAGCTTGCAGATAGTTTAAATGATCCTTTAAAAATAGTCCATGATATTGGAAAGTATTGTCTCATCAAGAACATTTCAAAATCAAGCATTATAGACCACATGTCACTGAGACAGATTTGCTCATCTCAAGAAGCATATAGAACATTCTTGCCTTCCTGATTTGTCTCAACTCTGTCATGCTAAAACTTGCCAATAACTTGTAAAAACAGAAAAAAAAATTAGAAAACAGCAATAATTATGTAGAAAGTTAAATTAAATGTAAAACATTGATACTAGGAATTAGGAATAACATGATGTGGGCCATCTTCATGGGACAAAAACTATAATGATTCTCGGATTTTTGGCCTAAAACATCTGACTATAAAATTCACATCTTTCAGGTTTGGCATAATACTCTATACATAGTTGTTTCTTCATAAATATTTGTTGATTAATTAATACCAAATGTATATGTTTGGGATTTGTATTCCCAAAGAAAATGTACCATAGAAGAAAGAAAAAATATGCAATATGTCCTTAAGACAGTATTTTATCAATGATTTCCATAAGAATAGCAAGGATTCAACTTAAAGATGTCTTGCCTTGGAAATCCAAAATGATCAGCAACCTGTCAACTTATTTGTGCCTTGATAATCATGATGATAACAATATTATTATTTGTGTTGTTGTCCCCTCAAAAGGATGAGCTCCTAGAAAGCAGGGGGTAGTGTGTTAAGTAAGTTTTCTAATTCTTCCAAACTTGGTATAGTGCTCTGCACACAGCTGGTGCTTCATACATATTTATTATTGAATTAATACCAAATTGATGGTACAAGTATCCTCTAACATTCTAAATATATATATATATATATATATATATATATATATATATATATATATATATATATATATATAAAAGAAAAATGAACTGAAAAGACTTGAAATGAATAGGTCCACTTGGTACTCTCCCCTCTCCTTTCCTTTATGGATTTTGTCATGCCTGGATTATTCCCTTTGCCTCTTAGAAAATCAAGATTAACTTCATATGCCATTTACATAGAATCTTCCTTGATTCCCTTATCTGTTAATGCTTACTATGTTCCTCTCAAATCATCTTGTACATATTTATCCATAGGGGTAGCTAGGTTGGTGCCATAGTGCATAAAGTACCAGGCCTGAATTTAAGAAAACTCATCTCCCTGAGTTCAAGTCTGACCTCAGACACTTACTGTGTGACCCTAAGCAAGTCACTTAACCCTGTTTGCTTCTGTTTTCTTACCTATAAAATGAGCTGGAGAAGGAAATGGCCAACCACTCTAGTATCTTTGTCAAGAAAACTCCAGATGTGGTTGTGAAGAGTCAGATGAGACTGAAAAATTTCTAAACAACAAAAATTTATATAAATTTCATATATTTATCTACTACATGTTGTAGACTTCAGTACATGTAAGCAACTTGGGAGTAACAACTGCTTTTTGATTGTCATTGCATCCTCAGTACTTACCTACAGTATTTTGCACCAAATTAATGCTTTATAACTGCTTATTGGATAAATCTGCTCCCATTTTCGCTGTTTTACAAGTGATCCTTAAAATGACTGAAGAATCTACTAGCTTAAACCCCCCAAACCCAAACCCAAACACTATGGTTCTTGTATTCCCCATATCTTCCAATCAATTATGTAATTGTAAAGATATGGACATATAGAATGTGCTGCACAAAAGCTCTCTTGTTCTCATATGTTCAAGAAGAATACCAAAAAAGTGTGTATTCAGATTTTTCTTAATATTATTATATAAGATAATATTATAATAATATTACAAGAATGGGAAAGCAGGAAAATGGTTAAGTGATTTTTATATCATCCCAGTCACTTTAAAAAAAAAAAGATAACAATAATATCTGAGATTTCACCTCTTCCCTTCTTTCCACTCTCTGGAGAAAAAATTCTTCAATGCCCTCACAATTAGGTCACTTTTAATATAGACTCACTGTCTCTACAATTCATCTAATCAATCAACATGAACTTATTAAATACCATATACCAGGTGAGATTTTTGAGATGCTAGAGATACAAAATAAAAATTTTAAGTTTCTGTTTTTTATAGGGGGAAGCAAATAATCTAACTGATCTTTAAATCTTTGGTGAATTTGTTTTTTTCAGGGCTATTTCCCCTCCCCCCAGACCTAATTTTAAATTGTGATGATAGAGTCCAAATGTAAATGTGATGGCTCACCTACTCTGAAGAGGAAAAGATCTTTATCTTTTCCAATTTTTTCATTTATTTGTTGTTCATATAACTAATAAGCACATGACAAGAATTTTATTAAATATTTATGTGTCCACAACTACAAAGAAAGATAAAAACAGTTCTTGTCCTTAAGAAATTTGCATTCTAATGGGAGAGAAAACATAAATATAAGAGGTATATATAAGATATATAGAGAACAGATGGAAGTAATCTTAGAAAAACACTAGTAGTTGGAGGTGTTGGGGGGAGGAATCAATTAGAAAAGATATCCTGAAGAAAGTTAACACAAATTAAATCTTAAAGAAGGAGGGAAAGCATTGTAAGAATGGGGAAACTAACAGTGCAAAAGCACAGTGGTAAGAAATGGTGTATCATACCTGCAAAGAACAGCAAGTATGTGAGTGTTGCTGGCTCCTAGAGTGCTCAGAAGGGAATCGAGGATTAAAAAAAAAAAACTGGAAAGGTAGTAAAGGACCAGGCTTTGAAGAGTTTTGAATGCCAACGAGAGTTTATTTGCTTATTGAGTATTGGGATGACATGGTCAGATGTCATCTTTTCGAAAATCACTTTCACAGCTGAGTGAAAGATAGATTGGAGTGGAAGGTAAATGCCAATAAGTAATAAGGATCTGTGCAGGAATTTGAATTCAGGTCTTTCCATTTCAAAACCGAAACCATTTCCATTAGTTAATCTAAGATCACAATGTTTATTTTATAAGGGGGTTTATTTCATGGGGGTAGAGGGGAGAAAACCAAGGAACTCACACTATAATATTTTATGTACATCTTTCTCTTCCTGTTTAGAGCACTCCCATCTTCAGGAACTGGCTATTTGTGGGCCTCATAGAAAGTTTGATGAGGACCACTGTGAATGTGTCTGTAAAATGCCTTGTCCTGATGATCTCATTCAGAACCCAGAGAACTGCAGTTGCTTTGAATGCCGAGAAAGTTTAGAGAGTTGTTGTCAAAAGCAAAAAATATTCCATCCAGACACCTGCAGGTGAGTACATTTCGTGGTTGCTATGTTTTTGCTAAGTTTTGATTAGTACTTTTTGAATTGTTTTTTTCTCACTAACTGAGAGGTAGCCATTGAATAGTGGGTAGAAGCAATTAGGATGACATGAGTTCAAACCCTTTATACACTGATTGCATATCCTGGCAACCCTGGGCAAATCATTTAACCTCACAGTGTATTAGGAAGTTCTCTAAGACTACTAGTTTCAGAGAAAGTATATTATATAATATAATGTGTTATTAGTTTTTAAAGTAATAGCTCTTTAGATTGAGTCATATGAAATGAGTCAAATTTTTCTCAATATTTCTATCATTAAAAAAGATTTGTATACATTATTAGAGCATCACTGATGGCAAACAGTAATGAGGATCTAAGCCCTTGATGAGAATGAATTCTCAGACCCCTATGGTATTGTATTTAATTGAGAAACCAAGAAAGCTTTATCCAGTGTATTTTTAATTCTGAATCTGCAGCATAGACTAGGTTTGATGAAATAGATAATTGATAATTAAGAAACTTGAAAAGCCACTGCTTCTTTCCAGGTATATAAATGCCTTGGTTCTTCCAGACTTTTTTTGAGGGAAAAAGAACTAATTGATTTATATCATGAAATAACAAATGATAAAAACGAATAGATCAGACAGCTAGAATATATTGCTTCTAAATTATACCTCTGACTATTCAGAATTTATATATTAATATTTTAGACAAGTACTGAGCAAATACATAATGAAAAATGAAAGTTAGAAAAAGCCAGTCAAAGATATTGTTTAAAATTATGCAGCAAGAAGCTTCAACTAGTTGGGATATGATTCTTTTGAATGTAGACTTCTGTCCTGAGTAATCATGGCTCCTATTTTCTTTTTCATTAACAGCTGTGAAGACAGATGCCCTTTTCACACTAGGACATGTGCAAATGGAAAACCAATGTGCACAAAGAACTGTCGCTTTTTTTTGAGGGACAAAAAAGGCCCCCATGGGCTCCTTGGCAAAGAAAATCCTTGATACAATGTTTATCCTTCTCCAAACTCCTACCTTTTGGGTTTTTTTTGTAAACAGCATGCTGCTTTCAAGTTGCTGTCACTTTCCAAGCATTAGTAAAAATGTGTCAACATCTCCTTTACTTAGCAAGAGTGAAACAAGCCCACATTTATTTATACCATTAAATAAGCTGCCAGGAATGGTTTCATTGGGACATTAATACTTGTCCACTGCCACAGGATGCTTATGAGGCGAAGGACTGGAGAAGGAGCCTACTTGGAGCTTTTCTAATTAGAAACAAAATGGATAATTTGCAATGAAGTGTTGGTTACTATGCAACTGTTAAGGAAAATGGACTAAACCTTTGCTAACTGCAACTCTTGTGAAGTATTACAATTTTTAGAATTTGATTTGAAATATGTTTAACACTGACTTTTTGATCTATTGTCTAGCTTTTGATTATTAATTAGTAAAACTACTACTGCCTTAAATATTTAAATATATTTAAATAATTAAAATTATCAGTTATTCAATCCACACATTCTCATTTATTATAGCAGTTTTCCCAGTTCTAAAATAAGTCAACAAAACTGGATTTGCTGTTCTTAATCTTTCCCATGTCATGGACCCCTTTTGGCAACCTGGTGAAGCCTATAGACTCCTTTTCAGAATGGTTTTTATATGCATAAAATAGGATACATAAAATCACAAAGGAAATCAATTATACTGAAATAGAGTTTTAAGGGTTTTTTTTTTTCTTAAGTTCAAAGACCCTAGGTTAAAAACCCCTGGACTATATCCCTGATCTGTCACTGATTTCTGTAATGTAATACCATTCTCCTCCAAAAGTCACCACAAGCTAATGTGATTGATATAGTCATAAAGGTTAATGTTTGAATTTCTCGAAATCATATCAGCTGACTGGACATGATGGTACATATCTGTAATGTTCTCTGGTTCAGTTTTCTTGGAGGTCTCTGGAAGCAGCCTTCATTTCAGTTCAGTAATCATCACATGAATAGCCAGGGGTTAAAGTCCAAATCCTTTATTATCTCTTTCAAAGTCTTGTCTCCTTTCCTGGAGCCTAGTTAGCTTTCTTAGAGGCCCAGTTCTGGTTCTGAGAGCTTGAGCTCTTGCCTGTCTTCTCATCCCTCTGTGAGCTTCTCCGAATGAATCCTGGCTAAGGCTCCTAGCTTATATGCTCCATACTGAGTGTAAACCAATCATTATATCACCAGGGAACCATTATTTGTTGTAAGATTAAATCAATCATACTGAACCATGCTAAACTAGATAACCATTGTCTCTATCAATTCCACTGACTTAGTACCTTGTTTCAAGTTCAGATTTCTGGACCATAGTACATATCTGTTATCCCAGTATTAAAAGTGGCAGATTACTTGAATTTAGGAGTTCTGAATTGTTGTGAGACAAAACCTGAATTAAATCTGGTGCCAGTACTGTGAGCCCCTGGGAACGAAGGTATTTTTGGAGGTTACCTAAGCACAAAGCTGCAAACCAGCATAGGGGGGAAAAAAGAGCAGATTAAAACCTGTTATGTCAAACAATATTGGGATCAGATTCTTGAATAGTCAATGAACTTCCATCTTAAGAAAGATAGAAAAATCCAATCTGAAAAAATTAAATAAAACACACATACACTCTCTTTCTCTCTTTCTTTTTTTTTTTTGTATATGTATGGACATATTCTACTCTTTTGCAGAGTACAGTCTTGAAGAACTTCACTATAAATGTAATCTGGAAATTCCCAAACTTTCTTAGTTTGTATTAGCCTTAGTATCTTGGTAGTTTTATCATAGTGCCCATAGGCCAAAAGAACTACCTAGCAGTTACATGTATTAGTTAGGTCTGAACAACTTAATAAGTATTCATGTATTAATATCTTAGTAGCTATTTGGAAAAAAATCCATAAATTAGAAAAAATAATACTTTATTTCATTTTTTTGATAAACAAAATTACTAATGGCATGTAATATTTGGGCTAGCATTTTGGAGATCCTCCAGAAGGGCCTTGGTCTCAGCAGTATAAACGAAAATGAATGGACAAGAGAGAGAACGGACAAGAATAGAGTCCAAAGTCTTTATTGTCTCTTACACAGTCTGTGTCTGTCATAGTCTGACCCAGTCTCCTCTGCCAGTCTGTCAGTCTTCCATTCTCACTTCTTAGTCTGACTTTTACCTATTACCCTATTACAATTACATCAATTGTAGAATTATTATATCATCATTCTAAGTATAAGTATATGTAAACTAGATAACTGTTGTCTCATCAATTCCACTGAATTAACACCTTGTTTCAAGTATGCTTCTCCTTTAGAACACAGGTGGGTCATGCCCTCCCTGACTTTTCTGGAAGGAAGATGAAAACACCAAAAAGAAGATGATCAAGCGCTCCCTGACTTCTCAGGGAGGTGAGAACCCCAAACCAGATTTTGTTAGCAGGTTTCCTCTGAACTGAAGGGTCTTAATTGAAATACATACACATAAATCCATCAGCATGGAGGTATTACATAAGCACATAGTAATATAACACAGGCTAGTAGTGATGTAACAAACAACATGAATCAACACGAGGAATTATTCATGTCCATAAGTCTTAGAGATAGTCCAAAACCAATGTATTGTCCATTACTTCATCTGTCAGGGAATCCAATGATTCCTGCAGGTTTTGAAATCCTGCAACAGTCTCATCATGTGTCAGGGAATCCAATGATTCCTGCAGATTTTGAAGTGCTGCAGCAGTCTCCTTATTTTTGATGTTCATGGTCATGTTTTTTCAGTGGCATATGTAGTCAGAGATGGAACCATCTGATGTTTCTTGGGTCTTTTCCTTTGTTTCAAGGGTATTCTCCATCTCTCTTCAATGGACAAGGCGAATACAGCTTGTTGACATCCATCTGATTCCTTCTTCATCTGTAGAGATACAAGCAAACCCTCTCGCCCAAGCAGTTAACCTATCTGGTCCCTTCCATTCTCTACTTTCTGGATCTCGCCACATCATCTGGTGATTATCTAAAGATAGTGGAGCTGCTCACACTGGACACTGCCCTTATAAAACCTGTATTCTCCCCAATTGTAATCCCTTTCTCCCATCAGATTGCTTCTTAGCTGATTGATCATGTCTGAATACTGAACTTCTAAAGACTCTCTGGGTATAGCACCAGCTACCATCATGCCTCAAATGTTTTTTGCCTTGAGCCCTGGAGCTGGGCCCTGCATCCTGTTTCCCTGAATCAATCTACGTTCTGATACCCAATGGAAGCTTCTATTGTATTTTGTGGGATTTTGTGTCTTGTTCTCCCATCCTATTTTCTCACTCTGTCTTTATGCCAACATTGAGCTTTCAGATGCCCTACTTTACCACATTGAAAGCATTGATGAGTCTCTCTGGAAGTCCCTTGCTAAAAGGGACCCTGTCTTCCCATGTTTGGATCTTTCATAAACTCTCCCACTCTATTTCATATTTACCATTCCTGGCATTGTATCCCCTCATTTTGTCTGTAACCTATTTTGTCTATAACTTTTTGTCAATGAGAATGGTCATTGTGAATTCTCCACATGACCAAACCCTAACTTTTGGTGCCTGCCATCATTTGGTGACAGATCCCATACCAGAGATCACATCATTTGCATATATGGAAGAGGCCCTACAACCATAAAGTAAAGAGTTCATGAAATTTAATTGAACCAAGTCGAAATCAGTGACTATGAGGAAAAAAATAAATAATTTAAAAGATAGGAGAGAATGCATGTAAAGATCAAAAGATCTGATGTCAAAACTGATCAACTAGAGATACTTTAAGAATCATCAAATTTCTTAAAAGCCATCTATATTCCCAATTCCCTGCCCTAAACTCTCTCCCAAAAGCTTGGATACCAAGAAGTAATGAATGAAAGCAGAACAGATATTTTAGAACCAGAGACTAAAGTGAAAATAGAAAGAACTCACCAAAGATCTTCTGAAAGAAATTCAAAAATGAGAACTCCCAGGAATGTAATAGTCAAAAACAGTCCAAAGTTTCCCTGTCAAAGAAAGACTGCAAGTACAAAAGAATCAGAATTGGAAACATAGAACTACAATAAAAAAAAAGAAAAGCAAGAGATAAACAGGAAAAACAAGAAAACTGCGTTATATTTAAAGGCACTATAGGCAATTCTAGTATTTAACTTATATGCACCAAATGACATTGTATCTCTGTACTGTAAGAAATGTTAATAGTTGGGTTTCCACAAACATTGCAAAGAAGTACAAGAAAGAAGAGTAAAATATCCTATTATCTTCAACCAATCACCTTGTGAGTCAAGAAGTTAACTAATGCACAAAGTTTAAGGTAAGGGGATCCAGGCCTGAAGCAGGCTAAACCTGGCTGGTGTGAATGTCAGATCACTGCTTTTTGCAAGCATGCATGCTTAATGAATTTCATACATTATTAACTACACACCCTGAGGGGGTGTAAGAAACAATATATCTTAACAAGAACTTCACTGAATCTCTGATGAATGCAGAAAAGATTTATTTTACATTCTTCCAAGCGTGAGGTGCTTAGGTTAGTGGACACATTTGAAATTGTAAAGACAGTGTTTTATTTACTAAAGATAAAGGGAGCAAATCTGGAGATCTCCAGTTCAAATCTAAAACCCCCAACCTTGATTATAGTCTTTATGGGTTTCAACTTTCTAATTTAAATTTAGTTTCTCCAGTTTAATTTTTCTAACTATGGAAACTAAATCTCTATCCATTTCTCACAGTGTGGTTAGTCACTATTTTTGAACTTGGGATGTATGTATGACCAGGGAAGGGGATCATATCTAGGAACAATGCATAAAGGGCAGATAAGGAAGACTGTAACCAGAATGGCTCAGGTCAATCAAAACTCTGAAGGGAGGAGTAAGACTAATCTTAGAGAATAAAACCTTGTTCTATTTTTTTGTATCAGTGTATGAACTCATGAATAATTTTCACACCTGCTTCTGCAGCAGCATATTAAAAATTTAACCTTCTTCACTCATCTTAAGTCTGTTCATTCGCTTTTTGGGGGGGTTCAAATTTTGTTTCCAATAAGACTTAAAAGAAAACAATAAATTATGGGGAGAAAATTAAAGTAAATTTATAATATTTGTACTGTATACAAAGTAATAGCAATGTTCTGAGATGACCAGCTGTAAATGATTTTGCTATTCTCAGAGTGACTAGGAAATATCCATGTTATTAGTAAGTTCATTTCAAATATTGTAAGAATGTGACTTTCCCCACGTGAACCTAATCTCCATCGGAACCATGTGTACCCAATCTCCATGTGAACCTAACCGAGGTAGGACATGACTCCCCTGTGAGAACTTGACCGTTCCCTAACCCATAGCAACAGGTGTTTTAGCTCTTACTCCCATGAGAACTTGACCATTTTTTAACCTATAAACTAGGCACGTACCACCTGTGTTTTAGCTCCAAATACGTGATTCCAGGAACTCAGCACTCCTTGTAACCATTGCTGTTGATAAGGACTGGCCCCCTTGTCAATACAACATTTGACTATAGACCATCTGGAGCCCTTGTTGGTATGTCCCTGTCTTACATGAGGTCTTCATTTGGCTCAAAGCCTTCTTTGTCCTGATTCCTATAAAAAGCAGGCAAAGCATTCTCCATTTTGAAACCTCATCTATGGAGATGACGATCTGCCTAGGACTTTCCCGATCGAGACTCACAGGCTGAAATACCGGGGTTTCCCAGCCATAAATTAGAGTTGAAGCTCCCTCGACTGGTGATGTAATCTCTTTTTCTGCTATTCTAATCATAATCCTCATTATTCTTTGTCTTTTGTGTACTATTTGCTGTATGAGTTGTTATTGTAAGCATTCTATCCCGTGCATTGTATGATTAAATTTTACTTTCACTTTAAATGAGTCTGAGAGAATCATTTTGTAGGAGCGAATCTGAACCTTTTCGTAAAATCACAAAACACAGAGTTACAATCATCTACAATTATTCTAAAGGATTTATGATGAAAAATCCTACCCATACTCAGAGAAGGAACTGATTGTGTCTGAATACAGATTGAAACATTTTTTCTTTCTCTTTTAAGCTTAATTTTTTGGGAGAGTTTTTATGTTCATTTATTTTATTTTCATTGGTGTGGGAGATTTATGTTTTTTTTTTTCCCACAACATGACTTTTATGGAAATGTTTTGCATAACTTCACATGTGGTTTCTTAATTGTGGGTAGAGATAAGGAAGAAAACCTAGAATTCAAAAAATTTAAAAACAAATGTTAAAAAAAATTGTTCTGAATATAACTGGGGGAAAATATTAAATAAAAAAAAGTTTAGAATTTGATAGAATTGTATAAGAAAAAAATATAATAGATGTCTAGCAATTACTTAATGAGAGTAAAAAGAAATTTACATCTTTCTCAATTGAGTTTAGCCCTTTTACAAAAGCTTACCATATATTAGGCCACTTTTTGTTGAACTGTTACAGTCTTATCTGACTCTTTGTGATAACATTTGGGTTTACCTGACAAAGATAATGGAGTCATTTACCATCTTCTTCTACAGTTGAAGAACTGAGGCAAACAGGATTGCAAGATTTGTACATGTTCACTCAGCTAATAAGAATCTGAGCTCACATTAGTACTCAGGAGGATAACTAACTCCAGGTCTGGCATTCTATCCACTGTGCCACCTAGCTGCCCATATTAGAGTACAGAAGACTTCACAGGCAACCACAAAATCAGGACATTTTATGTGAAAACCAGATTATAGGAGAAATGAACACACATGTGGAACCCAAAGAGTTCACAATTCTTTTTTTTTATATATAGCTTTTTATTTGCAAGTTATATGCATGGGTAATTTTACAGCATTGACAACTGCCAAACCTTTTGTTCCATTTTTTCCCCTCATTCCTCCCACTCCCTCCTCCAGCTGGCAGGTTGACCAATATATGTTAAATATGTTTAAGTATAAATTAAATACAATATAAGTATACATGTCCAAACAGTTATTTTGCTGTACAAAAAGAATTGGACTTTGAAATAGTGTACAATTTGCCTCGGAAGGAAATAAAAAATGCAGGTGGACAAAAATAGAGAGATTGGGAATTCTATGTAGTAGTTCATAGTCATCTCCCAGAATTCTTTTGCTGGGTGTAGCTGGTTCAGTTCATTACTGTTCTATTGGAACTAGAAGTTCATTTCATTGCTGAAGATGGCCACGTCCATCAGAATTGATCATCATATAGTATTGTTGTTGAAGTATATAATGATTTCCTGGTCCTGCTCATTTCACTCAGCATCAGTTCATGTAAGTCTGTCCAGCCCCTTCTGAAATCATCCTGCTGGTCATTTCTTACAGAACAATAATATTCCATAATATTCATATACCACAATTATTCAGCCATTCTCCAATTGATGGGCATCCACTTAGTTTCCAATTTCTGGCCACTACAAAGAGGGCTGCCACAAACAAAAATAGGGTTTTTTCCCTTCTTTAAAATCTCTTTGGAATATAAGCCCAGTAGAAACACTGCTGGATCAAAGGGTATGCAACTTTGATAAGTTTTTGAGCATAGTTCCGAATTGCTCTCCAGAATGGCTGGATGTATTCACAATTCCACCAAAAATGTATGTATCCCTGTTTTCCCACATCCCTTCCAACATTCCTCATTGTCTTTCGCTGTCATTCTAGCCAATCTAACAGGCGTGTAGTGGTATCTCAGAGTTGTCTTAATTTGCATTTCTCTGATTAATAATGATTTGGAGCATATTTTCATATGGCTATAAATAGTTTCAATTTCTTCTTCTGAGAATTGTCTGTTCATATCCTTTGACCATTTATCAATTGGAGAATGGTTTGATTTCTTATAAATTAGAATCAATTCTCTATATATTTTGGAAATGAGGCCCTTATCAGAACCTTTGACTGCAAAAATGTTTTCCCAGTTTGCTTCCTTTCTAATCTTGTCTGCATTGGTTTTGTTTGTACAAAAACTTTTCAATTTGATATAATCAAAATTTTCTATTTTGTGATCAATAGTGATCTCTAGTTCTTCTTTGGTCATAAATTCCTCCCTTTTCCACAGGTCTTGGAGGTAAACTATCCTATGCTCTTCCAATTTATTTATAATCTCATTCATTATGCCTAGATCATGAACCCATTTTGACCTTATCTTGTTGTACAGGGTTAAGTGTGGGTCAATGCCTAATTTCTGCCATACTAATTTCCAATTTTCCCAGCAATTTTGTCAAACAATGAGTTCTTATCCCAAAAGCTGGGGTCTTTGGGTTTGTCAAACACTAGATTATTAAAGTTATTGGCTGTTTTGTCCTTTGAACCTAACCTATTCCATTGATCAATTAGTCTATTTCTTTGCCAATACCAGATGGTTTTATTAACTGCTGCTTTATAATATAATTTTAGATTTGGTACAGTTAGACCACCTTCATTTGATTTTTTTTTCATTAATTCCCTTGAAATTCTTGACCTTTTGTTTTTCCATATGAACTTTGTTATTTTTTCTAGGTCATCAAAATAGTTTTTTGGGAGTCTGATTGGTGTAGTGCTAAATAAATAGATTGGTTTAGGTAGTATTGTCATTTTTATTATATTTGCTCACCCAATCCAAGAGCACTTAATAGTTTTCCAGTTGGTTAGATCAGACTTAATTTGTGTGGAAAGTGTTTTGTAGTTTTGCTCATAAAGTTTCTGATTTTCCCTTGGCAGATAGATTCCTAAATATTTTATACAATCAGTAGTTACTTTAAATGGAATTTCTCTTTGTAACTCTAACTGTTGGGTTTTGTTAGTGATATATAAGAATACTGATGACTAATGTGGGTTTATTTTGTATCCTGCAGCTTTGCTAAAGGTGTGGATTGTTTCTAATAACTTTTTAGTAGAATCTCTGGGGTTCTCTAAGTATACCATCATATCATCAACAAAGAGTGATAATTTGGTTTCCTCATTGCCTATTCTTATTCCTTTAATCTCTTTCTCAACTCTTATTGCCAAAGCTAGCACTTCTAATACAATATTAAATAGTAATGGTGATAGTGGGCAACCTTGTTCACTCTGATCTTATTGGGAATGGTTGCAGTTTGTCCCCGTTACATATGATGCTTATTGCTGGTTTTAAATAGATGCTACTGATTATTTTAAGGAAAAGTCCATTTATTATTATACTCTCAAGAGTTTTTAATAGGAATGGATGTTGGATTTTATCAAATGCTTTTTCTACATCTATTGAGATGATCATATAGTTGTTGTTAATTTGATTATTAATATGGCCAATTATACTGATAGTTTTCCTAATATTGAACCATTATCCCAAGGATGATTTTCTGTAGTCTTTTTGCTAATATCTCATTTAAGATTTTAGCATCAATATTCATTAGGGAGATTGGTCTATAATTTTCTTTCTCTGTTTTCAACCTACCTGATTTAGGTATCAGTACCATGTCTGTGTCATAAAAGGAATTTGGTAGGACTCCTTCATTCCCTATTTTTTCAAATAGTTTATAAAGCATTGGGGCTAATTGTTCTTTGAATGTTTGGTAGAATTCACATGTAAATCAATCTGGTCCCGGGGATTTTTTTTAGGGAGTTGATAAATAGCTTGTTCTATTTCTTTTTCTGAAATGGGACTATTTAAGCAATTTACTTCCTCCTCTGATAATCTGGGAAGCCTATATTTTTGGAGGTAGTCATCCATTTCACTTAGGTTATCAAATTTATTGGTATAAAGTTGGGCAAAGTAACCCCTTATTTCTTTAATTTCCTCTTCATTGATGTAAAGTTCTCACTTTTCATTTTTAAGACTACTAATTTGATTTCTCTCTCCTTTTTCTAATCAGATTAACCAAAGGTTTATCAATTTTATTGGTTTTTTCATAAAACCAACTCTTAGTTTTATTTATTAGTTCAATAGTTTTTTTTTTACTTTCTATATTATTAATTTCTCCTTTTAATTTTAGAATTTCAAGTTTAGTAATTGATTGGGGATTTTTAATTTGGTCTTTTTCTTGCTTTTTAAGTTGCAGGCCCAATTCATTGATCTTCTCTTTATCTATTTTATTCAAGTAAGCCTCTAAGGATATAAAATTTCCCCTTATTACTGCTTTGGCTGCATCCCATAAATTTTGGTATGATGTCTCACCGTTGTCATTATCTTGAGTGAAATTATTGTGTCTATAATTTGCTGGATTTATAGTTTACTAATATAAGCCTGTATAATTGATCCTTTGTACCAGGATTTAAGTTTAAATATATAAAACATGTTAAACAAAATCTTCTATGGGTTTAAGTCCTGGTAAACAGTGAACATAGTGTATCTAGTCCTAAACTGTGATTGGTAGAATTTGCTATCAGAAATAAAAATCTCTTGGGAGTGTAACTGATATTCTCTTGAGTTCTGAATTTGATTGCCTGATCATTAAGTCAGTAGCCCCCCTTTGAGAGAAATGCCAAAAGTTTCTAGGTGAACATCTTACCTGGGAAAGAATTAGGAGGACAACCTTAGTCTCTGCTTAAGAGGGGAGCCTTCTGACTCAGTTTCCCAGCTATGTTTCTTTTGTTTCCCACTTGATTATTTCTGAGTCTGGCTAATTACTGCTGCATGATTGGGTGTTAAAAAGAGCTAAGGATTTATACTGTCATATATGTGCTCTCAGGCTGAAGCCTAAAGGACCTTTTTTGCTGCTATTATAATCATGTGCCTGCTTTTTCCTCTTATAGCAAATTTCTATAATCAGAACTGGGGATACAGTGGTTTTCTATCTTACATATTAAAGATGCTTTCCTTTACATGCTATTGCATGAAGATTCATAATTTCTTTTTGTCCTTGAAGAGGCAAATCCAGGGGAATGTAACTCTCTCCTCCCCCCACCCCCAATTATCTCTCTCCCTTCCTGAATAGAGAATCTCCATTTTATTAGTAAGTTCATTTCAAATTGTTGTAAGAATGTGACTTTCCCCGTGTGGACCTAATTTCCATGTAAACCATGAGAACCCAATCGAGGTAGGACGTGACTCCCCCTGTGAAGGCTTGACTGCTCTCTCATCCCAAGAACATCCTTGACCCATAAGAACACATATTTCAACTCTTTCCTTTTTAATCTATAAGACAGGCATGTACCACCTGTGTTTTAGCTCCAATTATATGATTCCAGGAACTTACCACTCTTTGGAACTGTTGCTGTTGATAAGGACTGGCCCCCTTATCAATGCAACATTTGATTATAACCACCTGGAACTCTAGTTGGTACGTCTTTGTCTTAGATGAGGTCTTTATTTGGCCCAAAGCCTTCTTTGTTTGGACTCCTATAAAGAGTGGGCAAAGCATTCTCCACTTTGAAGCCTCACCTATGGAGATGATGATCTGCCTAGGACTTTCCTGATCGAGACTCACAGGCTGAAATACCGGGGCCTCCCAGCCGTAAATTAGAGTTGAAGTTCCCTCGACCGGTGATATGATGTAATGTATTCTCTTTTTCTGCTATTCTAATCATAATTCTTATTATTCTTTGTCTTTTGTCTGTTATGTGTTATTTGCTGTATTAGTTGTTATTGCAAGCGATCTATTCCGTGCATTGTATAATTAAATTTTACTTTCACTTTAATTGAGTCCGAGAGCATCATTTTGTAGGAGCAAATCTGAACCTTTCCCTAAAATCACAAAACACTTCCCCAACCAATGAACATGGTTAGTATGGATTAGATCTTATCTTGATCTGCAGCTCCACCCAAGAGGCTTCTCTGGTTGCAGCCATACAAATGCTAATTTCCAGCCCCCTTCCACCACTCAGACCTATGAAACTTCTTTGTCTAAGGCCCACACAGTCTAATCAGTTTGTTAAGACCCAGAAAGCTAAAATAATTTGTTCTGGCCTTATCCCTACCTAAGGTCTTTTACATTGTATATTGATGGAAGACAGACCAGGTCCTAGAGACCTCGACTTGACTAGGCTCTCTTGCTTACTTGCCTTCTATTTGAGGAAGCTCTAAGCTCACCATTCGGGTTCAGAGCATTTTTGAAGCCAAAGGTCACCAGTGGCTTGCTAATGGGAGGCTTACCAGATCTCCTGCTAGACACTGGGACTTAGCTCTCCAAGGGTGCCACACCCTTAACCCTGCTATTTTGCTTCCTGACAATACTCAATAGGGTGACAGTATAATACAGATGGTGAATGATTTACAGATGGGTCCAGTTTCTTTGAACTGAGAAAAGGAATGAGAGTGAACATCTATATAGTATCCAAATATGCTTTTCATATTTTGCACACTCATGGAGCTATATGGAAAGAAAGAGGACTTTTGACAGCAAAAAAATTCTCCTTTAAATATGCAAGGTAAACAGGTTTGCAAATTTGGCTGCCTGTGATGCTGACCATTTGCCCCTGACCATGACACCTTTACTTCCCCAGCTCCCTGACTCTAGCTCCTTCTACCCCTTCATATAGCTCGTTGCAGAAGAAAGGAGATATCATCTTTTTCCTTCTGGGGGGAGGGGGGAAGGAAGAGAGGTGTCTCAAAAAGACTAGCTTCTTTTCTTTCTTATTTTTTGCTTTTTCCAGATACACCTTTTATTATTTTCTCTCCAGCTCTTTCGGGGTCATTCTAGGCCCCTGCCAGTGGGGAGATAACTCTTTAGTCCTTAGTCAGACTAGGGAATTTCATGGACAGTGGAGCTATCCAGGATTGTAGGATATGCTCTTAAGCATCCCCCCAAGGCGACCTGTTATATTATTTGCAAAAGCCCCATTTCCAAATGTCACCATTCTCACCCTGGATGCCACCCCATTTTTACTAGCTACCATTCCAGAGGAATAACTTTGACCTAAAATGGGAAAAAATGGGTTCTTCTTTGGAGACACCTCAAAACACTGGTCTATGACCCCAAACTTCTGGGGTCCCCTTCCCAACCTCAACAATAGTACAATAGAAAGAGAAAACACAAAGGGCATGGCCTAAGAGGGGAAAGGTACAATTAACCACTCCTGAAGAGGAGGTACAAGATAATGGCAAAAGCCAAATTCTTTTCCTTTTGGAACAGACAGATTAAGAAGACAGGAAGGTCCACTGATCTTCAAAGGACTGTAGCAGCATAAACATTTTTCTTAGTTTGACATGGACTAGCAGGTCTTGCCTCCCAAGGATACACAGGGAATCTAGTTTAGGGTATAAATAACTATAAAGAAAATGCTTAACCTTGGGCATTCATTTGCCAATGCCCTAGTACTACTCTGCATTTCTTTACATTTCCAGGCTCTCCTAATTCCCAGGGCTTCAGAGAATCCTCTTTTTTTTTTATACACTTTTTCAGTGTATAAAACAACTTTACCCAGTTTCCGTTGTTCTGAGGTCTTCAGAGGTTTCTGGCTTCAGTTTCATAAACTGTAGTTTTAAACCGGTAGAGTGCTTAAGAACAGCCTTGTGCAAATTTAAAGTCTTTTATTTACTTGCTTACATATTGCCCTCACCTCTTGTTAACTAACTCTCATGTGGACACCAGGTCTTAGAGAGACCCACTTGTTCATTACCTGCCTCCAACCTCTTGGCTATTCCTGGAAAAAGAGACCAACTTCCTCCTACAAAGAGCTTAAGTAAGGTCTGTGAGGTCACATGCACATCCAATCCGAGAGGAAGATGTCTCCCATTATGAAGCTATCTCAATATGATGAGGAAATTACTTCTGGGGCTCTAAGTTCAGTCTCCTGCTTGCACTGGCTCGACCCATTTGTCTTTTGACCTTAACAAATAAATTATTGGGGCAGCTAGGTGGCGCAGTGGATAGAGCACCAGCCCTGAAGTCAGGAGGACCCGAGTTCAAATCTGGTCTCAGACACTGTCTAGCTGTGTGACCCTGGGCAAGTCACTTAACCCCAATTGCCTCAGCAAAAAAAAAAAAAAAAAAATTATTTCATCTGGCCAGGTAGTGGTGGGACATGAGACCCATGAGACCCTCCTGCATTGCTCTGGATCTACTCTTTCTGGAAAAGATAATTACTCAAAAAGACAAATTGAGAGGACCCCTCAATAGCTCTTAACAGAAACTTCATAAATATAAACATAAAATGCAGAAAAGCAGAAATGGTGAACATATGTTTTACTGCCTAAAATGAAATAAAAATTATAACAAATAATTCTTTTAAAAAGAATTAAAACTAACTGGAAGCTAAATTATTTAAATCTAAAAACTGGAGAAATAGGGCTCAAAAAACAAACTGAAGAAACAATTGATAATTTCATCAGTGATAACAATGAGATAATATACCAAAAATTTTGGAATGCAGTCCTTAAAGGAAAATAAGACTATTATCAATAACAAAAAAAAAGCAAACTGTGTATAATAAATATTGTTTTATATACTATCCTCTTTTTTTGGTTCTATTTTGTATACAGAAATGTATATAAAATTTAGTTGGTTTGTCAAGTAAAATATGTCATGTAACAAAAAACATGGGGGTGGGAGGAGGATATTCTCTTTTGAACATTTTGCTATTGGGTACTAGTCACCCACTTCATAAACATTGCAAGTGATTTCATATACTGAGACAACATTTATGGCAATTCAAGTGACTCTAACAGAAGCTGTTCCAACGATGTTGTTGCAGGTTGGTTTCTCATTTCCTCCCATAGTGGTATCAATTCACAACAATCCACTCTAATGAAGGAACGTGATGGCCAACAACAATGGAAAATGTCAATAATCATCCTAGCACTCTTTAAAAAGTCATTTTCTAAGGGCCTGATAAGTTCTCAGACCTAAATTGTTTTCTCGGAATTGAAGAGTTCTTTTTGGGACTGAATTCTATGTTATTCTTGCATAATTTATTTAGGATGTGGACTGATTTTTGTGGTCTCGAAAACACTCCAGGTTTACTCCCCTTCTATATTGACTGACGACCTTTCCCAAGCTCGCTCTAAAAAACAAGGGCTGAAGTTTAAGAAGGAACAACCAAAAAACAAAAAACTGTAACTAGGCAACGCTCCAGGGAAGCTACCTCAGCGCCAGCTGGGTTATGCCCTAAAGGGAGGGAGTTGGAGCGCGGGGCACACTGGGAGTGGTAGTTTTCTACAAACCTAAAATAGTCCCTGCAGAGCCGGGCAAATTCCTAAACTACAGTTACCAGAGGACACAAAGGGTACCTGCATAGCACTCTGGGATTGTAGTCTCGCTCTCTGGAGGAGGAACCCTAGGATAAGTGTTAGGAGAAATCGGGATAATTGTTCAGACACTCTAGAGATTTCCAAGCCACAGATAACACGCACTTGGTTTGAAAAGGAGTTAGTCATCTCTCATGGTTGTAGTAGGTACAACAAAGTGGGAGTCGCCGAGGAGAAAGCACGTCGTGACGTCACCTTCTTGCCCTTTACCCTTTCGGGGAACGCGTAGTACGCTTCGAGGGAATGGAGAAAAGGTTCGCCCGCCTTGGCTCGGGAGGCGCGTGACCTAAAGACCCGTGACGATTGGTTTTTGGCGGGGCGGGGCTCGGGCGCTCAGGCCTCGGAAGCCTCTGTTACCCGCCTTCCAGGGAGGTAGGCGGAGCCATGGCTGTGGCCGTGGGAGGGCCGGACGACTGTCTGCGTTGGGACTGGCGGAGTAAGTGTCTTTCGGCCGCTGTCTTTTTCCTTTTATCCCTCTGCCTTGAGGTACTTGGCAGATTCCGGCCGGGTTTCGCCTTCGCCGCAGAATCGGGGACCGGGGGAAGGGAGGAAGGGCGGCACCGGGGCAGGGTCCATCCAGTCCCGAGCCGAGTGCGGCCCGGAAGTGAGCAACGGGAAGGTCCCGAGCCTCTCCCAAGAGGCGGGAGCCCCTTCCCGAGCAGGCTAGTTAGCGCCAGCATTCGCAATGTGGGAGTACTTTTAAAGGGAAGAGTGATGTCATGGGTCTCTGGGAGGGGATCCCTCAGCCATCTCCATCCTCGCTCACCCTCCAACAACGGGGGCTTGGTTTGACTCTGTAACTCGGTAAAAGTAACTTTTGCCCACGCTCTCAGTGTCTTGCCTATCCCTGTCTAATAAAGCACTTCTGAGTCTTCTTTTGAGAAAGTTGTTAAGGGATTTAAGGTCGTCATAGACATCCTCGACCTGTGCTGAAATTAGTTTAAAATGTTGCTCTTTATAGAGTTGTTCAGCAATTTCTGACAGATTTTTTTGGGGGAGGGGCGCCGGGGGGGAGGGAAAGAGCCAGGGGAGGCTTGGTTTTCTTTGTTTATTTTCGGGAGAATCGAGGAAACAGTACACTGACAGAGGAATAAAAAACAAACAAATAAAAAAACACATCACCCGTGCTACTTGCAGGGGCATTTTTATCGACATAGTGGAGTTAGGGACTTTGAGAGGATTGGTGGGTTTATGAAAACTGGAAACTATAGGAGAACGGAAAAGCATGTCTTTTAAAATTTTAAATCTCTTCTATATTACTTAGCCGAATGGTTAGGTGAACAGGCTGGAACATTTAGAAAGGTGTGTTTGAAAATATAAATGGAATTATTGAAAGAAAAAAAGAAGCATGAGACATTGATTAACTGAAATTCAAGCTGTGGTTGGCTTTGCATACTGGTCCCTGGGTCTCTTTCTTGTTTAATTAGCACACCACTAACGTTATGGTCATGCAAAGGCAAGTTAGTATGCCTGAGTGTTATGTAGAAGCCATTCTAGAAAGGCTTGGATGACATTAAGTTCAATATAGGGAGGTACCACTCACACCTATCAAAAATAATAAAGTGGAGATGAGGGAAAGATAATACTCTAATGAACTACTGGCTGACTAGTGAACTGGGCCAACAATCCTAGAGAACTATATGGAACTGTGCTCAGGGCTATAAAACTGCATATCCTTTGATCCTATTTACTGTTAAGTCTTTGTCCCAAAGGTATCAAAAGAAAAAAGAGTAGTAACTATATATACACAACTATTTATAGCAGCTCTTTTTGTGATGGTGAAGGATTAGAAATCTAGGAGATATCCATCAACTGGGGAATGGCTAAGTAAGTTGTGGCTCATGATTGTAATGGAATACTTTTGTGGTATAGAAGTAGGTAATTGGGGTGGGTTTCAGAAAACAACAAGAACTATATGAAACGATGCAAGGTAAAATGAGAGAATCAGGATATCACTGTACATTGTAAAAGCAATGAAGGTAGTGATAATCAGCTGTGAACAATTTGGCTAGTGTGATCAATACAGTGTTCCAAGAGAATTCTAAAGAAGTCTTGATGAAAAAAATGCCATCTAAGAGAGAACTGATGAACTCTTGAGTGCAAATTGGAGGATAATTTTCTCATTTTATGAAATATGACTCATATGGAAATTTATTTAAATGATTTCCATGTGCATATCATAATGTTTGCTTTCCTCATGGGTAGGAGAAAGAATGAGAGGGAGGGTGAAAATTTGAAACACAGAATTTAAAAAAGAAAAGAACACTAAAATAGATGATAAATTGAAATATTTTTAAAAAGTTAAATATAGATAAAATGCATTTTTAAAATGTTTATACTAATAGATTTTGAGTTGTCAAGGATTGGCTATGTTCAGCCATATTCTTGCCTTGTGACACTATTTAGGGTTTATTTGGCAAAGAATAGTTTGACATTTTTTTCTTCAGTTCATTTTACAGGTGAGGAACTGAGGCAAACAGGATTAGATGACTTAGCCAGACACATCTGGAAAGTGATGGCAGCCAGATTTGAACTCAGGAAGATGAGTTTTCCTGACTCCAGGCTATCTTCTGAACCACTTGGCTACTCTTTTAAAAATTGACTGTATTGTACTATATTGTGGCATTTCATAATTTTTCATGGTTTTTATTTTTAAGTACCTATTTTTATGTCTAATAGCATTATACTGAGCTTTATGAACTACTAGTCATTTTCTGTCATTTAGGCTTGTATAGTATATATTCTTTTTCATTGTCAGAAGGGTAAATAAATAATAAATGTAGTTCTATTTAGGGATATACATAGATCTAGGAGTCATAATTGGAATGCATTTTGCTGAGATTTTTTTTTTTTTTCTTTACCAGGGAACAAATGGCATCTGTCTCAGTGGACTGCTGTGAGGACTGATGACTAAACTTCATCTTAATATGGCATATAGAAGAGTAAATGGACAAGGACAGTCTATCACATCTAAACTTTCTCATAATGACTATGGAATCCATCAGCTGCATAGAACTGGAACACATAATATCTGCATGGTGTCTGATTTTTTTTATCCAAATATGGGAGGAGTGGAAAGTCACATATACCAGCTATCTCAGTGTCTGATTGAAAGAGGACACAAAGTGATAATTGTCACTCATGCTTATGGAAATAGAAAAGGTATTCGATACCTTACTAATGGCCTCAAAGTATATTATTTACCGCTGAAAGTCATGTACAATCAGTCTACAGCAACAACGCTCTTTCACAGTCTGCCTCTGCTCAGGTATATATTTGTTCGGGAAAGAGTCACCATAGTCCATTCACATAGTTCTTTTTCTGCCATGGCCCATGATGCACTCTTCCACGCCAAGACAATGGGCCTACAAACAGTCTTCACAGACCATTCTCTTTTTGGATTTGCTGATGTCAGCTCGGTGCTTACAAACAAACTTCTAACTGTATCACTTTGTGATACAAATCATATCATTTGTGTCTCTTATACTAGCAAGGAAAACACTGTTCTAAGAGCAGCACTGAATCCTGAAATAGTATCCGTCATCCCCAATGCTGTAGATCCTACTGACTTCACTCCAGACCCATTTAGAAGGGATGATAGTATAATAACTATTGTTGTTATCAGCAGGCTTGTTTACAGAAAAGGTAATGAATGACACAGTAAACTGAAACTGCAATTCCTGGAGAAGTTTGTATTTTAGGATGTTTAATGTCAGTGTATTATTTTGCTTTTTAATTGTTTTCATATGTGTATATATTTTCATACTTGGGTATATCCACAATTTCATAAATTGAATATCTCCTTAATTGTGACAGGTGACAAACCTTCTTTGTTTTATTGTGCTTTTCAGTTCTTCATAATCTTCCATAAAGCTTATAGTTGATTAAATAGTAGTGGGAGGACTTAATAATTTACAAATCCAGTAGACAGTCACATATTTATTTGAAATTGAAGGGTGAATGCTTATAGATAAAAAAAATTCTGAAAAGTTTTTTTAAAATACCACTGACATAGTTTAACTCTGGATTTAGTAATTATTAATATGCAAATATTATTTGGATAACATTTAAGACACCACTTGTTATTGCAGTGTTTATTTTGTGAGGTTAAAGTATGAGATATATGAGAACCAACCTTTGCTATTACTGAAAATCATTGATATTATTACTGTATGTGCAAGTTATGTGTGTTGTGAAATTGTAGGATTAGATTCTGAGAGACTCATTACTTGACATGAGTCATCAAAAGATAATCTATGCAGAAAAATGCATCAATATTCTGTAGTCTCAGATTCTTTTTTCTGCCAATGCTTTGAGAATAGGAAAAGGAAGTCAGTTGTTTTTGGTCAGTGTCAGAGGATGGGTCTGTCCAAGGCCTCTTCATGGACATTGGCTTATATGCTAACTAGGTTAAGTTCAGCTGTGTGTAGCATAGAACATTAAAGACAGTTGAGGGATATAGAAATAAGATAATGGGTGAAAATAAAACTGTGAGAGCAACTGTAGAGATCACTGAGAAAGTAATATTTCTGCAAGTTCACTACAAGATTATCTGAAAATCCAAGGAACATTTGGGGTTAGATGATAAAGGCTTTTCTTCAATTGGATGTTTTTTAAGGTTTCTTTCAAACTTGTAATTGTAAGTATAAGATGAAGAATACAAATGAAGATTTCCTACCAGTTGTATAAATGTAAACTTATGAATTGTGTAATTTAAAAAAACTTTTCTCCTACTTATTTAGTAAAGCCCTGAAGAATCTAACCTTTTTCTCAGCTGAAATAAAGCAAAAGGAGATCAGTTCCTCTGTAACCCTAGATGACGAGGATACGTACAATATCCCTTAGAAGCCAAGTTTTGGTGGTAGTGGTAATGACATAAAACAGTTGGGTTTGATTTAAGGCTTTGAAATTTTTATAGCATGGTTAGAAGATCAGGTATAATTCTCTTTACTTGACAGTAACATCTCCACAGTTTTATGCTTTTTCATTCTCTTATTATATTGACATAGCCTAAGTAAGATATGTACTTTTAGTTCTTGGTTTTTCCCCCATAGTAACAATGTATCTTTGTTTTGTTTGAGTTCATTTACACTCTTCTGCCAGTTCTTTTTTTGGAACAATAGGATACTTGTGTGAGATGACTAGATAGAATTAGAAGTGCAGTGGGGCATATGATCATAAAACAGAGAATTACTAACTGGATTACATGTGGCACAGCTAACAGGTCTTGATCAACATTAAGGCATTTTAATCAATTGTGAACTAACTAGCCACATGGGTAAAGTTAATCAATAGTCAGCAAGCATTTATTAAGTGCTTACTCTATGCTGGACATTGTCAAAACTAGGAATGCAAAGAAAGGCAAAAGATAGGTTCCTTTTCTCCAGGAGTTCATGATCTATAGGGCCAATGATATGCAAGCAATTATGTAACATAAACGGAGATTAGATGTGATTTCTTGTAGAAAGAGGGGACAAACAGTGAAAGGGTCCAGATTTGGGAGATGGAGTATCACTTGCCAAAAGCAGCAGGTTTCTAGACTGTAGATTATGTGGAAGGAAAACTAGGAAAGTAGGAAGGGACAGTCTATCAGGACTTTAAATGCCAAACAGAGGATTTGATATCTGATCCTGAAGGCCTTTCTAGACTAAATAGACATATGAAAAAGTTAGAATGCTTTAGGAACATCATCAGATTGATAAACTGAGTGGAGGTGGAGCAACTTGCTGAAAATTAATATTCATATCTCCACTAGAGAAATTGCCTGGAGACTTTTATAAATGACTGACTGAATGAAAATGGATTTATTAAGTCTTAAAGAGATTGTAAAATAGTATCAGTGGGGCTTGGTGACTCCGGAAGAACACTTTGCATCTGAAAAGTTATGGGGATGATGAATGGGACCACTAATTTTTTCCTTATTGACTATTTAGAAAAAAATAAGTTGCCTCAATTGAATGACAAGAACCATCCTGAGAGGTTAGCTTTCTGTTGCATATGAAACTAGATATGCCTGGTCCAAGGCATTATCAGTATTATCTGATTTTCACATCCCTTCAATCTGTTTTTATATTAATTAGATCATGGCACTTCACTGGGTGTGAAGCTACAAATCTTTATTCACATCTATATCTATATAGACTTGTGAATTGGCGGGGAAAACAGAGTCTTGAACTTTAAAATGAATTTGAATCTGAATTTTTTTCATGTCCCATTTTGTGTGAGCATGACCATTGGAAATCTGGCAAACAAAAGAAGACATAATTTTTTTTTTAAATAAAGCTTTTTATTTTCAAAACATATGCACGGATAATTTGACAACATTGATCCTTGCATAGACTTGTGTTTCAGATTTTCTCCTCCTTTCTCTCACATAGGGAAGCCCTAGATGGTAAGCAAAGCAATGTATGTTAAACATGTTAAAATATATGTTAAATCCAGTGACATAATTTTTTAAAAGGTGTATTTGCTCTCTTGTCAGATTGTTGAACGTATTTTTATGAAGTAAGACAAAATCTATTTTCATTTGTAGACAATTTTATTCCCTTCCCTGGTATATCTCAAACCATGTAAATCTTCATATTGTACTGCTCTCATACATATCTTTCCATATACTGTAGAGAAACTTTTTTAATTTGGTGGAGACTTTTATGTTTCTTTTAATATTTTGTGAATATTAGTATAGCTTTTAGGTTATTCATCTTTAGTTTTTCCTTCTTGCTACATTCTTGTTTACAAAGCTGATTTGCTTTCCTCTCTATGCATACTTTTATGTTATGATGGCTTTTTAAATACTATTTCTTTCAGGCAAATCACTATTATTTGTTATTGATAATATGTTATATACTACTTAAGATTACCACATGCCTTTTCTCCTGAATTTTGGGATTTTTGATTTTTTTATTTGTCCTGAAAATTTTTTCTTTTTGATTCTCCTGAAAATTATTTCTAATAGAGTTTAATATATATGTTTAATTTATAATGTCCCATCAAATGAGTAAGCATTTATGAAATGCCTGGTGTGCTATTCACTGTGCTATGGGTGAGGACAACAAAGGCAAAAATGAAATAATCTTGGTCTTTGGGAAACTTGTAACTATTGCTAACTCTACTTTGGCTATGAATTTTTGCTTTTAGATAGGTTCTTATAATATTTATATTGGAAATGGAAATTTTAAAAATGCTACAAAAAATGATAGAAGTTAAAGTTACCTTCTCTCAACTTATGTAGTACTTTAAATAAACTTTGCTATTAAATTTAAAACAAATGGAACTAATATATGCTTTAAACCTAAGTGAAGGACAATGGCTCAGAAGGGGAACCAGGACTGAATTGGGCTGGTTAGCAATTTTCCTGAAGGACATTATGATGATCTTTATTTTAAAGTGGGATTTGGTCATGTTTTAATCTTATAATTAAATGAACTTGATCAGGACTACTTTATAGGATGGTGCTTATATTTATAATCCAAACCATCATATGGCTATTCTTAAATAGTTAGAAACCAGAAGCATTATTTTAAACTTTGTTTCTTTTCATGCCATGTCTATACATTCATTTAATGGAGTAGAACCTTACACTTGAGGAAATGTAAGGGACTAAGGGAGGAGCAAGTTCACTTGTAGCAGAGAATTCATTTGGATTTACAAAGATAAATAAACAGTAGGATAAGGTTAGGATAAGGATTTCTATCCTTTGATTTCATTGGTATAGGTTACTCCTAATGAATCCTTCTACCCGTACAGAAAGTTCTCTACATGTTCTCTACAACTTAGAATCTTAATAGTTACCTAGAGCAATGGTATCAAACTCCAGTAAAAATGTGGGCCACTAACCTATATATAAGAACCCTAGTGGACTACATAGTGACTTAGAAAACTGCATATTAAAATTATTTTTGTTTATTTTGTTAAATATTTCCCAATTACATTTTAATCTGGTTCATTCTACACTGTAATTGATACCTTTCAGGTATGTATCAGAGAGAGAACTGCAACTAAAATCTTTCTGGGTCCACTTCATTATGCCATCTTCTAACAATAAATTAAACATATTAAAGAATCATTATAAATAATTTTCAAAATTAAAAATGATCAAAATAATCATTTGTGAGCCCTTGGTAACTGATGAATGATAAGATCCTTCTGGGAGATGGAAAAGAAGTGTGCTTTCCCCCTGTACCCTCTCTTCTGTCCCCCCACCTTTACTCCTAAAGAACAATACCCTGTGTATGAAGTGTTGAATATTCATTTTGAATAAGATGTATAAAAAAGGCCTTTTTCTCCTAAAATGAACCTTTTATAACTTTCTTTTTCAAATTTCATGTTCTTAGGGATTGATTTGCTTAGTGGGATAATACCTGAACTCTGTCAGAAATATCCAGATTTAAATTTCATAGTTGGAGGAGAGGGGCCAAAAAGAATCATTTTGGAAGAAGTACGGGAGAGATACCAACTACATGACAGGTATTGAGTGGTACTTTATTCTTCCATATAAGAGTACAAGAATTTTATAGAGAGAAGTTTAGCTAGAGCAACATATTCGTTTTACTGCCTTTCCCAGGAGTAGTTAGTTTCAAGGTAGTTTGCATTTATCTTGAATTAAATTCATCTTTAAGAAGAAGAAAAAATGTATAAAGAATCACCACTTGTACCTTTATATAATTACAAATTTGGGAACAGTAGAAGTACAATAATTGGTTAGAAAAGTTGTATTGACAATTTAGGATCCTGTTGCAAATTTGTCTTTAATATTTTAACTAGAAAAAAAAAATTAAAGAAATTAGCAGTTAAAAACATTTGTATTTTCCCTTTAACTTTCCAAAGGTAGAAAATGTATTGCTAACATAATAAAAGGGTAACTTTTGCAAAGATATTTCTTTGGATTTTGGTAATTTTTCATATTTAAAAAAATCAAAATGGGAAAGAAGTTAAGTATAACTTGTGGAAAACTTTGTAAATTATACTCGCTATTACTATATATTATCTCTCCTTCCCTACACTTTTGTTTGTATATTTAGGGTACGACTTCTGGGAGCGCTGGAACATCAGGATGTTAGAGACGTCTTAGTCCAAGGACACATTTTTCTAAATACTTCTCTTACTGAGGCTTTCTGCATGGCAATTGTGGAAGCAGCAAGTTGTGGTTTACGGGTAAAAAAAAATTTGGATTATTTGTTTTGCTTTTATTTTTTCTTTTTTGCATATAGTTATGAATTGTCTATGTTGTTCAGTGCTTAATTTTCTTACAGTGTAAGAATTTGTAGGAAATGTGAATTATATATTAATTCATTCTTGTTTTCTTGCCTTTCAAAGGTTGTGAGTACCAGGGTTGGTGGGATTCCTGAGGTACTGCCAGATAATCTTATCATTTTATGTGAACCATCAGTAAAATCTTTGTGTAATGGCTTAGAAAAAGCTATTTCTCAGCTGAAGTCAGGAACATTGCCAGATCCAGAAAAAATCCATAACAGAGTAAAGACATTCTATACTTGGAGAAATGTTGCTGAGAGAACTGAAAAGGTATGTACATATTCTAAAACGACTAAGAATTGTCTGAGGTATCAGCAAATGCTTAAAATTGAATTATAATAGGTTTTCACCCATTTAGCATAGAAATCAAAACTTTAGCTGTTTATATGATATTTAGCTCTAATTTAGCATAGAAATTAAAACTAGCTGCTTATATGATATCTAGTTGCATATTTCATAAAATGTAATACATGTGAAATAAAGCCCTTTTAAGTTATTGGACTGTTTGTTGAGAAAAACTTGGACTTGAATCATAGAATTTTAGAATTGGAAGAGATCTTAAAGATCCTCTGGCTATCAAGGTCACTATAAAATGCTGTATTTTAAATATAAATTAAAGTTTACAAGATACTCTCATCACAGAAATCTGGTGAGATAGGTAGTACAAATTAATATTGAGGTATAGAAGCTGACTAATAACTTACTTAAGTTGTCCTAGAATACAAACTTGATACTCCTACTGATGTAATGATTATCATTACTTGAAGACCATAGTTTATATGGGCATAATACTATGCTTATATCTATCAACAGAGTCATAATACAATGTAATCTGACAATTATAATTAGCTTTTTCTATGTAGAAGATATCTTGCATTTACAATTTAAATAAAAAACTACATTTCTAAGCTAGGCACTATGGTTATGAAGACAAAAGCAAAAATCTCTTAAAGAGTTTATGTTGTGCTTGGACTGTGCAAAAAATGTACTACAAAGCAATTTAAAGTAGAGGACAGTACTAGGGATCAGGAAAGGCTTCACGGAGGAAGTATGAAGTTTGAGAGAAAATAAGGATTCTGAAAGTCAGGGATAAGAAGGGAGCACATTTCAAGCATGAGAAATGTATGTATTTATGGAGGCAAGAGCTGGAATCTCAGTTTTGATGAGAAATTCTGATTTAATTGGAATATAGAATATGTGTAAAGGAAACATGCAAAATAAGGTTGGAACCATAAGATTATGGAGTATCTTAAAAGCTAGACAAATTATCTTAGAGGAAATAAGGTTCTGTTGATGTATTTTGAGTAAGAGAGTATACATATTTTTATCTGTGCCAGGAGCAAACCCATCAATCCTTAAACAATTATTAAATGCCCACTATGTAGTAGACTGTACTAAATGCTGGGCATAGAAAAAAGAAGCAAAAAAATAACGTCTGCCCTTAAGGAGTTTACAATTTAATGGTAGATAAAACTTGGGAACATATATAGAAAGCAAGTTACATATAGGATTAATAGGAAATAATTAATAGAAAAAAGGCTCTAGAATTAAGAAGCATTAGAGAAGGTTTCTAGAGAATTCAGTAGTCAGAGAGGAAGAGGGAGACCATTCCAGGCATGAGGAACAACCAGAATACTTGCCCAGATCTGTTTTATTGCTGAAATAATCAGATGGTCTGTGTCACTGGATCCAAGAGTATGTGGAGTGGGGAGTAAGATATAAGAAGCCTGGAGAGGTAGGAAGGGCTAGGTTATGAATGTAAACAAAGCATTTTGTATTTGCTTCTGCAGGCACGGGGAGCCACAGGAGCTTGTGAGTAGAGAGTACAGAGGATCCTGGTATAATCACATTTATGCTTTAAGGAGAAAGAAGGCAAACATAACTATTACTACATTATTTCAGTAATTTAGGCAAGAGATGATGAGAGTACCAGAGTGCTGGCAGTGTCAGGAGAGAAGGGGTTATATTCTAAGGTGATTGCTAAGATGAAGTTAAAAACTCACATCCAAGGCATAAAAGCAGAAATAGTAAATGCATCCTTTTCAGACCATAATGCAATAAAAATTAAATTCAATAAAAGGCTGTGGAAATATAGATTAGAAATTAATTGGAAACTAAAGAATGACCGGGTCAAAGAACAAATCAAAGAAATAATAAAAAATTTCATTAAAAGACTGCATTGAGATAGCCTATTAAAACTTATGAGATGCAACCAAGACAGGGGAAATTTTATATTACTAAATGCTTATATTTTGAGAGAAATAGCATCTCAATGAATTGGGCATGCTGTTGAAAAAAGTAAAAAGAGAAAAATGCCCAGTTAACATCAGATTAAAAATCTGAAAAATCAAAGGGAGATTAAGAAAATTTAAAGAAAATGAATTAATAAAATTAGGAGTTGGTTTTATGCCAAAAATAGTAAAATAAATAAACCATTGGTTAATTTTTATTTTTAAAAATTATTTGTTGTTATTTATTTAAAAAGGAAAGAAAATCAAATTACCAGTATCAAAAGTGAAAAGGGTGAATTCATCAGCAAGAGGAAATTAAAAGGCAATTATTAAGAGCTATTCTGTTCAATTACATGCCAATAAATAATCTAAGTGAAATGGATTAATATAGCAGAAGAGGAAACAGAATACTTAAATCATTCTGTCTTAGAAAAAGAAATTAAACAAGCTATAAATGAAATAAGATAAAATCCCCAAGGTTAGATAAATAGGCAAAAGAATATCTATCAATTTTTTTTTTTTAAATAACACAAATATGGTGCTGATATTTAAATCAGGAAGGGTAAAACCAGAAGAAAAAAAATCTGTAGACTAATTTCTCTAATAAACTTAGATGCAAAAATTTAAATAAAATACTAGTAAGGACACAATAATATATCAAAAATCATGCATTATGACCAGGTGGGATTTATATTAGGAATGCAGGACTAGTTCAATGTTAGAAAAACTATCAAAATAATTGACTAAAGCAATAACAAAAAAAAAAAAGCAACAACAAAAATGATGTGATTATTTCAACAGATGCAGTAAAAGCTTTTGACAAAATATAACGCCTGTTCTTGTTAAAACACTGGAAAACATAGGAATAAATGGAGTTCTCCTTAAAAATAATATATAGTATCTCTATAAAATAATCAGCAAGCATTACGATAAGCTAGAAGCTGTTCTAGAAAAATCAGGGGTAAAGAAATGATGCTCATCATCATCAGTATTAATTAGTATTGTACTAGAAATGGTGACTATAGAAATAATAAAAGAAAAAAATTAAGAATAGACAATGAAGAATCAAAACTAATGTTCTTCAGGTGATATGATGGTGTCTTAGAGAATTGACTGAAAAATGAGTTGAAATAATTAACAACTTAAGCAGAATTGTAAGACATAAAACCAATTTACATAAATCATTAGCATTTCTACAAATTACCAAGATGGTCCACGAAGAAGAGATAGAGAAATTTCATTTACAATAACTGCAGATTATGTAAATTGGGATTCTACTTGTCAATTCAAACCCAAGAACTATATGAACATAATTACAAAATATTTTTCACATAAATGATGTAAGATCTAAATACTTGGAGAAATATTAATTACTCAATGGCCTAAACTGAGCACATACAATAATAAAAATGATAATTCTATCTAAATTGCCACATACTAATCAGATTATCAAAAAATTATTTCATAGTCCTAGAAAAAAATAACAGGATTCATCTGGAAGAACAAAAGTTCAAGAGAATCAGTAAAGAAAAAAATATGAAAGAAGATAGCAGTAGCAGATCTCAAATTGTGTTTTAAAGTCATAATTACCAAAAACAATGTGATACTGGCTAAAATATGTAGAGAGTTGTGGATCAATGGAATAGATTAGGTACACAATAATATATAGTAATAAATGATCATAGTAATCTAGTGTTTGATAAACCCAGAGATTCAAACTTTTGGAGCAGCAACTCAACACTTGGCAAAAATTTTTGGGAAAACTGGAAGGTATTTTGGTAAAATAAGGTCAAAATTGGTACACAGTTTAGACATAAAGGGGAATATCATAAACAAATTATGGGAGTATGGAAAATGTAATCATTAGATCTGTGTGGATAAGGGAAGAATTTGTCACCAAAAAGAGATAGAGAGCATTACAGGATGTAAAATGGATAATTTTTATTACATTAAATTAAAAAGGGTTTGCACAGATGAAACCAATTTAATCAAGACTAAAAGGAAAGTGTGAAATTGGGGAAAACAATTTTACAGCAAGTTTCTGTGAAGAAAGGTCTCATTTCTTATATAATATAGAGAATTGAGTGCACAATATAGAGAACTGCGCCACATTCCCCAGTTAATAAACGGTCAAAGCATATGAACAAGCAATTTTCAGAAGAAAAAATGGTATAGCTAGCTATTCTGAGCAATTCAATGATCCAAAATAGTTCTAAAGGACTTAAGATGAAAACCTCCAGAAAGAGAATGAACTAATAGAGTCTGAGAAATTAAAAAAAAAAAAAAAAAGTAAAAAGTAAAATCAGTAGGTCTTGGTAACAAAGAAGATATGGAGGTGAGAGATAATGAGGAATATCGAATCATTTCTAGATTGCAAGCCTAAAGAAATAGGAGCATAGTATTGTCCTCTAAAGCAATAGAAAATGGGGGAAATGGGGGAAATGGGGGACAAAAGGTCTAGAGGAAGGAAAGATAATGAATTGTTTTGGACATAATTAGTCTGAGATTTCTACTGAAAGTACTGTGCAAAGTGTCTAAAATGCTATTGAAGAAGTAAGCTTGAAGTCAGTTGAGAGATTGTCAGAATAGGTAGATTTGGGAATCAACATACTGATAGTAATTAAATCCATGAGAGCTGATGAGATTGCCAAGAGAAGTAGTATAAAGGGAGAAAAGAGTAGAGCCCAGGAATTTACCCTGAGAGACACCTAATTAAAATAATATGAAATAAGACTGGAAGTCTAGATGGGAACCAGATTGTAGGCAATTTAAAATGCCAGGCAGAACATTTTGTATTTTATACTGGAGGCAAAATTGAACTTTGGATTTCAAGGAGAGACACGGTCACATCTCTGTTATAAAAGTATCAATTTTGCAGCAAATTAGAGCATGAATTTGAGAGGGTGGGGAAAGAGTAGGATGATGAGACTAATTAAGAGGCTATTGTAGTGATCTTGGTGAGCAGAAATAAGATCCTGAACAAAATACCACAGGAATAGGATCATTTTAGGACAAAGGACATTTGTACTCTCTGGCACTAAAGTGCTAAAAAATATTTTTTGTTATTTACATTTTCTTCTTGCAAATTTTAATCATTTAATCATCAAAAATCACTACTTTTACCTATTCAGAAAAAAGGAAGGTGCTTTTGCTAAAATAAATTACAATTTTATAAAGCTCAAAGCAATATATATGCATTACTTTATTCCACCTAAAAATAAGAGCTCTTAGTTTTTTGTCTTGTTACAGCTTACTTACGTTTACCATACTGTTTCTGTAGTTAGGATGAGAAATCTTTTCTTAATACCTTTCCCTCAATTTGGTATGGTGATCAACTCAATTGATCTGCCACCTTAGTGCTATCTTGTAGTTGTCAGTGTTTTGTTGCTCTTTTTCTTTTGTGTCCTGCACAACATGGTGTGAATCTTTCCTTCCACCACGGATAGTGCTAGAAAGTAATCTCTTGGTAGAGCCCTTTTATCCAATCAGAGACAACATAATATGGGCAGAAGTAACAATAAAAAAGAATGGTCGCAGGTGCTGGATTAGAAGCCTGGCTCTGCCTGCTTAGGGTACCGCAACCTTCTTTCTGTGTTCTCTGGTGTTAGCAACAAATGACCCAGTCTTCTTCAGGCAGAAGATGGATCCCCTCAAAGCAAGCAAACATTAAGCATCTAAGTGTATCTATATACAGAGAGTTCAAGGGGAAGATAAGTAGCTGCTAACTGAGAGGCTTCTGGACCATGATTTGCTCTTCTTACTCTTTCTAGGTATATGACAGAGTGTCTAGGGAAGCTGTGTTACCAATGGACAAACGGTTGAACAGACTGATCTCTCATTGTGGCCCAGTGACTGGCTGCACCTTTGCTTTGTTGGCTGTGTTGAATTTCCTTTTCCTTGTTTTCCTGAGGTGGTTGACTCCTGATTCCATCATTGATATTGCAGTTGATGCCACAGGACCAAAGGGGGCCTGGACCCAGCAGTATTTTTTTTGTAAAAAGGGGGAAGAGAATAAAGAAATTTCAGAATCAAGGTAGAAAGAAGCCTACTCTTCAAGATTTTAAATATTTTAATAATTCTTCCAAAACAGTTTGAAATTACTTGTTTTAGTTTAGAAATTTACGCTACCTCCAGTTCATATACTATGTTTAATTTTGAGACAAGATCCTGGACATATGCAATTTCTTGGGATGAAAAACTATTTGCACTTGTTTAAAATTCAGAAGGGAAAAATTTGAGCTACTCAGGTATAAAACTTTCAAGACTACTGAATTTACTGTAACAGTGGTGTTTTAAGATTATACTTTGGGGGCTGGTAGGCACTGATGGGCCAAGCTCATTATTATCTGGAGTTTTCTTTGCCAGTGTTTAATATTATTCTTTTTAATATGAATTTGAAGGCATAAAGCATTTATAGAATTTGCTTGATGTATTTTAAGTACAGTTCTTGTAGCATTTTTGGTATATTCATTAAGTATTAACTCTTCATCCATTGAGTAAGATAGGTACTTTGACTAGTAAAGCAATATTTGTTGAGCACCTGTTGTGTGCTGAGCACTGTACTAGATGTTTCCTATAGAGCACTGGGACCACTTACTAGCATAGTAGCAATTTATTACTGGTACTGAAAAATAGCATGCCTCCAAATGTTTTAACATATCCCAAAATAACCATCTTAATCTTAATAAATTGCTAGCAAGGGCTGACTGAATAATCCCTTTGGACTATTGGAGACACTCATCTAGGCATTGCCTGTGTCTTTTTGTTTTTATGTTTTTATTTAAAGTCGGTTATGAAAAAAAAAGCTCATATGGATTTTTGTTTTTCTGGAAATGCTAACTTAAAAATTAAGACTAAGATGTACTTTGCTTTTAAATATTTGTTAAATATTTATTTAATATTTAACAATAAATATTAAATAAATATTTACTAGGGACCGATATCACTGTTTAGCATAGGGCAGAGGCACACTCCACTAGCTTTCATATGTAACTTAATCCTTTTTCTGTAAATGACTCCATTTTAATCTGTCTTCAGCAGAATTTAATAGTTCTAAAAATGCTGATAATTATGACCATCTGCAGTACTATACATTTAATTATAATCATTTAGATTTCCTTTATGATCTTGTTTACATTTGAATAAATACTTTGATTGATAGTAATTCAATAGTTTTTTCCTCTGGAATTTTTGGTTCTCAACAACTACAAACTGAAAATTATCAGGAGATAGTCACTGTGTTGATGAATGTGGCCCATTTTATTTGTTTTTGCCTCAGAGCCATGGGTTTTCTAACCCCAAATTATCCCTATAATCTATATCTTTAATTTAGTGAATATTCCTTTGAAAACTTGAGAAATTTTTCTCGTAAAGCATGGTTTAACATTAGAGAGATGATATCTTATACAGATTTAAACTCCGTTTTCTGGCTGTGTACCAGATATTTTCAGAAATTTTTAATGACAACTCAAAAGTTCAAATAGTTTTTATATAAATATCCTATGCTGTGAATGTTTTAACTTCTTTTCCATTGTGGAATGAAAATAACACTGCTTTTTGTTTTTATTGAAAAGGGTTTGATGAAAAGAACACTATAAGATCTTAAAATTTGTATATTTTTCTTTTGTTGAAGAAAAATATTGATTATTGGTATTAAGAAACCTAAAAGTCTTGACATTGACATTTCCTTTTATTAGACTATGTTGGATGATATGCATATGAAATGTGCATTGTGGAGAAATATTGGGGAGAAAAATTGTTGAGAAAAAGTTGAATATTGGTTTTATTGATGTCATTAATCAATTTTTAAAAAAGCATACTGTTATCTTTCCCTAACTTTTAACGTTCCTTTTGAATCACTCTTTAAAATTGTCAAACTTTTATGCCTTAAATTAATGTAGAAAAGACTTCACTTCACAATTCCTTAACATGCCAAATATTGGAAATTAAAATAATTTTTCTTGGGTTTCTTCTTTAAAGAATCAAGAAAGAAGTGAAACTTGCCTTCTTGTCAGATTCACTTAAGCCTCCCAAATATACTTATTTTTAACTGTGTTACAACTATTGTACTGGTCAGTATCTAAAATCATACAATGTTGTTTTTCTGTTTATTCTGGTATTGTAAAAAATAAGTAAAGGACTGAGAAGAAATCCTATGCTGATTTGCATATTGAAGAAGTAAAATTTACTTAGTGGGAAAAAAAAAAAAACTTCCTTGTTTTGCCAAAAAAAAGTAGATAGTTCAAGATGAGAAATCTTAGCTGATCATTTGGTGGTTGGTTAGGAAAGCCCCTTAAATTAGTTATGCAACACCTTTTTATTTCCAATTATGTGAAATAACAGGTTCTAATTTGTACCTGTATTCTCTGCTTTAAACAAGTGCTCATTTTCCTTTATAACAGAAATTTATTCCACAAAATGGAAGATATTTTCTCTCATATTTTGAACTACATAATTGCTGTACCATATGAGAGATTTTAAGAAAAATTTATATTTAGGCTTAGTTAACCTAAGTTAAGCTTTTTTATACTTTCTCTCTCTCTTTTTTTTTTTTTTCCTGAAGAGGATGCTGTGGATAAGACTGAGTGAGAACCTTACTTGTAACAAATGAATTAATTTAGATTTGTAAAATTTTTCTAAATACAGAAAGGATGCTTTGGAGCAAAGATTAAAATTAAAAAAAAAAAAAAACCAACAGAGCCAGTTTAGTCATTAAAACATCATACTGTACACATGTATGCATTCCTATTTTCCACCAGACATTTGTTTGCCATTGTACAAATCGGTACTTACTTTTATGAAGTATTTTTAAATGCCTCTACAGTATTCATTTATTTCTCTTACCTGTTCTCAAGAAAATTTAAATGGATTAATATTGAACTATATTGTGATTAGGGTTTTCCAAATGAAATTATGAAAATTAAAGTTTTTATAACAAATGTGTGTTGGTATTTATTTTTTTCTTCTCTATGTGTTTTTAGATTTTTATTTATTTTAGCATTCATTCAGTTTATACTCCCATTATCTATTTTCATTATGGTTGTAAATTATTTAATAATTTTTTCTACTAAGATTAGGTACTTTTAAACCTTTCTTATTTTAACATTTCCTCCCATTCAAATGCAGTCTTTTTGCTATGATGAAGAAGGTTCTTTAAAATTATGATTATAGGAGTCAGGGACTTTTTAATCCCAGATATTCCATCATTTCTATCTTAAAAAAAAGATTAAGACCTTGAACTCTTTGCGTTACTTTCCTGGTATGTGAAATGCAGAAACTTATGACTGTGTTAATGCATGTAAAGACCAAAACAAAAAGATAATACTATCATTCATTTTTAACATGAAAGGTTCTTGTTTCCTTCCCCAATTGCTTTGTCATCTTTACAATGATATTTAAAAGAAATTTTTAAAATGGTAAGGAATACATGAAAATTCTGGAGGGTGTTCGGACAGGCTCATCAGAATAATCACCATAAGAATAATCAGAAATAAAGTCCAAAGTCTTCATTATCTCCTTCACAGTCTGTCTCCTTCGCCTGAGGCCAGGCTAGCTTTCTGGAGGTCTTCTGGAATGGGTCTTGGTTTCAGTGGAGGAGTGCAGGAGATGGGAGAGTTGCCATGAGGCTGATCAAAAATGGAATCTTGTGTCCTCAGTTTAAATACCTATTGCAAGTACATCATCATAGGTGTCAATCTTGTAGCATAGATATCAACTTGTAGAACTATACAAGTATCAAATACATGTAAACTAGAGAAGCATTATCTTAATTCTACTGAGTTAACACCTTATTTTAGAATTAAATCAATCATACTGAACTAGAGAACTATTATTCATCATGCTAAACTAGATAAACTAGATTGTCTTATCAATTCCACTGAGTTAATACCTTGTTGTAGGTTTAAATCAATCATACTGAGCCTTAAGTATATTTCTCTAGACTGCCCTTTACATCTCACGCTTCCTTTTGTTTTAGAACATAAGTGGTCACACCCTTCCTTACTTCTCAGGGAGGTGAGAATCCTCAAAAGGAGGCGATCATGCCCTTCCTGACATCTCAGGAAGGGAGATGAAAACACCAAAGGGAAATGGGGATTCAAACCAGATTTTGTTAGCGGGTATCTGAATGATCTCGCTTGAAACAGGTATACATAAATCCATCAACATGGAAGGTACTACAAAAGCACATAGTAATATAACACAGCTAGTAGTGATGGAGCAAACAACATGAAATCAACATGAATTATACATGTCCATAAGTCCTAGAAATGGTCCAAAACCAATCTATTATCCATTACTTCATGTGTCAGGGAATCCAATGATTCCTGCAGATTTTGAAGTACTGTATCAGTCTTATGTCTCTGGGGATCCAAAGATTCCTGCTGCTTTTAAAGTTCTGCAATAGTCTTATCAATAATTTTTCATCTCAGGGAATCTAATGATTCCTGCAGGTTTTGAAGTTTTGTAACAGTCTTATCAACAATTTTTGATGTTTATGAGTCAGTTGCTTTAACAGTTAACAGTCATGCTTTTTCAGTGGCACAGATAGTGAGAGATGCAACCATCTGATGTTTCTTGAGTTTTCTCCTTTGTTTCAAGGTTTTTCTCTTTTTCTGTCTCTCTCCAACAGACAAGGTGAATATGGCTCCTTGGTATCCATCTGAATCCTTCTCCATCTGTAGAGATATAAGCAAACCCTCTCCCCCAAGCAATTAAGCTATCTAGTCCCTTCCATTCACTACCTTTTGGATCTCTCTATATCCCCTGGTGATTATCTAAAGATAGTGGAGCTGCTCACACTGGACACTGCCCTTCTGGTGGGTTATAAAACATAGCCATAGAATTAACAACAATCACCTCGGTCTCTTAATCCCCTCCTAAGTGCAAAGCTCTGGGGGAGATACATAATTAATACAGTGAATGCATTAAAAATCATAGGTTTTAGATTTGGAATGAAAAAGTTTTCACTATACAATGAGCCAGATGAAGCCCTGAAAATTTGTCACTTGTCCACATGTTAGGGGTTAGCGACGGAAGCCGCAAGAGGATTGTGGGGGTTGTAGTTTGATATTCCTTCATCGACTTCTATCCTCCTTTCTTTCTTTCCATCACTCTTTGCTTCTTTCTCTGTTTCATTAAATCCTGTATCGGTGCTTGTGTCTTTGTTTCTTGGTTTCTACATATTTCTCTTGTTTTCTTTCACTGTTTTCTAATTATTCTTTCTGTCTCTGACTCTCTCTCTCTCTCTCTCTCTCTCTCTTCTCTCTCTCTCTCTCTCTCTCTGTGTGTGTGTGTGTGTGTGTGTCTCTCCTTTCTTTCTCTTGTTCTCTCTCTAGATGGATAGATAGAAATCCAATATGTATATAGTGATTAATGTCACCTGTCTCATTAGAATATGGGCTCTTTAAGGACAGCAACAATGTTGGTTTTTTTCTTTTATAATAGGGGTCTGGCTGATGACCCCTGCTCTCCTGAGTCTGAGAAGGCCTCCATATGAAATTCCCCATCTAGAAAAGGTAGAAAATTTATTTCAGGGAGAAGTGTGATGATGTTTAATAGATGTGTCTTGTGGATACGAGCAATCACATATACCCCTTCTGTAACTGGTTCCAGTCTGTTAAGCACATGGCTGTAGTTTGTGGAACTGGAACTGAGGGTATCTTGGAAAGATATTTCTTCCTCTCTCCTGGTGGGACTTCTGCTCTTGATTTGTGTCATTGAAATTGTCAGCAAAAATGGCGAGAGGCAATGCTGCAAAAGTAGAGGTACAGAGCCCTCTCCTTTTGAGGCTGGCCTGTGACCTCCCAACTGCAGGCCTCCCTTCGTTGCCATGCTGTTTGTTCTGTTGCTTTAGGTGGAGTTGGATCTGGAGGGTGCTTGGAAAACAGTCTTTTGAGGAGATTTTTGAGGAGAGTTGTTGGAATCCTTACTAACTGCTAAGTAATTAGAGTTGATCTAATCTTACAAGAAGTTGTTTTGGCCAGAACCTGAAACAAGGTACTAAGTAGAACTAATCAAGACAAGGCTTGTGTTCCCACCTTTACTCAAAGTCCACACCTTAAAGCTCTTTGGGCCAGAGAGCACTATGGGAGAAAACCCATAATCCCATTCTCTCAGAAGGTTCACATATAAGGCGAGACAGCCATTCCAGAATACATTTTTTCCTCTTGGCTGGCTGATCGCGCTAGACTCGAGAGAAACGACTCTGCTGCAGAGAACACTTTTGACGGACTTCAGTGGAGCTACGCCAGAAGCCCTCTCTCCGCGGCAAATTGGTGGCTGGGCCCCCCAGAAGGAGATAAGAGAGATCTTCCATCTCTGTTGGAGGCAGAAGAAGGCAGAGGCAGAGGCTGAAGGACAGAACCTTTGGATTTGGAGACATCCGAAGGGCTCTAAGCCTCTAAACCGGCTATCCTCTGAGAACAAACTCCAACATTTGAACTCTTAACATTTGGCGCCCAAGCGTGGGAACCAAGGACCCTACTTTCACTGAAGAAGTCTCCAGTGACCAGGAACTGAGTGAGTACAACCTTTTTTGGCTGAAATGGGACAGATCCTAGGTAAAGATTCTCCATCCCCCACCCCAACCCCCCCAACCCCAGACCCACCCAGGAGTGGTGCTATAGAAAGCCTGCTTAAGCTGATAGAAGATCAAGGGTTACTTGTAACTTGGGGACAGGCAGCTAGACTTCTGGTTACATTAAAACGCACCTCCCCTTGGCTCTTAGAGGAAGAGAAAATCTCTCTAAAAAACTGGGCATTGGTTGGTCAATAGCTCTCCGCATATTACAATGAAAACGGTCCTCGTTCAGTTTCCATTGAAGTATTCTTTTTATATAATACGATACAGATGGCCTTAAAATACCGTACTTGTTCTAGGAGAAAAGGAAAAAACTCTAGGAATAGCCAAAGGGGGAAGCCTGAGATAAAGGAGGAAGACAAAGAACAGATTAATGGCCATATCCCCACAGGGCAGGGAGACTTAAGTGAGGCTCAAGGGTGGGGTGAATCTGAGGCAGCCTCAGCCCCACCTGAGGAGCAGGTAATTGACTCTCCTTCATCAACTCCACCCTCCTGGATGGAGGGAGGAGGGGTAGTGGGGGGAGCAGTGACAGCAACAGCACCTCCCCCCCAGTATCCAGCACCTCCTCCCCAGCATCCAGCACCTCCTCCTATGAGTAGATTGCAAAAGGGACTAATTAAGGCCAGAGAAGAAGGGAAAAATGTATCAGAATTTCAACACCACATTTTTCCTGTAATTCAACAGTTTAATTCTTCAGGTCAAGAAAGTAGAAGATACTCACCTTTTGATATAGAAATCCTCAAAGACCTGAAAAAAGCTTGCACTCTTTATGGGGCTACATCAGCTTATGTTAAGATGCTATTACAAAATTTGTCTTTTGAAATCTTGACCCCTAATGACTGGAAATCGATAGCAAAAATATGCCTAGAACCTGGACAGAACTACTTGTGGCTTTCTGAATATAGTGAACTCTGTAGGATACAAGCCCAACAAAATATTCAAAGTGGAGTTCATACTGCAATCACCTGTGACCTACTAACAGGTACAGGTCCTTATGCAGATGTCACAGCACAAATTAGTTATTCTGTAGCAGCATATCAGCAAATTGCTGATAATGCTATCAAAGCGTGGGCTTCTCTTCACAATAAATATGACAAGGGGGGGGCCTTCACAAAAATAACACAAGGGCCAAATGAACCCTTCGCTGACTTTGTGGGACGCTTGCAGACAGCTATCATAAGAACAAATGGAGAAAATGCAATAACAGACATCTTGATAAGGCAACTTGCTAAGGAAAATGCTAATGAGGTTTGCAGAAGAATTATACTAGGACTGCGCAAGGATGCTCCTTTAGAGGAACTCATAAGACGCTGTGCCACAGTGGACACAGGTGCCTTTTATAGCCAGGCTATGATGCAGACTTCCCAAAATCCAAACATGAGAAGACAGAATCCCTCTTGGCAAGGGACTTCCAGAGAGACTCGTAGATGCTTTCAGTGTGGAAAAGTAGGACATCTGAAAGCTCAATGTTGGTATAGAGATAGAATGGGAAGACAAGGTGGGAGAACAAGACCCCAAACCCCATGTCCAAAATGCAACAGAGGCTTCCATTGGGCCTCAGAATGCAGACAGATTCAGGGAAACGGGATGAGGGGCCCAGCCCCAGGGCCCAAGGCAAAAAACACTTGGGGCATGATGGCAGCCAATGGTGCACCCAGAGAGTGCCTAGAAGTCCAGTACCCAGACATGACCAATCAACCAGAAAGCCATATGATGGGAGAAGGGGATTACACAGTCAACCAGCCAGGAAGCAACCTGATGGCAGAAGGGAATTACAATTGGGGAGAATAGAGCTGTATGCAGCTGGGACAACTGAGATACCCCCTGGAGAGGTGAAATCTGTTCCTCTCCAGCCTATGGATCCCTTACCTCCAGGCACAGTAGGCTTGACCATTTCACCTTCTTGTATGTACAAAACAGTGTCCATCCACACACTGATGTGGGAAACTGGGGAATGTGTAGATAATATCCCAGTCACTAATACAGGTAGTCAATGTGTGACTTATCACCCAGGAGACGTAGTAGCATCAGGGTTACTCCTACAGAATCCTAATAAGCAGCCTCGTGATAGTCACCCAGGTTCTGACTCCAGACCACAAAAACCAGAAATATACTGGACAGCAGCAGTAACGGCTGACCGACCTATGCTCACTATCTATATAAATGGCCTACCATTGGAAGGATTGGTAGACACAGGTGCGGATCGTACAGTTATTAGAGGTGCCAGTTGGCCCAGTCACTGGCCAAAGATTAAAGCAGATACCTATATGTCTGGAGTAGGAGGATCAATAGCAGCTGAAGTTAGTGCTGCCCCTATGAGATGGACTTTTGAAGGCAAAACAGGAGTTTTTACTCCTTTTATAGTTGAAAAAATCCCCATCAATCTGTGGGGAAGAGACGTTTTACAACAATTGGGGTTAAAAATGAGTACTTCGGTTTTTTAAGCAGGGCTGCTGTTGAAGGCCTGCCAACACTTTCACCTATTCCTATCCAATGGAAAACTGATACACCAGTGTGGATAGAACAGTGGCCCTTAAGTAGCGATAAAATTCAGGCCTTATTAGATATAGTACAGGAGCAGCTTGAACAAGGGCATTTACAACCTTCTCTAAGTCCTTGGAATTCACCAGTGTTCGTTGTAAAAAAGAAATCAGGAAAATGGAGGATGCTCACTGATTTAAGAAAAGTGAACGAACAGATGGAAACTATGGGAACTCTTCAGCCTGGACTTCCATCTCCTACTCAGCTTCCTAGAGAATGGCCTCTTTGGGTTATAGACATCAAGGATTGTTTCTATTCAATTCCTCTGGATAAGGAGGATATGAAGAGATTTGCCTTTTCGGTGCCCAGTGTCAATTTAGCTGAGCCTTATAAAAGATATGAATGGACGGTTTTGCCACAGGGTATGAAGAACAGCCTCACTATGTGTCAAATGTATGTTGCTGCTGCTCTTGCTCCAATAAGAAAAGCATTTCCAAAAGTTATGCTATTACATTATATGGATGATATATTGGGTTGTGCACCTGAGGAACAAATTCTAGAAGCATGTCTACAAAAAACCATAGAAACACTAAGATACTACAAACTTCATATCGCTACAGAAAAAATTCAAAGGCATGCTCCTTTTCAATATTTAGGATATGAAATATATCCTAAGGCACTTACACTACAAAAACTATCTTTAAGAACAGAGAGGTTGAACACCTTAAATGATTTCCAAAAATTAATAGGAGATATCCAATGGATGCGTCCAGTATTAGGTTTAACTACCAATCAATTGCAACCCCTATATGACATTTTAAGGGGAGACACTGCTTTAAATTCACCACGCCGGCTTACAAAAGAAGCTCAAGAGACCTTGAGAGAAGTTGAACTGGCTTTATCCAATGTAGTTGAGAGAGTAACTCAAAAACCCTTGGAAATATCAGTTTTTGCTACGAAAGAAGCACCCACAGCAGTCCTTCATCAAGGAGACAGTGTGATAGAGTGGGTGAACCTCCCAGCACAACCAGAACAAAGCCTTACGCCTTACCCAGTGCTTGTGGCTAGAATTCTATTAAAGGCCATTAAGCGAGCAGTACAATTATCTGGGACAAGACCTGACAAGATATATACCTTCTATACAAATGCACAAATTAATGTATGCTGTGAAACCATCCCAGAGTGGCAGATTTTATTGGCCATGGCTCCAAATTTTGCACATGGATCTCCATTAAAGATAACCAGACTACTGCATAATTGGCAATGGATTTTTGAAGAGAAGGTTTCTAAGGTTCCTCTTGAAGGACCAACCATCTTTACAGACGCAGCCAAACAAAATATTTGTGCTGTATACTCTCATGATCTAACCGTAAAAAGAGTAGTCAGAACTCCTTTTCAGTCCACTCAGCAGAACGAATTATATGCGATCATGCTAGCTCTCACTTATTACCCAGGCGACATAAATATAATATCTGATTCAGCCTATTCAGTAGGTGTGGTACAAAGAATTGCCACAGCCCAAATAAAATTTGCAGCTTCTAATATATATCAGCTCTTTAAGGAACTTCAAGAGCAAGTGAGAAAGCATCCAGGAAAGATTTATATCCTGCATGTCCATTCACATAGTGGACTTCCAGGTCCTATTTTTGATGGAAATTCAAAGGCAGATAGCCTTTTAACTATGTTGGCCAATACGCCTTTATTTCAGGAGGCCCAGGAATCCCATTCTAAATACCATCAGGCTGCTCGAGCTTTGCGTTTACAGTTTGGGATTACAAAAGAAGAAGCTAGGAGCATAGTGAAAAGCTGTACAGCTTGCCTTCCCTTCCACGCTCCTACACTGCCTCCAGGGAAGAACCCTCGTGGTTTGAGACCCAATGAAATCTGGCAAATGGATGTGACTCATTATAAATCTTTTGGTCGTCTGTCTTTTATCCACGTTGTGGTAGACACCTTTTCAGGATTCACTTTTGCCATACCAGCAGCAAAAGAGACATCCCGAGTGGTCACTGAATTCCTCATTCAAGCATTCGCAATTATGGGTGTGCCACAAGAAATAAAAACAGATAATGGACCGGCATATACCTCCAAACATTTTGAACACTTTTGTGCACAGTATAAGATTCTACACACTACTGGCATACCCTTCAATCCTCAAGGTCAAGCAATAGTAGAAAGAAGAAACAGAGACATTAAGACACTCCTCCAAAAACAAAAGAAAGGAGGAGCCACGGGTAACCCTAGAGAACTTCTAAATTTAGTTCTCTATACCATTAATTTTTTAATCTTTGATAAAGATGCACTGGCTCCAGCAGACAGGTTTTACAACCCACCAGAAGAGCAGTGTCCAGTGCGAGCAGCTCCACTATCTTTAGATAATCGCCAGGTGATGTGGAGAGACCCAGAAAGTGGTGAATGGAAGGGACCGGATAGGCTAACTGCTTGGGGGAGAGGATTTGCTTGCATCTCTACAGGTGGAGAAGGAATCAGATGGGTGCCTACGAGCCGCATTCGCCTTGTCCATCGCAGAAAGATGGAGCAGACTCTTGAAACAAAGGAGAAGACCCAAGAAATATCGGGTGGTTCTGTTGCTGATTGTGCTCACAAGAATTATTAGATTCCTGGCACATGAACTAATGGACAATGGAATCCTATTGGACTGTTTCTAGGACTTATGGACATGTGTAAATTTTCAGATTGATTCTTGTTATTTGTTACATTACTACTAACCTGTGTTATATTGCTATGTGCTCATGTAAATTATGTATAATGCCTCCCATATTGACGGATTTATGTATACCATGTATATCTGTTACAAAGTTCTGGCCCATATTGATGGATTTTTGTGTACCCCCTCAGAAACCCCCTATGTTTTAAAACAAAAGAAAGGGGGAGATGTTGGAATCCTTACTAACTGCTAAGTAATTAGAGTTGATCTAATCTTACAAGAAGTTGTTTTGGCCAGAACCTGAAACAAGGTACTAAGTAGAACTAATCAAGACAAGGCTTGTGTTCCCACCTTTACTCAAAGTCCACACCTTAAAGCTCTTTGGGCCAGAGAGCACTATGGGAGAAAACCCATAATCCCATTCTCTCAGAAGGTTCACATATAAGGCGAGACAGCCATTCCAGAATACATTTTTTCCTCTTGGCTGGCTGATCGCGCTAGACTCGAGAGAAACGACTCTGCTGCAGAGAACACTTTTGACGGACTTCAGTGGAGCTACGCCAGAAGCCCTCTCTCCGCGGCAAATTGGTGGCTGGGCCCCCCAGAAGGAGATAAGAGAGATCTTCCATCTCTGTTGGAGGCAGAAGAAGGCAGAAGCTGAAGGACAGAACCTTTGGATTTGGAGACATCCGAAGGGCTCTAAGCCTCTAAACCGGCTATCCTCTGAGAACAAACTCCAACATTTGAACTCTTAACAGAGAGTACATCAAGTTACAAGTTATACATTTAGGAAGAAGATAAAAAAGGCCTTGCCTTCCTCTGCTCCTGTTCTCAGCCCCAGTTGCTCCCCCCACTCAGCTCCAGTGGATCTGGCCTAGCCCGGTCTGGCCAGGCCAGAGCCCTCAGACAGCTGACTGACCAAAAGTGACCATTTTAGCAGTTGTAGCTTTGATATGTTCAGATTGCTCAGTTGTGAGTAAATCTTATCTGGATGCTTTCTCACTTGCTCTTGAAATTCCTTAAACAGCTGATAATATTAGAAGCTACAAATTTTATTTGGGCTGGGACAATTTTTTGTGCCACACCCACTGAATAGGCCGAATCAGGTATTGTATTTACATCTTCTAGATAATAAGAGCTAGCATGATTGCATACAATTCATTCTGTTGAGTGGAATTAAAAGTTCAGACTATAGTTAAGTCATGAGAATATACAGCACAAATGTTATGTTTGGATGCATTTGTAAAAATAATTGGTACTTTAAGCGTAACCTTAGAAATCTTTTCTTCAAAAATCCATTGCCAATTATGTATTAGCCGGGTTATCTTTAATGGGGACCCATGTGTAAAATTTGGAGCTGTGGCCAATAAATTTGCCACTCTGGGATGGTTTCACAGCATACGTTAATTTGTGAATTGGTATAGAAGGTATATATCTTGTCAGGTCTTATCCTAGATAATTGTACTACTCACTTAATGGCCTTTAATAAAATTCTAGCCACAAACACTGGGTAAGGAGTAAGGCTTTGTTCTGGTTGTGCTGGGAGGTTCATCCACTCTACCACGTTGTCTCTTTATAGTTAAGTCACAAGAGTATACAGTGCAAATATTATGTTTGGACGTATCTGTAAAAGTAGTTGCTCCTTTAAGAGGAACTTTAGAAACCTTTTCTTCAAGAATCCATCACTAATTATGTAATAGTCTAGTTATCTTTAATGGAGACCCACATGTAAAATTTGGAGTCGTGGCCATTAAAATTTGCAATTTTGGGATGGTTTCACAGCATACATTAATTTGGGTATTAGTATAAAAAGTATATATCTTGTCAGGTCTTATCCCAGATAATTGTACTACTTGCTTAATGGCTTTTAATAAGATTCTAGCCACAAGCACTGGGTCAGGAGTAAGGCTTTGTTCTGGTTGTGCTGGGAGGTTCACCCACTCTATCACACTGTCTCCTTGATGAAGTACTGCTGTGGGTGCCTCTTTTGTAGCAAAAACTGATATTTCCATGGGTGTTTTTTGAGTGACTCTTTGAACCACATTGGATAAAACCAATTCAGCTTCCCTCAAAGCCTCTTGAGCTTCTTTTGTAAGCTGGCGTGGTGAGTTTAAAGCACTGTCTCCCCTTAAAATGTCATATAATGGTTCTAATTGATTGGTAGTTAAGCCTAATACAGGATGCATTCATTGGATATCTCCTATTAAATTTTGAAAGTCATTTAAGGTGTTGAACTTCTTTGTTCTTAAAGCTTTTGTACTGTAAACATTTTAGGATATACCTCATATCCTAAATATTGAAAAGGAGCATGTCTTTGATTTTTTTCTGGAGCTATATTCAATTTGTAATTCCTCAGTGTTTCTATGGTCTTTTGTAGACATGTTAACATTTGCTCCTCAGGTGCACACCCCAAGATGTCATCCATGTAATATAATAACATAACTTTTGGAAATGCTTTTCTTACTGGAGTAAGAGCAGCAGCAACATACATTTGACACACAATAGGGTTATTTTTTCATTCCCTATGGCAAAACTGTCCATTCATATCTTTTATAAGGCTCAACTAAATTAATGCAGGGCACTGAAAAGGCAAATCTTTGCAATATCCTCCTTATCTAGAGGGATAAAATAGAAACAATCCTTAATGTCTATAACCCAAAGAGGTCATTGTCTAAGCAATTGAAGTAGGAGATGGAAATCTAGGCTGAAGAGATCCCATAGTTTCCATCTATTCATTTACTTTTCTTAAATCAGTCAACATCCTCCATTTTCCAGATTTCTTTCTTTTCTTTTCTTTCTTTCTTTCTTTCTTTCTTTCTTTCTTTCTTCTTTCTTTCTTTCTTTCTTTCTTTCTTCTTTCTTTCTTTCTTTCTTTCTTTCTTTCTTTCTTTCTTTCTTTCTTTCTTTCTTTCTTTCTTTCTTTCTTTCTTTTTTTCTTTTTTTTCTTTTTTTTTTTTACAACAAATACAGGGGAATTCCAAGCTCAGAGAAAGTTGTAAATGTCCTAGGTCAAGTTGTTCTTGTACTATATCTAATAAGGCCTGAATTTTATCACTTGTTAAGGACCACTGTTCTACCCACACTGGTGTGGTTTTCCACTGAACAGGAACAGGTGAGAGTGCAGAAGCCCTGCCTAAAAAGCCAAAGTAGTCCATTGTAATTTTAACTGCTGTAAAATGTCTCTTCCCCATAGGTTGAGGAGAATTTTTTCAAACATAAAACGAGTAAAAACTCCTGTTTCACCTTCAAATGTCCATCTCATAGGGGCAGCACTAATTTCAACTGCTATTGATCCTCCTATGCCAGACATATAGATGTCTGCCTTAATCTTTGGTCAATGACTGGGTCAATTGGCACCTCTAATGACTATACAATCTGCACCTGTGTCTACCAACCCTTCCAATGGTATGCCATTTATATAGATAGTGAGTATAAGTCGGACAGCTATAACAGCTGCAGTCTAGAATATTCCTGGATTCTGCTGTTGGGAGTCAGAATTTGGGCAACTATCACCAGATTGCCTATTAGGAGTCTGTATCAGTAAACCTGATGCTACTACTTCTTTTGGGTGATAAGTCATATATTGTCTACCTGTATTAGTGACTGGGATATTAGCCACACTTTCCCCAGTCACATCAGTGTATGGATAAACACTGTTTTGTAAATACTCTCAGGAGGTGAAATGGCCAAGCCTATTGTGCCTGGATGCAAGGGATCCATAGGCTGGACAGGGACAGATTTCACCTCTCCAGGAGATATCTCAGTAGTCCTAGCTGCATCCAACTCTTATTTTCCCTAATTGCAATCCTTTTCCCCATCTGATTGCTTCTTGGCTGATAGATCTTGTAATCCGTTTCTTCCATAGATTGCTTTTTGGCTGATTAATCATGTCTGAATACTTAACTTCTAAAGACTCTCTGGGTATAACCTTGGCTGCCATCATGCCCGGCCTGTTTTTTGCCTGGGGCCCTGGAGCTGGATCTTGCCTCTCTTTTCCCTGAGTCAATCTACATTCTGATGTCCACTGGGGCCCTGAAACTGGGCCTCGCTTTCCATTTCCCTGAGTCTACATTCAGAGGCCCAGTTGCATTTTGTACATTGGGCTTTTGGGTCTTTTCTCCCACCCTGTTCTCTCTATCTCTATGCCAACATTGAGCTTTTAGATGCCCTACTTTATCACACCTTTTGAAAGTATTGACTAGTCTCTCTGGAAGTCTCTTGCCAAAAGGGACTCTGTCTTCCCATGTTCTGCATCATAGCCTGGGTATAAAAGGCATTTGTGCCCACTGTGGCACAGCATCTTATGATCTCCTTTAAAGGCACATTCTTTTGTAGTCCTAGTATAATTCTACAAACCTCATTAGCATTTTCTCTAGCAAGTTGTTTTATCATTATTCCTGTTGCTGCATTTTCACCAGTAGTTTGTATAACAGCTGTCTGCAGACAGCTTACAAAATCAACAAAGGGTTCATTTAGATCTTGCTCTATTTTCGTGAAGCTTTCTCCTCTATCTTGCTTTCCTGGAAGGGTGCCCCATGCTTTGATAGCAGCAGCAGCAATTTGCTCATATGCTATCAAAGAGTAATTAATCTGCACTAAAGTGTCTGCATAAAGACCTATATCTGCTAGTTGATCAATGATAGTTGGTATATTAACTCCAGTTTGCCTATTTTGTTGGTCTTGTATTCTATAGAGTTAAATATCCTCAGAAAGCCACAACAAGTTTTGTCCAGGTTCTAAACATGTCCTTGCTATAGATTTCCAATCACTAGGGGTTAAGACTTCAAAAGCCAAATTCTCTAATACCATTTTAACATAAGAGGATGTAACCCCATAAAGAGTGCAACCCTTTTTCAGATCTTTGATAATTTCCAGATCAAAAGGAGTATATCTTCTCCTTTCTTGATCTGAAGAGTCAAACTCTTGAATAACAGGGTATGCTTCTGTTTTAAAATCAGATATATCCTGTCCTTTTTTAGCTTTAACTAGTGTCTTTTATAATCTTGTCATAGGGAATGGACAAAGTTGCTTCATGGGTGGTGCTGATTGTATCACTGCCCTTCTCCCTCCTCCTTCTCCTTCTACCCATGAAGGGTTAATTGAGGAGGGAGGGTCAAGGGATGGGGAATACCCTAATGGCTCTGCTGTGAAGCACTACTATACTTAATTTCATCAGCACTGTACTTAACTCCTTTCTTATCTAATTCTTCATGCTTTTCAGCTTTTTTTTATCAGTACCCTCCCCATCCTGATCTTTCTTCTTTTTCCTTATTCGAAGGAATTCCCTAAAGCCAATTGTATTGTTATATATATATAATGTTTCTTTAAAAGTTAAATCAGGACCATTATCATTGTAATATTCAATTAGTTGCCCTCCCACTAATTTCCACTTGTCTGGTTCTAATCCTTCTTCCTTTGAGAACCAAGGAGATGTGTACTCTAATGTTTCTAAAAGTCCAATGATCTGCTTCCAAGTTACAATCAAAACTTGTTTTTTTATTAGCTTAATTATACCCTCTACATACTTCCCTTGGAGTGGAGAAGGCTCTTTTCTAAGTATTTGTCCCATTTCAGCTGAAACACTAGTTTAACCCTTACCAATGTTTCCTGCTTGTCTATTTTTGTACTCACCCAAATTTCTGGGTTATGGAGACTTTTCCACTGAACTCAGGATCATGTCAGTCTGGACTGCTGAGTGCAATTCCTTAGCCCCATGTTGGGCGCCAAAATGTAATGTTCCAGCTAGTTTTCGGACCTTTGCATGGATCTAGGTCTCAGCAGAATAATCACCATGAGAAGAATAAGGAATAAAGTCCAAAATCTTTATTATCTCCTTCACAGTCCATTATTATATCCATCCTTCACAGTTTGTCTCTTTTGCTTGAGTCTGGGCTAGCTTTCTGGAGGTCCTCTGGAATGGGTCTTGGTTTCAGTGGAGGAATGCAGGGGGTAGAAGAGCCACCAGGAGGCTGGTCAAGTCTTCTCTCTCAAAGTGCAGGAGGCAGGAAAGGTTGATCAAAGATGGAACCTCTGTGGCTGACTTTGTGATCCAGTTTAAATACCCTATTACAAGTACATCATCATGGGTGTCAACTTGTAGAACTATACTATGTACTAAGAAACTAGAGAATCATTATATTAATTCTACTCAGTTAACACCTTGTTTTAAGATTAAATCAATCACATTAAACTAGTGAACTATTAATCACCGCTAAATTAGATAACCATTGTATTATCAACTCCACTGAGTTAACACCTTGGTGTAGGATTAAACCAATCATTCTGAGCTTTAAGTATATTTCTTCAGAGTTCCTGCCCTTTACAGTTAAGTTTCACAAATTTATTTTAGTTTTAATTGACAATCATTGGTATGATTGGATTCCATTGTTTTTTCCAGATTTCATCAATGAAACTGGATAATATGGAAAACCTCATAGTATTATGAGGAAAGTTATTTGTGAACTAGGAATATGGCGAATTGCTATTGTTAGCAGATAATTGAACATGTATTAGTAAAATCAATTTAAAAATATTTAATATGTTGAGCTGCCTGAAACAAAGACTACTGAGGCAATGATGAAGAGTGGGAGTTGTCTAGAGAGAAGAACCTGGGTAGTAATTACTATCTGGGGCTGTAATATTATAAAGTAAAATGCAACAAGGATTGTAGGAATTAGGAGAAAACAGCAATATGGCAGGATTCCATGACAGATCCTCCCTTTTGTTCTAAGTGAATGCCGTTTGTTTTCTTACTCCTTAGGTTTATGAAAAACAATTTTTTTTTTTTAAATACAAGGTACCGGATTATTCTGTGAAAGTCCAGGGACTCTTCCAAGAAATCTGTAATCTCTGATTTTGAGGCCTTTTAATTCCTTCTCAAACTGTAGGCCTTAAAGTCTTAACTGTCCTCTGGACAGTTTTATTAATTCATTATGTTAAATATTCACAGATACCAACTTTTCTACCACAAATGAAATCTATTTTGATCCTATGTTTAGACTATATCTAATAAAACTTCCCAATAGAAAATGAAAGATGTGGACTGGATAGCCTTTGAGTTCCCTTGACTCAATTCTATGATTTGGAGAAACTTCTTTAATGACTTCCTTATCTGTAAAATGGGGCCTGACTACATGCTAATAGCTACTTCCAACTCTAAATCTATGATCCAAGGAACTATCCTTGTGTTAAAGAGATTTAAAGGTTAGAGCACACTAAACTCCAGACATGGTACTTTTAGGGAAGCAATCCACCACCATTACCACTCCAAACACCCAAGTGTAGTTTTCCAGAGGACAGTTAAGACTTTAAGGCCTACAGTTTGAGAAGGAATTAAAAGGCCTCAAAATCAGAGATTACAGATTTCTTGGAAGAGTCCCTGGACTTTCACAGAATAATCCGGTACCTTGTATTTAAAAAAAAAAAAATTGTTTTTCATAAACCTAAGGAGTAAGAAAACAAACGGCATTCACTTAGAACAAAAGGGAGGATCTGTCATGGAATCCTGCCATATTGCTGTTTTCTCCTAATTCCTACAATCCTTGTTGCATTTTACTTTATAATATTACAGCCCCAGATAGTAATTACTACCCAGGTTCTTCTCTCTAGACAACTCCCACTCTTCATCATTGCCTCAGTAGTCTTTATTTTTCTTTTCCTTCACTTACTTTGCTCTACTAAGTGACACTGATCAAATGGCATACAATTAACAAAGGGTTGGATTGTTGTATTTTCAATTTGTATCTTCAAATTCTTTAGAGTCCTTTCTGCTGCAATCTAGAAGGGAAAGAATAAGATTCAATTCCTGCTATACTTTTTTCCCCAATCAGGAGTTGAGTTCCTCTTTTTTTTTTTTCTTTCTCATATTAATTTGGAGAAGTTTCCTATGCTAATAGTATATCATAACCAGAAAGCAGTAGTTTTCCTTTTCCAAATGACTACATGGACATTACTGTTAAAATTGATCTCTAGAGAGTTCTTTGCATGTAATTGTGGTGATGTTGGTAAATTTTCATAGGCTCTTAGGTTTAGAGCCAGAATTAGGCAGGAAATTGGTGTTGTAGGTGAAGCACCAAACCTGGAATTACATCCTTTCTTGGACACCTGTTTTTTGTGACTGCTAACGTCATTTATTAAAGTCAATATCCACATCTACAAATGGAGATAAGGTTAAATGAGGTAATATTTGTAAAGTGTTTTGTAAACTTTAAAGTTCTATATAAATGTTGCTAATATTTAGTCCAGCTCCTTATTTTACAAATCAATAGTTATATAAGTAGAAAAGTAAAACTGGAAATTGAAATGTGGCCCTCTTCACTCAAAAGTCTAGCATATTTTCTACTGTACCATATATTTACTTTGCAATGATATAAATAAAATATTGAGTGTAAATAACATATTTAATATTGTTCTAAAAAGTCTGTGCTCCAAAGGATACATATTAATACATTTGACTTAGATGTAGGATCATTTGTTCCTATTTGACATTTCTATCATGTTACTTAAAGATTTTTTTTTCACTGCATTAATATGGAGGCTCCAAACTTTTCTGATTGAGCAAAATTCCCATAGAGGTGACAACTATATGAATGTTAATGGAGATAGGGGCTGGCTAATGGAGTCCTGCCTTTGAAGCATTAGCATGCTTCTTATCTACATGGAAGCTTGGGGTGACTGCTTGATTCAAATCATATGACGATATTTAGGGATTTGTTTTCTCTCACCTTACTAAGTGGTGGCATCAAGCCTTTTTTAATAGACTGCTAGGCCTGAACTGAGTGTCCATACAAAAAGCACATGGTCTATTATTCCCTGGAGGCTTTTGAGTAAGGAAAATTTTCTTTCAGCCTCTGGATCAGGGCAAGAATGCATTTGGCTGCCTTTTCTCCCACTTGAGTTACTATGTGGTTACCAACACCCAGTACTGCTGTTTATTTTCTTTGTATTCTTTTTTGATCTTAGGTGAATAAGTTTTGGAGATAGAAAACTCCAGGTAATGGCCTTATGAGCTTCAAAAGATCAGCAGAACCATCAGATGTTTGGCACCTAGAATCTATGGCAAAGTCTGTTGTATCAGCCATCCCTGAAGAATGACCTGGCTCAGCAATCAGCCAACACAGTGGCCAAGTAGCCATGTCCTACAAACAGTAACCAGTCCATCAGCTGTGCTGCTGGGGAGAGTGTTTATTGTAAGCATTTTATAAATGTGAGCCACATTCCCAAGAAATGGCAGGGCAGTTTCAAAAGTTCATGTACTTTAAATATTTCTTTGTTTTACAAACAAAACAAAACTTAAATAATGTTAAAAATTATCAGTGATATTAATGAACTAATAATAATAACTAGCATTTTTATAGCACTTCAAGGTTTGCAAAGCAGTTTATAAATATTAGAATCATTTTGATTCCCTCAGCAACCTTGGAATGGAGGTATTATTATCTCTATTTTATAGGTGAGGAAATGTACAAGACAGAAGTGAAGTGTTTGATTTGCTAGCTTCCACAACTAGTAAGTATTTGAGGCCAGATTCCAACTCAGATCTTCCTGACTCCAGACCAGCTCTATCCTCTGTGTCACTTACCTGCCTCTATCAACAATATGATATGGTTATCAACTTTTGATTACTTGTGTTTGCACACACACACACACACACACACACACACACACACACACACCATTCCAGTCTCTGACTAGGAGAAGGGAATTATAGTTTACCTCAATTCCCATAGAGCACACTCCCAGTTCCAAGTATGAAGCTAGCTTGGGCTTGAGCCCAGCCCAAGGCACCCTGGCTTCTCAGCGTTTCCACACTAAGCTGGCTGGCTGCACCACCTGACTCATAATCCTATCTTGGACTTCTTGTTCCCCAAAGATCACATCTGGTACCTGAAACTGAGGAGGACAAACAGCACAAAATAGAAACAAGCATCCACAGACCCCACTTCTCAGAACTGAGGTAAAAGAAAGGGAGCAGAAGGTAGGTAAGTCTTTCCTCTCTCATCAGTTCAATTCATGTTGTATATGCTATGAATGAACTGTGTGATCTTCACTCTCTGGACATAGTAGTGCATAAGAGAAAGAGACCTCACCTGTTTTAAAGGTGTTGACAGCCAATCAAAGGGCAATACCCATATGGTGAGGGACATAGAGCCTCTTTCTTAGGTGATCTAGACATGCTCTAAAGGCCTTCATAGGTCATGTTCTTTAGAACTTGGCTTGCCAGACAAGCCCAGGTTATAATACTTTCTATTAAAAGGTAGGGGATATGTGTACTCAGACACCTTAACACTTTTTGACATGAATTTGAGGGATTTGCTTTGATTTTATGTGAATATGGGCCTAAGTTGAAGTTCTAGTCAAACCTGCCTTTTTGGATACTTATTTTTGAAAGCCTTCAGACTAATAGCTGGACAACTACTTTTGTAGAATGATACATACCTAAGTATTAAATGTTAATTTCATCATCAGAGTAAAATAGATATCTAGATTCTGAATCACTTTTCTGTATAAACAGCTTTTATTAGATACTGAGTGCTTCTGAATTGATGATTTCTTTGGTTTAGGGCACTCCCAATTTCAAAATTTCAGTACAACTCAGCTTTACGTTGGAGAGTTACTCAAGGCACTGAGAGATTTAGCCAGTTTGTGTCAGGTATGGAACCTGACTTCCATAACTACCTTATTATTCTACCTCTCATATAATCCACTCTTGATTTTGACTAGAACTATTATTTCACAGAGGAAGTTTCCAGTGAGGAAACTCCTACCCAACATCAATCTGCAACTCTTCTACTTATGGGCCTGCTTGGGTTGTACAGAGAACTTGAGTCAAAGATAAAACTTTAATCTAGGCTTCCCTGATTCCACACGTGCTTCTTTATCTCTATCCCAGGAAACTAGAAAGCCACACAATATTTGTAAATGTGTATTTAGTATATTATGCATCCATTTAGAAAATACTGTTCTAGACTATGAAATGGCATGTGAATATGATCCTTATGTAGGACTTTGATGGCAAAATTAAAAAAAAAAAGATAATGGTATTTTCTCAGTTGTAGGTTAAGTCTATAATTTCATTGGAAAAATGTCAAACTTTTTCACCATGTGATCAATATAAAAAAAAAAGATGGGGGAGGAGGGAGAAGAGCAAACTATGTTAGATCTCATGAAAAATTTTTCCTTTAGATTCAAATAGTTATCAGTATCTCACCTATTATTAGAAAATTAATTAAAATGGATTTTATGTAGGGATTTCTTATTGGTTTGTTTTTCAACATGCTCTTGGATTGGGATTCTTTGGTGCCTATAACATTGAACACAGAAAGTTTTTAATCACTTTCATTGTCATTTAGTAGCTGCATCAATGTCAGACTGATGAAATGAGTTCTTGGTAATTAGAGCACCAAACAGCTAAAAGGTTTAAAATAGATGTCATACAATACCAATAATAATCCAGTGAAATGTTACAGACCTAGGAAGTTGTACCAAGTGTAAACCAAAATGGAGGAGAGTTCAATGTTCTATGGTTTTAAAAACATTTATGTTACTATTTTTGCTCTCTTTTTTTTCTTTAAGCTCTTAATTAAAATTTTTTTGGCTCTCTTAACTCATTTCTATATCGTCAAAGGGAACAGAAAAGAAGCTGCCAGGATATCAGAAGAGATCTATGGAGGAATTTCAGGTAAAATATATCCATCTAATAGCATTTAAAATAAACATTTAGATCTTCTTTATGAGTTTCAGTTTCTCTAGAATTTGAATTTTTGTTTATAATTTGGCCTTGGAATTCGGTGGCATTTAAAACACACTAATAATTTAGCAAAATGATATTGATGGTCAAATGGATTCAATGTGTGAAGCCTTCTCAACCACTCTTACTCTATGTGAATGGGGAGACCCATTAGACATTAGGCAGAACAGCTTTAGGAAACCCTGTTTTTTACAGACTCAAAGAACTATTTCTGTGAAGATTTTCCATTGTGATAGATCTTGGTAATATGTGATTCAAAAAAGAGATTTGGCATCAAAATTTGATTAAAGTTCATCTTTCTTGAGTTTTTTATTTTTTTCCCACCAAAATAATTACAACCACTTAAGTGTTACTGATTTATATTTAAAATAGATTAGTTATCATGTCATCAGTATCAGCAAAAGCTGTCATGAAGGTCATCCCATAGTCTATAATACTGAGCTAGAAAGTGTGCAAAATTATCATAATATGTATAGATTGGAAGACTGAAACTTGAACAAAATATTTTAAAATTGAAAAGTATCTTTAATTTCTTTTGATTAGTTATTTATTTCAGTTGCTTATTTGTAGAAGGCTACAAAATAAGTTACTAATTTAACATTCTTCATTGGCTTTAACTTGCAAAAAAAATTTGGCAATTAAAGAGTTCAACATTCCAATAATGATCCTCCAACCACTTTTCTTTTAATTCTTGCAGAGGTTCCAATATTACATCATATTTTATCTGCCAGTATCCATTTTCAAATTTGCAAACAGGATACTCTTTCAAAACAAGCATGTGATCCACAGTTGGCAATGTACTAGACAAACAGTAGAGACGATATTGGTCCCAAACAAAGATACAAAACATCTAAGGATGTAGATGTAGAAATGCTTAAATTAACTAAAGAACTTAAATAGAAACACGGAGTTCCAGAAGCAGTACCTAGAATGTGGAAAGTGATTTCTTTTGGGGATTATATATGCCATACCTTTCAGGGAGGTATGTTTGTTTGGCCAGTTTAGCTATTTGTGCTTTATTGTTTTTCAAGTCAAGCTTGTCAAGTTTATTGTTCACTTTAGATCTGCTGAGTAGGCACTATATCTAATTCTTGTTTTCTTTATAATACTATTATTATTCAAATTATGTGTAGACAACAGCTATATAAAAAATTGCTAAATAGGTAGGGCATACTCATACTTAGTTTAACAAAAATTCATAACTAGAAATATTTTTATATATATTCACTACTATTAATCTGATTTCCAAATGAAGTTAACTTATTTTTAATAGATATTTATAATGGATATGAATTATTTAAGCATTAATATTTTAGAGCTTATATTTCTAATCTTAATACAAATATATACGTGTGCATATATATATATATACACATATATGAAGCTTATTTCTTTGAATTTAAAACAGTTCATATGTACATGTTTATATTATAGGCTCCTAAGAATATGTGTACTTAGCTTTCTAACACTTAATTAGCTACATGATCTTGAGCATGTCAGTTAATATATCTGAATCTTACTTCTCTCCACTACAAAATGAAACTGTTGGATTGCATGACTTTTAAAAGGAGCCATGCCAGGTTTTTGAGAAATGGCATGGTCATTTGATTAGAGAGATTAATTTGTAGAAATGTGTAGGATGGATGTAGCTACTTCAGTAAATTTTATCAGTCTCCACTCAAAGTTATACTTTTTAGCAGCTAAGAGTTAAAATAGGAAAGCTTAGGTTTCACTTGAGGGTTTGATAAGTAGACCAGTTTAGCTAGATTGTAGAGCACATGTACAGCAAGTTTGCAAATAGACCTAATCAGATGAGTGTGAAGGAAACAAAAGGTTTCTGTTGCTCAGCCCAAAGGAGATTTCTTCAGAGTTGAAAAGTACTTTCTTTTTTTTCCCACAGAGAATTAACTTATGATTTCTAACTTTTTCTATCAGGCAGAATTGAGGAGATAATCCAACAGAGGTAACAGTAGTCCCATTATAATAGTTTCTTTTGACCATATGTGGTCTATTTCTCTAACTTGTTGAAAATTGGAATACAAAGAAATTCTTATCCTTTACCTGAAAATTTTTTCTCAAATTTACACATATATGTACAAATTTGTATTCCATTCTAAATAGTATGTAAAAAAAATTTGAAATATGTGTTTTTGCGTGCATGTGTATACATATTATATATGTGTTGTTGAGTTGTTTCAGTCCAAATCTTCATCTCCACATTTGGGGTTTTCTTGACTAGGATGTTGAAATGAGAAACTACTTTAATACAATATTGTTAAGTAACTTAAGATATTTTGGTGTTAGCTGTGATTTGTACTCATGGAATAGAAATGTGGTTTTTAGTAATGTATTTTTATAAATTCTATAACAACAAAATAATTTATATAACATGTGAGGTTCTTTATAATGAGCTTTTACCCAATATGCCCAGTTTCAGGTTCTTTGAAAAATGTTTTTCTATGTTCTTCCCTTTCCTTCAATTCCTATTCTTCTCTCTTTCATAAACCCCCAGAAAAAGTTATCTATACTTATTGCTACTATTTTTCTTTTAATCATTTTTTAACCTCTTGCAATCTCATTTCTGACATCATTGCTTATCTGAAAATACCTCTTTAAGACTATCAATGACTTCCTTTTAAAAATAGATTTTTATTTTTTTTTACATTGTCTAGATTTCCCTCTGTATACTTTTTCTTGCTTAAATGTATGTATGTATGTATATATGTATGTCTATATATGTATATGTACATGTGTTTGTAAAATACTTTTAAAAAGCATCAATAAAACATTTAAAATTTAAAAACATATTTCATGGACACTGAAACAACTATTTTGGGTAGCCTTTCAAATTAATAGGCTATAGCTGTTTTACTTTTTAAATATGTGAAACTTTGATCATAAATATTTTCCAACTAAATTAATTGTGTTGTTGAAATAATCTGCTGGTACAGAAGTTGTCATACAATCTTTTTATTTTAGCTGACCAAGCACTAGGGACATAAATTGTACTCTAAGAAAAATGTAGTGTGAATTAAACAAATTATTTTGAGTCCTCTTCTACATACCTCATCAAAAGTAAGCAAACATGTTTGCATAGTAAGCTTTCTCTTATTTTATTTGTAACCCTGTAGCATGTTTGTAACCTGTCAAATATCTAAAAATAATTATCCCCAGAAGAAAATTCATTGTGAGTACTGTTCAAAAATTTATTTCGCAATTTAGAAATATTAGTTAGATTTTGCTGTAAAGGGATGGAAAAAATTGCTGTCAAAATTTCCCTAATGACATACAAATTAATTTTAGTCTTTAAAAACATAATCTTTCAAAAGTGAGAGATAAGATTTCAATAATATGCATAGCAGAATATAAAGGTCACAACAGTCAGAAGGCCTAGGCCAAGAGGTCGGGAGTGGGGTGGTGATGGTGATTTCATTGCTCAGCAGAAGTAAGGAGGGCCTACAATATCTGTGGACCAATGAAATAGCTTCCTGGAGGAGAGGATTATCAGGATGTAATAAGGGCTGCGAGTCCTCAGAGTCAACAGGAGTGGAGATCTTACTGGAAAAAGTAGAGGAAAGATAGATGAATTTTTTTCTTTGGTTCCAAAGCATAATAGATGAGAGGAGCGTCTTCTCTTCTTTTCTCTCCTTTCCCCTCCTATTTAGTTGGAGATTAAAACAAACAAAAAAATCCCAACTTTTAGTGATAGTATTTTGTAAGATTCATTTTCTGATAAACTAGAAAATACTGTCCTAGAATGCTTATTTCCTTGAAAGTGTTTGGGTTATTATTTTACATGAAGATACTGAAACATGTTTTGCCAGTCTGGAAACAAAAGTGAGTTCTATTTTTAAAGAGATTAAAAAAAACAAACAAACTTGCTGTTCTTGTATACAACATTCCACCTCTTAATTTCAGTATTTTTCTTTGCATTGTTAACCCTGCCTTGAATTCATTCGCCCTCTTTTTAGCTGTTTCTTGAAATCCTTACTTTCCTTCAAGCATTTTTAAAGTCCATTTCCTAGAAGTGCTCTTTCTCAATATCCTCTTCTACTGGTATACCCCATTTCTAAATTACTTTGTTTTTATGTTATACCTCACATATTTTATATTCACTTATGTGTATAAGTTTGTTTTCCCTAGAAGAACATAAGCTTCTTTTGAGGACAGGAAGAGAGTTTTATTTTTGTTTTTGCATTCATAGCCAGTAGCATAGCATTTAATAAATATCCATTGGTTGTTTATTTGCCCTTCATGGAGAGAAACTATTAATTTTGGAGTCAAGCAAATTAATATTCTTAATAAATATGGAATGCAAATGTAAGTGGCTCTTATAATCATCTAATTCTACTGGGAATTTTTCTCCATTCCCATTAAAATCAGTTTTCTAGATGGGACACTCTCAGAAGTCCTGACCTGAAATCCTGATGAACCTCTCTCATTTTCCCTGCTTAACATCTCTCATTTTCAGTTTCTTCATTTATAAAACATGGGGTTGGAGTTGATAGTCACTTAAGCCCTTATGTTGTCAATGAATCTGTGTAGGTGTGGTGAGAATTTGCACCACTTATATGTATCTTCCAATGAAAATATGAAATAATTCCATTCTGACTGAAAAAATTCAAGAATAAAGCCATATTCTGTCTTAAACTCATTCTGAAAGAGTGAGAATTTTAGTGTGGCTGAGAAGTTCATTTATATAGATAGATTTGTTTCCTAGAAGTAGTGGGAGTAATCTCAGTTTCCAATTTTTTTCTCACCTAATGCCTGGATTCACATCCGAGTTTTGCCATTTTCTTCTTGTGTGACCTTAGATAAGTTACTTAACCTTTCTTGGTCTAATGGACAGTATATTAGATAGCATAGAATAATGTTAAAGATATTCACACATTGGCAAGTAAAGCCTTAATCTAGACTAATATTTCTAGAGGCATCTGGTTTTGAAATTAAAGAATTCTTAAGACCAACTTGAGAATATCTTTTATTTTTAAAGCCTATAATCTTAAATAGTGATTACAAATTGCTTTTTTCAGAGACCCTTAATACCTGTTGCTTGTTCGATTATTTTAAGTTTATGCCTTGGATTCAGTTGGGTTTTGAACCTTGTTTTTCTCTTGAGTACCTTGCGTTTTGAACATGTTTCCACAAATATGTTTCCATCCCTTTTTATAGAAGAATATGAAGGATCAGCATTCTCTGTTGTTAATTTATAAGGTTATTGCCTTGTTAGACTTCTTGATGTTTTAACTTATGGAATGAGAAAATTGTGGAAACTGAATGAACCAAACAAAATGAATCCATTTTGTAAAACTGACTCCTTTTTGAGGAAATTGAATTCAATTTAGCTCTTAGAAAGTTTTATTTTGTTCTGTCTTCAAGTAGCTATTTGCTTACTGGTGAGATTGCAGAGTCTTTATTTCTTCTTGCTTTTTTTTTCTTATTTAATATTTTACTTTTCCTAATTGCATGTAAAAACAATTTTAACTTTTTTTCAAATTTTGAGTTCTATATTCTTTCTCTTCTTGCCTCTCTCCCCTATCCCCAATGGGAAAGACAAGTAGTTTGACATAGTAATACAAATGTAGTCATATAAATCATATTTCCATGTAAGTCATTCTGTAAAAGAAAACAGATCAAAAAAATAATAAAAGTAAAGAAAAAGTATATCAGTTCTTAATTTGGAAATAGCACTTTTTATCATAAGTCTTAGAGAATTGGCTTAGTATTGTATTGCTGAAAATAGTGCTACTGACCTATATAAATACATTCTTCCAGACAAACTAGTTTGTAAACAAGGGGACCACATCTTACAATGTTCAGGAAAACTACATATTTGTGTTTTTTTGTGTGCTCTTAGTGATTTGCATAGTGATTTCTTTACAGTTAGTGAGTAGTTGTTTAGCATTTGTTGAAAAAATGAAGTGTTATTCTACTACCTTTATCTCCCCATCCTATTAGTGAAAGAACTTTAGTAAGACTAATACACTAATTTAATGATTAATACATTAATACAGATAAATTGATATCAGTGGCTCTATGATTTCATCAATGTATGTATTCTTTCCATCACTACTCAACCCCATCTATGTCTACCTGTCCTTCTCAATGTTTTCTCATAGATATTCCATAAGAGTTCCACTAGGTGAAACAAGTGGTTAGAGTACAGACTCAGGAGTCAGGAGGACCTGAGTTCAAATGTGGACTCAGACACTTAACACTTACTAGCTGTGTGCCCGAGAAGGGTGGAGGAAGGGAAAGGAGAATCACTTCACCCCTATTGCCTCACAAAAGAAGTTTTCTTGATATCACATGCATATTAATGATGCATTGTCTTAACAGGCACATCTTTTATTTTTTCCTTTGGTAACTCATTTATCTGACAAAATGCTTTCTAAATCTTGATCTGTAACATGTATTTAACCTTCTAATCAATCATAAACCTCTCTATTTTTCAAAAGGAAAGAACCAATTTTGATTCTTTGAAGACTGAAGATAGTATTTTATCACTCTTAGCCATATGATATCACAGGAAATTGGTATGAAAATGCTGTCTCTGATTCAGTGTGGTAATTCATTCTACTCTCAAGTTGTTCAGTTCTAGTTTTAACTGATTGTCCATTTGCAATGCCTGTCTCAGATTTGTACTGATAGCAAGTCTTTTTTCTTATCTGTATTAAATTTTTACAGTTTATAATCTTAGAGTAGCCCGCCCTAAATTCTAATGATTAGGAGGGAGGAGTGGTGGTATAACCAGGGGGATTGAGGCAGAACAATTCAGGGAAAGCAAGGCAGAACAACTAGGGAAACTGAGGCAGGACAATAAAAAGGAATTGTGACACAACATTCCACATGCTCTCTTCTGAATATTCAAATCATTGAATTACCTTCCTCTAGATACCTGGAAGGTTTCAGCACCATAATTTTGACCAACCCTATTAGAGGCAAATAAATCAAAATAAAACTAGAATAAGGCAAGGACTTATAGCAAGGACAAGTCTCTCCCTGACAACCTCTGAGTTAACAGCAGTACAAAAGCTCCCTGTTGCAAACATGTCAGGTCCTCTACAATTCTGGAGCACAATCTCAGCCAGAGAATCCAGTGTGAAATGGACAATTCAACGTGAATTAGCTCTGTGGTCATTTGTGCACTTAACAGCCTCTGCTTAGAGGAAGTAGCAGTGTTCTAGACAATCATGCTGCCCATCCTAAGGGGGGCAACCCAAGGCTGACAGGAGACTCCAAAGGGGGAAGGGTGAGACTTGGAGTAGCTCCACTTGACCCTGCTCAGAACAAACAGGTGCTGCTACTAGGATGTAGAAAGGATTCAGATTTCTGAACAGAGTTATCAGAGTATGCACAGTTAGACCATCAAGGCAGGAAAACCCCGAACTTTTAGAGGCCTGATATCAAAACTTCAATGTTCTTTGAGAATGCTGAAATACTAATTAAGGAACTGGGATTACAGGAGTGGAGAAACAGATCAGAGAGATCGCCAGTCCCAAGATGCCAGATGCTTGGAGATTTTCTAAAAATAGGCAATGAGAAAATAGTCCCCAAAAAACTGAGTCTGCCAGGGCAATTGCAATAGAATAAGGAGTTTCAAAGCTAAAGCATAGTAAAAATGAAAAAAAGGACTGCTTAAAGGACTTCCGATTCAATCTGAACTGGTGAGATAGAGGGGGTAGGGCAGAAGTGCCTAAGGCAAAGGTGAACAGAAAAAGAAGGGTTCCCATTCATTCAGGTATTTGAGAAAAATCACCAGTTTCCCTAATTCCCTATCTCTTCCTCCCCTTTTTTCTCACAGAAAAGAATACAAAAAAAAAAAAAAGCAAATAAATTATCAAATAACCATCCCACATATAAATCCCGAGAGTGAATTAAAATTCCTATACATAGCAGACTAGTATAGTCCTAAAGATTCCTCAATATCCTTAACAGCAATAGTTACACAATTTTAATAATTTCCATCCCAAATCTTAAACACACAGTAATAGATGACCCAGTCAGGGTTTAACAATCATTCATCAACCAACCATTCCCAAATCCCCCATATCAGTCCAAAGTATACTAGGAGCAGGGGCGATGGTCTCTCATTCAAGAAGTGCTTTGTTTGGGCAGATGCTCTCAGTCTATGCAGGGGATGGAATGTGGTATGCTGACAACATATCTGGGCTGATCCAGGTCCCAGAAGCAGTTCAATATAGCTGTAATTTGACCAAAATCTAGAACAAAAACCAAATCTAACAAATAAAAGTTAAAACAGTCTGAGATAGAAAGAGTGCAGCAAAATATGAAGAAGCCAATATGGCCAGCAGCTTCCTATGTAAGAAGAAACAAGTTTTCCTCACAGGATAGACAAACTGTAGTCCCAACAAAGAAACAACAGTTAGATTTTACAGACCACTGTGCTAATTGTCCTCTCATTATTTAGAACCCTTTAAAAACTTGCATATCCACAAACACAATATCCAGTAACAGATAGATGACCAAGCTAAATACTCATTTGCCTAAATATTTAGGATATTATGATTACAATCAGATTGGAAAAAGATATGACATAATTGAATTGCATTAATAGTACTTATTGACTATTGTTCTGATCATAGAAATCAGTCATAGGAGAAAAAAAAATGCAGGGACATGACTATAACATAAAAATCAATCAAAACTGATTCTTCAGCACATATAGGATAAAATAACCTTAACTCTGTTTTATTCCAGTTAATTGTCCCACTAACTGCAAAAAGAATATCCTAATTCCACATAAAAGAATCTGAAGGATTCTTTAAATCATCCATTAAACCGTTTTAGAAATAACCCTACCAAATTATAGATCACATTTATCACCATATTCCAAAACAAGGAGACCATTATGTATCTAAAGAAACAAATATTCAGTCAATTAACTTAAAAGTAGGTTGGTCTCTTTAAATATTAGCTTCATGCAGTGAGAACTAAGAAGGTGAAAAGCTGCTGCACAATTAATGGGGGGAAGGGGAATTCCACATGTCTACCCTTCCCCCCCTCCACCTCCAAAGAGGCAGTCAGGGGCAGTGAGATGAGAAAGGTGAGTTGAATCTATACCCCTAAAGATAAAAGATTCCCTCCAGTACCCCACTCAATTTTTCCCCATTCCTCCATTAAAACCTTTCCTCTTTCCTTCTTGCTATATACTTTAAACAATTTCCAACAATCTTTCTAACTAGATCCTCCATTGCTTAAGTAACAGAAAGCAGTTGAGGGAGAGGGGGAGTTGAATGTTTACCTTTGAAGACAAAAGATCCTCTCCCGTTTCTCCCTCCCCACCTCTTCTCTCTCCTCCCAAATACCTTCCCACTACATTCTTTCTCTTCTCATTTCCTAAAATCATTCAACCCCACAATTGCTTCTTCTTAAATCACCTTCATTCTGCTTTCCTTTCTGCTCAAAACTTTTAAGACTCACAATACAGTGAATAGCCAAATAACTCCATAAGTATAACTTATAAAATTTGCAAATTATCCAATGTGTTTCAGAAGGTAAACACATACTTTAACATACTTTAACAAATTAAACTGAACCAAATCAAATACAGCTTTAAAAAAAAGTTTTTCTTTCTTCTGCTTGAGTGTTCTCACAGCAATTAGAATCTCTTTTATCTGTCCAGGCAGAACTTTAATTTTTTATTGCTCTGTCCCTTTAATCCTACTAGCAGGCTTTTCAGAAAAACTTTTCTGCCAGAGTTTTAACCAGTTCTTAATCATTGTTCTTAAAACTTTAACAGAGCTCTTTAACCAACAAAACAGACAAGTCACACAGAACATAAATCACACAGACATAGACTGCACAATTACAACATTAAACAAAACATTTAACATATAGACTAGGGGCTTTTCTCTAGCAATAGCCCCTGAGGGAAGTTTGTTTCTGCTGGAGATTCTTCCCTCCCAGAATCCCAAAGGAGCTTTTCTAAACTTCCAAGCCCCAGTTTGATGCATTTCTCTGCCTTCCCAGAGAATGCCCAGAGATAAAAAATATATATATATATTCAGAACCAGGATAGTGCCAATCCAGAACCAGACCCAGAACACAGAATTGTTCCAGAACACCCAGAGTTGTTCTAGAAGACTACAGTTGTGCCACTGGCATACAGAACTGGATATGTGTCTTAAAAGATACTCAATTGTTGTCTAAAGACATTCAGACCAGATGTCTTAGAAGACACCCAAAACAGATGATCTCATCTAGTATCCTGTTGATGCCATTCTCAGAATTTAATGCCTGTTCAAATTTTATTATTCTGAGAATCCAGAAGCTAGCACAGACAGACAGAACAGGTAAACAGATCAGATTATGTCCTAAAACATCCAGATTTACTCTCCTGTTCCCAAAATGAAGGTATCCACCATTGGGCTGTGCTGTGGCTGAAAAATTGCTCTCTTCCCAGAGAGTCTGGAGAAATCCAGAGGGCTGGCCTCTCAAAGTAGAAAACCCAGATCTCCAGCCACCCCAAGGCCTTGGGGGGAGATTCAAAGGTTTATAATCCCTAATCCTGCTCTCATTTTTGATATCTTGGTGGGACCTCCAAATGTAATACCAGAGAAACTGAGGCAACATAGAGATTAGAGTTTTTAATATTTTATTTGAGAGGGAGGCATGTTGCCCCCAGGGTTGATGTCTCAAAGCATCCAGCAGCAAATGTGAATTTCCCATGAAATATATTTACACATGGCTCTAAGAGACTGGGATAGACTGAGGCAGGGGCAGAGTCTGAGCCCTGAGAGCAGGAACGGATCATCAATCCAGTTCTGACAAGGTGGGGACTAGGACCATAAATTTTTACAAATCGGGAGCAAAGGAGATAGTCAAACTAGAGCTAGGAAGTCTGAAGAGATAGAGGTAGACAATGCCAATTAGGCATCTGAGATAGGACATCTGGGAGTTTTGGCTTTTGGCATGTTGGAGTGGCCACAGTCCTAATTATCTCAGTCCTAATGAGCAAGAGGGGGAGGTGTTGCAACCAAGTGGATTTAGGCAGAACAATAAAAGAAACTGAGGCAGATCAATTCAGGGAAACTGAAGCAGAAAATTTTAGGGAAACTGAGGCAGGACAATAAAAGGGAACTGTGGCACAACAAAAACTTTTTTCAAAGCCAAGATATTAACTTTTTTTTTTGAAATGCTTTTATCACTACCCTAAAAATCTACTTGATTTTGCTTTCCTAATTTCTAGTGAGAAATTTATTCCTTTCAGTTTTAAAATTATCTGTTTTTAATTTTTTTCCTCCAAAGAATGGTCATTCGTTATTGTTAGCTTGGGCCTTGAAGAGTTTTAGTTATTAAGATTAGACCATTAAAATAACACATTTTGACAATAGAAGAGAATTTCTTTAAGTTCAAATATATGATTATCTTCTAATTGAGAAACAAAGTTCATTCACATAAAATTAATCTCTGAATTGCTTTAATTGTCTAGGCTTCTTCTAGTAGGAATGATCTTTATATGATCAAGATCAAAACTGCCTAGAGCATTGTAAAAGAAACAGCTCCTTTAAAAGTTAGATTACATTGAATGTTTTTTTTTTTTTTTTTCCTTAGCTGCACCTCTGATTCCTTTTGTTTTTTCCAAATTAGGATTCCCTCTCCCCTGTTCCCAACTTCTTCTGTAAAGATAGTGCTAAGTCTCTTCATTTAGTTTGGCTTAATTTATTTTAAAGCAACTCTGTTTTTACCAGATTCTTTTCCCTCACTCTAAAACATCACCTTTTTCCCTCTTCCTCTGCCTTTTGTTACATTTTCCCTATGTTTAGAGTTTTGCATATTAGTTCCTTTTTCTTGCTTGCTTTTTTCGAGTTATTTTGTTTTCTCCCTTAAGTAGTCAAGTAAAACCTTTGGTTAATTAGTTTATATTTTTATTTTCGGAGACTTTTTCTAGAAAGAATTTCCTTCCTCATTTTCTTCATTATTTATCTTTCCTTTCTACTTATTTTAGAACTTTATTCTTTGAGTTAGGACCCTTATAGTTATTTAACCTTTCTTTAGTCTGTGTATTCCTTGTGGAACTAAAGCTTCTAAGATACCTATTTTGGATTCCTTCTAAATAGATGCTATATTTTTGTCTTGTATATCTTGCCTCCTGGCTATATTTTTTCAGTTATGTCTCTACACGTCTTAGTTTGTAGTATAAATTTTTTTTCTAGAGGTGACCTCCCTAGTCTTCTTTCAATAGGCTTCTGTGTCCAGAAGTTCTAAGCAGATTTCTTATATTATTTCTTGCACTGTGGTGCACAGATTTTTTATTTTTGTAAGTATTTTCTAAAACTTGTGTTCTTCTGGGAGCTCTAAAATCCTTAAATTGTATCTATGTATTCTATCTTCAATATTATTGCTTATATGGAGATCATGCTCCAATAATTTTAAAATATTATTACTTTTTGTTTCTTTTTTTTTTTTTCAAGATTGTTCTTCACTTCCACTCATTTATGTGAGGCTCATCACCCTGGATTCATGTTTTTCTATTCTATTAAAAGCAGTCAATTCTGTTTTCAAAATCCTTATTTCTTTTTTAAACTATTGAGGAACATTCTATTATGGTTTCATGCTCTGCAAAATTCTCCGGATCCTCTGCTTTATCTTGTATTATTTTATTTTCTTTTTATTTGCAATATTTATAAATAGAAGCCTGTATTCTTGTACCTGATTTGGAGACCACATTTCTTTTTGAAATTAGTATATTCTCTGATTTTTTTTATCTGCTTATGCTTAAGATCTTTAATTCCATTTTCTCCCTACTGAGATCTTTGATAATTTTAGTCTCTCCTTCCCACATCCACCTTGTTTTTACTTTATTGTTCACTTTATGATTTTTTTCCCTTTGATGGCAGTCTCCATCTATTTTGGGGTCATTCACAGTTCACCAGCCTAAATCTCTGCCCAAAGTAACTTCTTGGAGTACAGAATTGGCCCCCCCCAGATATATGCTAGACTCTTTCCCACAGACTTAGAGTATAATTGCCCCACATCACTGTGTGTCTTGCCCTAATTACTTTCTCTGGCTAAACTGATTGCAAAGAGTACTATTACTACTTGTTATTGTTAAACTACTCCTTGTTTTCACAACCTGATCAAATTTATGTCATTTGGATTTCTGCATTACTGAGAAGTTGGGGTTAGTGTATAGAGTTGAATTCTATAAGCTCTGGCAATAAAAAGACAGGCAAAAACCTGCTCCCTTTCTCAAAGAGCTCACTTTCTAATGGAAAAATTCACTTACCCTACACAGATTAGCATTTTGTGCACAATTTATATGATTAGAGCTTTGCTTCTGGCACTGAATTTTAAGTTCTAAGAGTTTTAAAGTGATTTGCTCAAGGTCACACAAGACATGTCTGAATAAAGGTATGAAGTTAGGTCTTGTTGAATGGAGGGCCACTTCTAAGGTTATTTTGTTTACTGTACTGCCTGTGCAAATGCTAACAGTATTTACTTCAAAATCAAGTCCTTGGATAATGGGATTATATGGAAGGGACTTTAGTTTTTATTTTGCCTAATCCCATCATTTTACAGATAAGGAAATTTAGACTCAGAAAAACTTTGCCAACATGACATAATTAGCACGTGTTAGAAATGAGATTCAACCCTAGGCTTACAAATTCAGTAGTCCTTTCACAAACTGAACTACAATTTCCTCTGTGACATTAATTGCTAAGTGAAATAGAGATGTTGGCTTCTCATCTGTCTGTCTAAACAGGCCAGCTTGTTTTCTGAGAGAGACTTAGACAATACTGACATCACTGAATCTGCTTATTAGAGCAATTAGACATGTAAGGCTAGTACACTAGCTCTCCATAGTAACAACAGCATCTGCCTTGTCTCAGTGACATTACTAAAATCTGGTAAGATTAGACTCAAGAGAAAATAGGAAAATAAACATTAAATGATGCAAAGACTGGATGACATTAATGAGAACAGCACTTTCTTAATTACATTCAAGGAATTCTTTACTGGAATAAGATTAAACACAGGATTTAAAAGCTTCTAAAGTGATTTTTGCATGTTCTTGACTTTCAGAAACAGAATAAACTATCATAGGTACACAGATTTGTTCTTTTTAGTGTCTTTTCTGAAGACCAGTAACCATAATTTTGTACATACAATCTCCTTTGAGACTTACAACAACTTTGTGAAGTTAAGTACTTTCTATATATTATATAAAATTTTGTATATTCTATATTCTTCTATATATTCTATATTCTATTCTATATGTATTGCTATATGTAAAGGGCCAGAAATCTGAAGAAAGGTGTTAACTCAGTGGAATTGATAAGACAATGGTTATCTAGTTTAGCATGGTGATTAATAGTTCTCTAGTTCAGTATGATTCATTTAATCTTACAACAAATAATGGTTCCCTAGTGATATAATGATTGGTTTATACTCAGTATACTGTAATGATGTAATTGTAATAGTGTATATAAACTGGGGACAAACTCAGCCCAAGACAGAGAAGACTTGACCTGCCTCCTGGTGGCCCTCTTGCCTCCTTCGATCCATCTGAAGTTCCTCAGAAAGCCAGCCTGGCCCCAGATGAAGAAGACAGACTGTGAAGGAGATAATAAAGACTTTAGACTTTATTCCTGACTATTCTTGTGGTGATTATTCTGCTGAAACCAAGGCTGGTCCCGAGACCTCCAGGAAGCTAACAAGAATGTTACAACTATATATATTCTTTATTACTATCCCCTCTTTATAGATGCGGAAATAGAGGTTCTGAATTTTGCTAAATGTAACGTAGTTGGTAAGTGTCTGAGGAAGTTTTTGAACCCTTAGAATCTGTAGACTCAGAATCTAACACACACTACTTTGTCATGCTTTGGCAAATATCAGCTTATCATCTAACATTTATCAAGTGTTAGATGATAAGTAAGATGATACGTATGTGTATAATAGCTGATATATAACATGTATAACCTTTACAAAGCATTTAATATGATGGTCTCATTTGAACCTCATCCACCCCTATAAATTATATGCCAACTTACCCATTTCACGTATTAAGAAATGAGTCTGAAAGATGTTCAATGACTTATCCAGGGTCGTACAATCAATAAATTTCTGAGGCAGGATTTGGCTTCATGTCTTTCTGACTTTTCACCTGGTATTCTAGTCTCTGTGCTTTTGTGTATGACATGGTATGCACTCATATATTTATTTATTCCTTGATTGAAGCCAGGTTTAGGGTAGCAGTATATTTTTGCAATTTTTCTACTGGGAATTTTGTGCTTAGATAAAGCTGAGCACAGTGAAGTTACATAAACAATTCTATTCGTTTTCCTTTCTAAACACTGTAAAAATAGTGAAGATTTCCCTTCTATATTTGATTATGATTATAAAATCTGCCAAGTTACTGAGCCCATATCTCTCAGCCAAATTTCCTTAGCCCAAGTGAAACAGATGGTTACCCTGAGCAATTGAAATCAAAATAAATTTGCTGATTGAATTTTTTGGTAGGTAGAAGAAAGCATGGAGTGGCAAGAAAGATATGTGTGAAATATAGTGTTAACATGAATTTTTCCCTATGTAAGTCATGTTTGGAATTGTCTTCAAGTACTAGACATCATGTAGTGATGATCCAATCAAAATTTACCCTTTCCTTTAAGTTCCCTCTGTCAAATTGTGATGAAAATGATAAAATGCAATTTTGAAAGGAACTGTGCAGTATCATCCTTGTGTTGAATGAGCTATATTGGTATTTTCTCAGTAGGGTTCTTCTGTTTTTAGAACAAACTGCAGAGTAGACATCTTTGTATTCTGTCTATCCTTTCCTAACAAGTTGTTGGGGGGAATAATTCATAAAAGCATCATTTTATTTGGTTTGAATTTTTTTGTTTCAGAATCCTGGGCTGACCGATCCCTGCTTCATGAAGCTGCATCTCAAGGACGTCTCCTTGCTCTCAAAACTTTAATTGCACAAGTATGTAATTGAAGGATTGTCTCAAAAGCATTTTTAGTGTTTATATTGAAATGGAACCTTGACCTTCATGGTCTTTGGTGATATCATATAGACCACCATTTCCCAAATTACATTCTGAGGTTCCCAGGTGTTCTGAATTATATAAATAGAAAATATGTAATGCCAGTGATTAACTAATACTTTCTTCTTTAAATATTATACATGTAATTATATATTTACAAAGTACATATTACATATGATAATTTAAAAATAGACATAATTCCCTCAGTTTTCTAATATAACTTCCCTGACCTTCCTTTGCTTTATCCCAGAGATAATTTGATGTAATTAGACTAATGAATCAATATTAAAAGTCTACTCTGTGCTAGATACGATATTAGGTGCTGGGGATAAATACAAAAGTAAGGTAATTTTCAATGAACTAATGTTCTAACTGGAAATATTGTAGGCATATATATAAATTTATAAAACACATACACATATCCATGCAGAAGATTAGAGGGTAGCCTTGCCAGTGAGACTGAGGAAGACCTGAAAAAGCTTCTCATGTAGAAGATGATGACTGAGCTGAGTCCTGAGGGAAATCAGGGATAAAAAAAAAAAAAAAGCTGAGATGAGCAGGGAGACCATTCCAAGCATGGAATACATAACTAATGCTAAGGCACAGAACTTGAAGGATGAATTGCATGTAATAAATGAAAAGAAATATATGCATGGAAAGAAGTAATGTATAATAAGACTGGAAAGAGAGAATGGGATTGGGAAAAAAAAAGCTTTAGGTGGCAACAGAGGAACTTTTATTTATTTAGGAGCTTCTATTTAATCCTATAGGTAATAGATAGCTACTAGAGGGTTTATTCATACTAGGGAGGTGATAGTCAAATTTTTAATTAGGGAAAATCACTTCATCAGTTATGATAGCATAAAGCAGAGTGCAAAACAACTTGAAGTAATAAGAAAAGTTAGGTGGTATTGCTACAGCCCAGGTGAGATATCATGAGAGTTTGTATTAGGGTGATAGTCATGTAAAGGGAACTGATATCAGAGATCAGGAGATAGAGATTAACTAGATTTTATCCTTGATTGGCTATGAAGAATACATGAGAATGAGTAATAAAGGATGATATCATGATTGAGAACATGTGTCACTAATGATGGAAGTGCCCTCAACAGAAATAGGGAATTTTGAAAGGAACGAGTAAGTTGGGACTGGAAAGAATGTTACGACTTTTGTTTTGAAAATATTGAATTTGAAGTAGTTGATCATATAAGAAATATTTTGGGAGTCATTGATATAATGATGATGATTAAATCCATGGGAACTGATTAGGTAATCAAATGAGAGTAGGTAGACAAAAATAGAGTTGAAGACCAAGGAAAAACCTTTAGAATACACTTATGAATAAGAGGAATGATACTGATGATGATTAGCAAGGGAGACCTATAAGAAAAAGATAAATGAATAGGAGAAATGACACAACAGTGATGACGCTCAAGAGAGGAGGGTCAGAGAGAGAGAGAGAGTTTCTAGAAAAAAAGGGTGTCAGTGGCAAAGGCTACTGAGAGGTAAAGAATGAAGACTGAGGAAAGACCATTAGGTTTGGCAATTGAGAGATCCTTAGTAATTTAGAAGAGAGAATTATAGTTTAGTTATGAGATTAGAAATCATATTATAGAGCACTTGGAAGTGAGGGAGAGAAAGAATAAAAAAGGAAACAAGTCTAGCTTTTTCAATAAGTTTGGCTGAGAAAGGGAGGAAACACAGAGAAGTATAACTATTGAGGATGATGAGATACAGTAAAGTGGTTTTTTTTTGTTTTTGTTTTTGTTTTTGTTTTTTTCTTTTTAGGAATAAGAGAGACTCTCTTAAGTTTGTACATAGCAAGGAAGGAACTAGTAGAGAGGAGGAGGATATTGAAGATTACAAAGACGGAATGGATTGTAGTAAGAAAAGACCATAGTAATCTTAATCATTATAGCTAAAGATCAAAACCTGTGACTAGATTAGATTGGAAAATACTACTTTAGATAATTTATTCTTTCCTATTAATATTAAAATACTATATCAATCTTCTGCTTTCCCCTCCTTTTCTGCCTCCCTCCTTTCTTCCCTTCCTTTATTCTTTCCTTACTTGCTTATCTATATTGATCATATTCCTTTTTCATGCATTGAACTATGCTAAGTACATATGAACATATATGTGTATGTGCATATGTATATGTATGTACATGCATGTATTAGTGGTAGATCATAAAAATATGGTCCCTTGCCTCCATAAATTTATAATCTAGCTGTGCTGATTAGATATGTACACTTATAAATGTTTTTACTTCAAATTAGGGTATGATCAATGCATAAAAGTTCTCTGCTGAGATTGCCCTATGTTCTTCCAATTTTTTTTCTAATTATTTCTTGGGCTTTCATCCTTTATCATGCAGCTCTTCTCTTTTCCTCCATTGCCATTTTCACATTCCACCCTATCTATGAAATTTTTCTAGCAAACAATGATGAGAGACTTTGGGCATCCATTAATTAATCCTTTTTTCTTGTTGTCCCTCAGCACTTTCCTACCTTGGATGTCTGCCCTTCTATATAGTGGCAATGGAAAAAAAAAAAAGTACTTTAATAAAAGTATTTAAGTTTATTCCCAGTAACCAGACTCAGTATTTAATCAGATTTGCCTACATAACCATTTGTTCACATAACCTAGCAACATTCATTGTAATAGAATGTCCTAGTTTGCTTAAATGGTAGCAAAATAAAAATGGTAAGGAAAAATTAGGTTAATAATGATATAGGACCTTTAGAGAAGTAGGAACTAGATCATTATTACTATTGAATCCTCACTGAGGGTTTACTGTGTGCTAAATATGGTCCAGTTTATACACATTACAGTCTTTGCTCTTTAAGACATATAAGGTGGAATTTTTCAGATCTTTTTATTTCGTCCTACCTTTCCAATATGCTCCACTAAGAAGAAAGAAGTAAATTTATTTCAATAAATATTTTTGAATACCTACTATGTGCAAGGCATTGTGGGTGATAAAAGAAAAATAAATGTATAGAGAATATAGACTTCTTTTTTAAAAATTTATGATAGCTTTTTATTTACAAGTTATATGCATGGGTAATTTTACAGCATTGACAATTGTCAAAACTTTTGTTCAAATTTTTCCCCTCCTTCCCCTCACCCCCTCCCCCAGACGGCAGGTTGACCAATACATGTTAAATATGTTAAAGTATAAATTAAATACAATATTAGTATACATATCCATACAGTTATTTTGCTGTTCAAAAAGAATCGGGTTTTGAAATAGTGTACCATTAGCCTGGGAAGGAAATCAAAAATGCAGGCGGACAAAAATAGAGGGATTGGGAATTCTATGTAATGGTTCATCGTCATTTCCCAGAGTTCTTTTGTTGAGTGTAGCTGGTTCAGTTCATTACTGCTCTATTGGAGCTGATTTGGTTCATCTCATTGTTGAAGAGGGCCAGGTCCATCAGAATTGATCATCATATAGGATTGTTGTTGAAGTGTATAATGATTTCCTGGTCCTGCTCATCTCACTCAGCATCAGTTCATGTAAGTCTCTCCAGGCCATTCTGAAATCATCCTGTTGGTCATTTCTTACAGAATATTAATATTCCATAATATTCATATACTACAATTTATTCAGCCATTCTCCAATTAATGGCCATCCACTCAGTTTCCAGTTTCTGGCCACTACAAAGAGGGCTGCCACAAACGTTCTTGCACATACAGGTCACTTTCCCTACTTTAATATCTCTTTGGGATATAAGCTCAGTAGTAACACTATGGATCAAAGGGTATGCACAGTTTGATAACTTTTTGAGCATAGTTCCAAATTGCTCTCCAGAATGGCTGGATATAGAATATAGACTTCTTAAAGGTAGGTGCTATTGCCTGTAATAGATAAATGCTCATTGAATTGAAATGAATTGAGAACACAAAAAACCTTAGCATAATGTCTGGTATATAGTAGATATTAAAAAGTTCTCATTGACTTGATCAACTACTTGTCTTGCAGAAATAGTGTAATATATAATAAATCTTTCCAGTAGGGTCATGATGAAGGTTGGTTTAATATGAAAAGATGAGCAGAAGGTTAGCTTCTTTGGAGTAAGCTCCAAGTTTCCTCTGAAGTACTCTGGTATTTAAAGTTGAGAAATGCTGTTTATTTGCCTTCTACCCCTGAATGGTTCCAATTTCCATCACATATAGCAGGTTGGAGTACTATATTTTAACAAAACAAACTTTATTTCATTATATCCTCTTTGACATATAGTCCATTAAAGTAAAACATAGAGGTAGGTATGTGTCCTGGAGTCAGGAAGACAAATTTTCCTGAGTTCAGATCTGACCTCAAACGTTTATTCTCTGTGTGACCCTGGGCAAATCACTTTAGCATGTTTGCCTTAGTTTCCTTATTTGTAAAATGAGCTGAAGAAGGAAATAGCAAACCACTGTCTTATCTTTGCTTAAAAAACTCCAAATGGAGTCAGAAATAGTCAGACACAACTGAAAGACTCAGCAACAAAAAATAAATTATGTTACTTTGCCAAAATTAAGATCTTTGGAGAGCCTTCCTTGTCCCTAAAAGGGAATTACTGATAAAGCATATTTTCAGTAAAGCCTTCATTCAATACATTTATTTTAGTAAACAATTTATTCACAACATTTTTTCCTCTGTCCCAAGTATCCCTTCTATCCCTTTTCTGCTTTCAAATGATGAGATTGGTTACATTATCAGCAGCTAGGAAATTGAATAGGTATCCATCAATTGAAGAATGGCTGAATAAGTTATGAATAACTTATTCAGTTATGGCATATGAATGTTATGGAATATTGTTGTTCTATAAGAAATGATCAGCAGGATGATTTTAGAGAGGATGATTTAGAGAGGGAGACTTATGTGAACTGATGTTAAGTGAAGAGAGCAGAATCAGGACATCATTGTATACAGCAACAGCAAGATTATACCATGGTTAATTCTGATGGATGTGACTCTTCTCAACAATGAGATGATTGAGGCCAATTCCAAAGTCTTGTGATGAAGAGAGCCATCTACACCCAGAGGGAGGACAGTGGGAACTGAATAGGGATCACAATATATCATTTTCACTCTTTTTTGTTGTTTGCTTGCATTTTATTTTCTTTCTCATTTTTTCCCTTTTTGATCTGATTTTTTTTTTTGTGCAGCAAGATAATTGTATAATTATGTATACATATATTGGATTTGACATATATTTTTAACATGTTTAACATATATTGTTTTACTTTCCATCTAGGGATGGGGGTGAGGGGAAGGAAGGGAAAATTTGGAACATAAGGATTTACAACAGTCAATGTTGAAAAATTACCCATGCTTTTGAAATTATTCATGTTTTGAAAGTAAAAAGCTTTAATTAAAAAATTAGCAGTTACAAGCATTAATTTTTGGTCTGTTTAATATTTAGGAGCCACAAACATTTGGCACTGAAAGATACTAGTCTCTCTTTTTAATAGATGAACAAACTAAGACCTGTAGAGCCTGTGTTTTGCCTTGTATCACACGATGAATCCTGGGATTTAAGTGTGACATGATGTAAGACACCACCTTTCTGAGTTTTGGTTTCTTTACCTATACAATTAAGATATTTGACTAAGTAGAGACTTAAAAGTTTTTTCCAATTCCAAAATTCTGTGATTCCAAGAACTTTCACCAACTCCAAGATTTTCTATAGCACATTGCTGCCATCTTGTGAGCAGGTTGGTTTTTAAGCATTCAGCTTTTTCACAATGCAAGTCATATCTAAAAAATGGGGAAAAAAACTTTCTAAATTACATAAAATGATTAAGTTGAAACTTTGTTCTAAATTTAGTTGATCTGAAGATTTGATAGACCCATAGAAACAGAGTAGGACAAGAACTAAAGGGCTCAGCAACAAGAAGTAGGAGAAGCTCTAACTATGTGGGGAATTGACATCTAGAAATCCAGCATTAAGCAAGAAGTAGAGGTGCAGGCAGGGTGTTACGGCACAGATATTGAGTATCCACTCATGGGCCTTGAGGTTCAAAGGCAGACTTACTACTCTGCGAAGACTTAAATACATTTGGAATTAAAAACTCATATTTCCCTAGCAGTTTTAACAAAGGTACAGCCCTCTCCAGAATGTTATGAAATACATAGTGGGGGTTTTATTATCCTTCTTTATAGATGAAGAAACTGAGACTTAGGGTGGTGGTGTGACTTCAAGGCTACAAAGTGCCTGAAACAGGATTTGAATCCCAGTCTTTCTTCACACTGTTTTTCCCACTGCCCTCCCACCTCAAACCTATAAAGTTACCAGTGATCTCTTAATGACCAAATCTGATAGTTTTTTCTTAGTCCTGTCCTTCTCAGCCTGTGTGCTGCATTTGGCATTGCTGTCTAACTTCTCTTAGATATCCTTTCTTCTTTGGATTTTCGTTATACTCATCTCTCTTGGTATACTTTTAATCTGTTTGACCACTGTCTCTCAGTTTCTTTTTGCTGTATCTTTATATCACATCTCCTAAGTGGGGCATTCCCTAACTTTCTATCCTGGGTTCTTTCTAATTTTTTCTCCTAGAGATCTAATTTCATTTATAAAGGCATTTTTAGCCTTTTTTTAAAAAAAGCTTTTGCTTCATCTCTTTTTAGGAAATCTATTTGAATTTATGCCCAAACTATCCCAGGAAGGGAGCTAGATAGTAAAGTGCATAGAGCTTTGGGCCCTGGAGTCAAGAAGATTGAGTTAAAATCTAGTCTCATATACTTATTAACTGTATGACTCTGGAAAGTCATTTTACCTCTGTCTATCTCAGTTTCTTCAACTGTAAAATGGATATAATAATAGCATCTACATCCAAGAGTTGTTGTCAGGATCATATGAGATAATTGTAAAACACACACTGTCTTTGGCTCATAGAAAGTGTTTAATTATTTCCTCCTCTCTGCCTTTTTTCATGTTTTGCTGGTAGATGTTTTGATGTAATTCTTCTGAGCTTGTGTCTTATACATCTCTGTTACCATAATCTATTTTTTAAAAAATCATGGATTTTTTTCTTATTTGCTTATTCTTTCAGCATATTATCTGAATTTGGATTTGATATAGACTATGCATACTTCTGAAAGGAAGGTCTGGGCTGGTCCACTTAATGCTTTATTGGGGTATTGAATATTGTGCTATTCCAGTCTCTCAGGGACAGCTCTGGTTGGAAGCCTGCAAGCTTCAGTACTCCCAATGTATTCTGATCCAGGAAAATGTCCAATCACAATATTATGAACTCTGTGAATTCATGACGTGTATTTGGGTCTGAACATCAATTGGACTTAGCAGCTACCAATTACCTGGGAAAGTCTGCTGGATTCTGAAGTATAATATGCAAATTTCCATTTGATCTGGGATTTCTCCCCTGGTTATTCCTATTTCTCCCCTGGTTATTCCTCTGAAAGGTTTAGTTTAGGTTAGAAGCTGAAACTGAGTCTCTGTTCTGCTCCTGAGGGGCTGGGATGAAGGAATGCCTGTCACACTAATATTCCATGCTTCTGAACTTAATTCCTTCTTGGTAGATTATCTGTGACTATTTCTAATTCCATCAAGCTAACAGATTCTGTCTTCAGTCTGCCTTAATTTGTGATCTGGAACTGAATAGTAGATGATAAAGCTGCACAGACAGCATCGATTCAGGTATAGGTCTGAGCCCTCCTCTTGCCTTGCTGCATATAGCCTGTTTTTGCACTTGAGTGCTCTGTAGCTGCTCCTGGCCAGATCCCATTCTCTGTGTTCACAGACCTCCTTGTCCTTACCTTATGTTACTTTGAGAAAAATAGCTTCCTGTGACATTTTCTGGAATTTCCCTACCAAGAATTAGTCTAGTACATTTTTCTAGATCTGTTTGGAGTGTGTGAGTGTGCTTCCTGCTACTGCTCCCATGGATTTAACTACCATCTTGATACAAATGACTCCCATATTTAGCTCCACTTTCTCCCCCAAGCTTCAAGCTCACATAACCAGTTGCCTATTGTACTTATTAAACTGACTATTTTGGAGACATCTTAAATTCAACATGTCAAAAACCAAACTCATTTTCTTTCTCACTAACCCTGCCTCTTCTAAGACTTCTCTATTTCTGTAGAAGGTACCACCGTGCTTCTAGTGTTTCAGGAGTATTATTCTAGATTCCTCATTTTCTTTCGCCACACATTTCCATTTAGTTGACAAATTGGCTATTTTTCTTCAGTTTATACCTTCACAACACCTTTCTCACATATCTCCTTATCTCTGCTTAAATGACTACTACCTAAGACCAATATCTTATCACTTCTCATTAGGTTATTTTGATATTGACCAAGGTTCCTGACCTAAGTCTTTACCATGCTTTGGTGACTATCTTCCATACCTCTGCTAAAGTAATTCATGTTAAGCAAAGATTTGACCATGTGAACCTCTATGATCAACTCCAGTGGCTTCTCACTGTACATTGGGTAAAAATTAATTCCTTTAAAAATTTTTTTTAAATCCCATACAGCTTATTTTTTAGTCTGATTGGACAAAACTCCTCCCCTCCTCGTTCTATCTTTTACCCTTACTCCAAGCAAACTGGTTTTCTTTCTTTTCCTCATTTACTACACTCTTCTATCTACCATCTCTGGCCATGCTTTACACTTGGTATGTATTTTCTTTGTACAGTTTATGGACTCCTTCTCATAATTTAAGATGCAAATAAAGCACTATCTCCTACTGAAATTTTTCATGATCCTCCCAATTGCTAGTACCCCTTTTCTCAAATTATCCTGTAGATGTATATTTTGTATATATTTTTATATGTACTTGCTGTCTCTCTTATTAGGATATAAGCTCCTGGTCAGCAGTTATTATTTTAATTTTTGTACTTGTCTTAGCATAAACTCGTCACAGAATAGATGGTATTTGTTAAATTGATTAATCAAGACAGGACCTTATTACCATATGATTTGGAAGGAAGAGTAGTTCAGTAAACTAATCAACAAATAAAGCAAATGGTTGGGGAACCTAAGGGAGAGACAAATGCATAGGTAGTAAGATAAGGCCCTGAATACTAGGGGAAAAAGAGGTAATTTGAAATAGGGAAATAAGACAAAAACTCAGTGTTAGAGCAGAAGTAGAACTAGGACCGGCCTGAAGTAAAGCTTCTTGCCTAAAATCCCTCATATTTTTCCTTAGTTCCATTCCATTCCTTTCTCTTCAACTAAATAAGAATAGATATAGCAGTCTAGCATTATGCAAAACACTAGCAATACAAAGACACAAATTGTGCCAATTTCCATTTTATTAAAGAGTACACAGAAAAAAATCAAAATATGTACCAATTAATTTCAAAAGGATGAGGAAATAGCACTAAGGAGATCAGGGTCTCCTTTGAGTCTGGGATAGAGTTTAATGTATAGGATGGCATTTTGATACCAGATGGTAATGTTTTGGGGATCTAGTGGCAGCTAATCATGTAGGCCAATATTTATTGTACCATTTCTGTGAAAACTGTAATGACAAAACTTAGAAAAAAATTTCACACTCTAGTTGTGTGGATAACTATTATCGAAGACTTCAGCAATTATACTGTCATTTGAAAACCAGTGATTAAGATTTAATATTGAGGAATTTGTCCATTTCCAAATGGTGATTGTAGTACTTTGGTCACTAATATTTTAAGGTCCTGGGATAATATAATATAGCTTTCTAAGCCTCTATAGGAGTACTATGAAGCTAATGGATTATTTTTTCTCTCTACTTATTGTTTTCTAATCTAAGATGTTTTCATTTATTTCTCCTTTAAAAGTTATTCTTAGGAGCCAGATAGGTTATTTCTTTATTATGTGTGAAATAATTGAAGAATTCAGGAATAAGTCAGATCATATAATGATCCTTTCCCCAGTTGTAGACTGGAATGGAGATCGGAATTTAGGACTCTGGACAATCATTTTCATTCTTTGAATACCTGTTTGTCCCATGAGTTCCACATGTTGTAGCTGTTGCTCTGCTCCCTTCAATCTTACCCCAGTCCAGTTTCTCCTTCCCTAATTAATAGCAATAGATTTTGTTCATTTCTAGAACATCTAAAACTGAGGAGGAAAAATATTGTCATTATTCTCTTGAACAGAGTAGTCAGTCCTCTTTTCTTCCAATTTAGGGAATTAATGTGAACCTTGTGACAATAAATCGCGTCTCCTCTCTTCATGAAGCCTGTCTTGGGGGCCACGTTGCATGTGCAAAAGTATTACTGGAGCATGGTGCCCACGTGAGTATCACAGAACAATTTGCATGAACTTTGGCTCCTGTGCATTTCATTAAGGCCTATGTTCAGTAACTGGCCCTTGAACAAAGGCATGGCATTTCTTCATGACAGGGCACTCAGTGTGACTTGGAACAAGAGGATAAAATGTGATCTGGAGTCATCTTTCTAAGCTCAATTCAGTTGTAGAGAAAGGCAGAAAATCCAAGACAATGAGAAATGATCATCAAGGAGGATGCCACATGGGAAGGAGAAAAGAGAGCAAAACTGGGAAAAGAGAAAGGGAAGCATGTACTTTGTCAGCATCCTATTTTAACAAATGGTTCTTGCTGATGAGATGCTGAGTTCAGTTTTTATAGTGCTGAAGAATTGCAAGTGCTTTTAGTATCCTCAGATTCTCATTCAACTCTAAGCCCAATATTCTATCCATTGTGCCTAACTGTCTCTACTTTTTCTTTAAGATTAGATTTTTTTTAGTTACCAAATGATTTTTAAAATATGTAATTTCCATGCCCTTTACTGAATGAATTTCTTATTGCATTATAATTTGAAAAGGATGCATTTAATATTTGTTTTTTTTTTCATTTATTTGTTAGGTTTTTATTCCCTAATACATGATCAGTTTTTGCAAAGGTATGTACAGTTGAGAAAAAGTACATTCCTTTCTATTTCCCTTAAATTTTCTCTGGAGGTCTATCATATTTAACATTTTTTTTTTCTGAGGCAATTGGGGTTAAGTAACTTGTCCAAGGTTACATAATTAGGAAGTATAAGTATCTGAGACCAGATTTGAACTCAGGTCCTCCTGACTTAAGGGCTGGTGCTCTATATATTTAACTTTTCTTGCATTCTATTTATCTTTATTATTAAGATCTTGTTATCTTCTTAACTTTTTCTAATTTATTTATGATTATATTTATCTAGTTCTGAGGGGGGAAAGTTGAAATCCCCCCACTAGTACAGCTTTATAATTCCCTCTTATAGCTCATTTAATTTTTCCTTTAAGAATTTGGATGCACATTTAGTGCATATATGTGTAGTATTGATATTACTTTATTTACTATGGTAGCTTTAAGCAAAATGTAGGTTTATTTGTTTTAATTGGGACTTTTTTTGCTTTTGCTTTGTTTAATATCATGTTTGTTTACATCAGCTGAATTATATTAGATTTCGATTTCTGAACTCATTCCCCACTCTAGTTGTGACTCTTCCTTTTGATATTTATTCTTGACCCAAATCATTCTGTTATACAAACCTCAGCTATTGACTTCTTCACCAGAACATCCCTGAAATCTTGGTGATCTTCTCTGTCAATCACTGAAATTCTAAAGTTGTTCTTACTCAATGTTGCACTGGAAGAGAGTGAAGATTCCATTATTATAACTCTTTCACTTATTCCATTTTTTTTGATGATGATCCTTTTCAGGGACAAGGCAGGAAGGCTAAAGAATACCTCAAAAAGAGCTTTGGATTTTGAATCAATTTCATATTATCTTTGTGATGTTAGATGAGTCACTTTACCTCTTGAATTAATTGAATCCCTGTTTCCTCAAATATAAAATGGACCAGATGATCTCTTAAGTTTTCTTTTAGCTCTAAATCTTATAAGAAATTCTAATTTTCTTTTTTTTTTTAATAATTTTTTATTGATAGAACGCATGCCAGGGTAATTTTTTACAGCATTATCCCTTGCATTCATTTCTGTTCCGATTTTTCCCCTCCCTCCCTCCACCCCTTCCCCCAGATGGCAAGAGTCCTTTACATGTTGAATGGGTTGCAGTATATCCTAGATACAATATATGTGTGCAGAACTGAACAGTTTTCTTGTTGCACAGGGAGAATTGAATTCAGAAGGTATAAATAACCCGGGAGGAAAAACATAAATGCAAGCAGTTTATATTCATTTCCAGTGTTCTTTCTCTGGATCAATTAAGGCTCTCTTTATCAAAGAGATCCACTTCCATCAGAATACATCCTCAAACAGTATCATTGTTGAGGTATATAATGATCTCCTGGTTCTGCTCATTTCACTCAGCATCAGTTCATGTAAGTCTCGCCAGTCTTCTCTGTATTCATCCCGCTGGTCATTCCTTACAGAACAGTAATATTCCATAACGTTCATATACCACAATTTACTCAACCATTCTCCAATTGATGGACATCCTTTCATTTTCCAGTTTCTAGCCACTACAAACAGGGCTGCCACAAACATTTTGGCACATACAGGTCCCTTTCCTTTCTTTAGTATCTCTTTGGGGTATAAGCCCAGTAGAAGCACTACTGGATCAAAGGGTATGCACAGCTTGATAACTTTTTGAGCATAGTTCCAAATTGCTCTCCAGAATGGCTGGATGTGTTCACAGTTCCACCAACAATGTATCAGTGTCCCTGTTTTCCCACATCCCCTCCAACATTCCCCATTATCTTTCCCTGTCATTCTAGCCAATCTGACAGGTGTGTAGTGGTATCTCAGAGTTGTCTTAATTTGCATTTCTCTGATTAATAATGATTTGGAGCATATTTTCATGTCTATAAATAGTTTCAAAGAAATTCTAATTTTCAATGAATTATTTTCTTCTGTGAGTTTTTGTACCTCTTTTTTTATTTAGATAATTTTGTTTTTTAAGGAATTCTTTTCTTTCTTTTTCTCCCCCCTGAGGTGATTGGGGTTAAGTGACTTGCCCAGGGTCACACAGCTAGGAAATGTTAAGTGTTTGAGGTCAGATTTCAACTCAAATCCTCCTGACTTCAGAGCTGGTGTGTGAATAGAACACTGTGCCACCTAACTGCCCCAGAGTTCTTTTCTTTAGTGTATTTCTTTAGTGTGCTGCTTTTAACATTTTTACTAACTTTGGTTTTTTTAAAGTTATTATTTTCTTCAGTGCCTCTTTTACCAAGTTGTTGACTCTTAATTTTTTTGCATTACTCTCATTTTTCCCTCAATTTCTCCTCTACCCCATCTCCCCATCTATTTGAATTCTTTTTTTTTGCTGAGGCAATTGGGATTAAATGACTTGCTAGTCAGGTAGTGCTGTGTCTGTGGTCATATTTGAACTCAGGCCATCCTGAGTTCAGGGCTGGTGCCCTACCCACTATACATTGGTGTATATTTGATTTTTAAAATCCTTTTCGAATTCTTCTAAGAATTTTTGTTGGACTTGTGTCCAATTTATCTTTTACTTTGAAGCTTTATTGCTCTCTTATTTTATAGTGAGAATATTTTTTGCCTATATTCTTTTACCATAATAAAGAAAAATAACAATAGCAGATCAGCATGACAGATTTGTTATTATGTGATAATTATGAACTACTCAGTAATATGAATGAATGAATGAATGACAAAAATATTTAAGAAAGCTCAGTAGTGATAGGACTTTTGTGGTTTCCTTCCATCACCAATACCCCAGCACCTATCATTTTCTTCATTATAGTCTTTTTTTTTTTCCTACAATGGTTTTATTTTTTTTTTTAATTTTATTTTATTAGAGCATTTGAGTGCATTATAGTCTTTTTATGGTCAGATTCTTTTTCCTGTTATTTGCTTATTTTCTAGCCTGTTTCTTGATTTTTAATTTGATGTTAAGCTTGGGCTTTATTCCTGGGGTGGAGGGGGCACTGTCTCAAGCTTCAGTTTTTTCCAAACTAGTTTTGGGGATTTGCAAGTTTTCAGTGCTTCTGAGGTGGAACAAAGAAGATCCAAGGAGATCCAAGGAGAGATGTGGTCACTGATCTCCTGGCCTGTGCTCTGGTCTTACCCAAGATGGTCTCTTATGTCCCTGAAGCTATAAGTGCTAATGTTTCTCTTGCCTCAGCAACTATGACCAGGTCCTTTGATCTCCAGAAATTTCAAACAGTAGAGCTCCTTTTTGCCTTCGAGCAGATGCTCCCATGTAAGTGACCATAAGCATTCTTTTATTCTGAATTTAATGAGCACCAAAAAAGGGAACACTTCTACATAGAAAGTAGGTTTAAATGTGAAATTTAATAGAAAAATAGAATTAGATGTGAGATTATAAAGTATGGCTTCTTCTTCTTTTTTTTTTTTAAAGTAGATGATAGCATGTTTCTTTCAAAGCTTTCTTTCTTTTCTGAATTTTGTTCTGGACTTCCTTCTTGTCTCTTCTGTGTATTTAAAAATATACTTCAAAAATATTTTTTCTTTCTTTTTTTTGGCAATCCTATCTTCTCTTTCCTTTAAAATCTCCCTAATTTTAAAACAATAGCAAAATTAAAAAAAATCCTATAATCTTTATATAAAATAAGCATAGTTAAGCAAAACAAATCCATACATTTGTTGTGTCCAAAACTGGATGTCCAATTTTGCTCTTATACTAGTCCATCATTCTTCTGTCAGGAAATAGGTTTCTTTAGTCAATAAGTTAGTAAGTAAAATAAAGCCTCTCATCTCAAGGAACTTAAAGTTTAATTGGCAAGACAATTTGCATATAATTATATGAAAGCAAACTCTGCTGGAAAAATTGGAAATAATCAATAGAATGATGGCACTAGAAATAATAGTTATTGGAAAAAGTTTCCTGTGGAAGGTGGAATTTTAGCTTGAACTTGAATAAAGCCAAGAAAGCCAGAAAGAGGAGATGAAGAACATGTTGTACCTGGAAGATAGCCAGTGAGAATGCCAGGAGTTGGGAGAAGACTTTCTCATTCAAGCAATAGCATCCTCCCTCCCAGTCAATAAATTTAATTGGCTCTCTGTAACCTTCAGGATCAAGCACTGAGTATGACAAGAAGGCAAAGTACAAAGTGTAAAAAGACTGGAGGGGGAGGATTTTGGTAGGATTTATGAAGGACTTTGAAAGCCAAACAGAATATTTTATATGTGATCTTGGAAGTTATAGGGAGCACTAGAATTTATTGAGTGGGAGGGAGAGTGATATGATAAAATCTGCATTTTTAGGAGATCATTTTGATAGCTTAATGAGAAATGGAATGGAATGGAAAGAGTTGAAATAGAAGACTAACCAGAAGGTTTTGCAATAGTCCATGTAGAAGGAGATGATGGTTTGCCCTAAGACAAAAACAATGCCAGAAAAGAGAAGGGAGCATATCCAAGAGATGTTTTGAAGAAAAAAACCTACAATTCTGGATATAGGAGTGGGATGTGAGAGTGACAAGTCCTTAATAACAAGCTCAATTGTGAGTTAGGGTATCTGGGAACATGTTAATGTTGACAATAATAGGAAAGTTAGGAAGAAGGGAGGGTTTAGGTGGAAAGATAATGAGTTGAGTTTTACTCTTTATTCGTTCATATGATTCTTCTCCATTGATGGGCACTGCTTTTGTTTCCAGTTCTTTGCAATAACAGACTTTTTGCTGTAAATATTCTTGTACACATGGTCTTTCCCTTCTTTCTCTTTTAAGCAAGAAGAATTATTTCAAAAATAGAGGCTTTAAGCTTTAACCTTTTAGAACCTACTTCTTTGTGGAGAGGCTTTTAGGTTAATGGGATCCTCAGATTATAGACCTGAACCTGAAGGGAATCTCAAGAAACCACTTAATACAGTCCCTTTATTTTAAATATGTGGAAACTGAAGCATAGAGAAGTGAAATAGATTACTCAAAGACACACCAGTTGTCAACATCATAAATAGCACAGTCTGGCATAGTTTGATGTTAAATACACTGAACCCAAAACAATAACATTCAATTCCATTACTATCTTAACAGCTCTTTTTGTAGTGGCAAGGAATTGAAAACCGAATGGATGCTCATCAGTTGGGGAATGGCTAAATAAATTATGGTATATGAAGGCAATGTAATATTATTGTTTTTTAAGAAATGATGTGTTAAGAACCATGCCTAAGTGAAGGGACACATCAATTCTCCTAGAGCTTCCATAGCTGTGAATCATAACACTTGAAGAAGTTGCAAAGCAGCCTTTACTTACGCAAATATTCCTTATAAATTGGGAATGAAATACATTGGAGGCAAGAGGTAGAGGAGAGAGGTCAGACAACGCAACTGCCTCTCAGTCTCCTTATAATCATCATCATCCTCACAAGAAGAGATCCATTCTACAGGTCTGATTTAGACCCTCCAGCAGTCCTGGCAGGTGATTCCCATATTACAATATATGGCGTGCTGAATGTGGGACATAAGAAACACAAGAAATAAAGAAGCAGCAGCACTTGAGAGCTGTTGTAAGTAACCCGTGGAGAAGGAAAGGGAGAAGAGATCCGACTAAAAATGTCAGGGTAATTAAATGAGCCAACACATTAAAAGGCTGAGCCAAGAGACTGATAAGAGACTTATGAAAAATGCCTGTTCTGACTATAGTCCTCTTCTCTGTTTGACAGTTTGCCTCCATGACAGCTCACAAGCTTCAACGCCTGCTACAATGCTGTTTGTACTCCCTAGGATGCAGACTCAGATATCTTAGCATGTGGACTTAGATAACAGCTAATGCGTAAACTTACTGATCATGCTGGGGGGGAAAATAATCGCATTTTCATAAAACAAAAAAACGGGGAATTGTTAAGAACCATGCCTAAGTGAAGGGGCAGGTCAATTCTCCAAGAGCCTCCACAACTGTGAATCATAATACTTGAAGGAGTTTCAAAGCAGCCTTTACTTATACAGATGTTCCTTATGGATTGGGAATGAAATAAATATAACCGCCTCTCAGTCTCCTTGTATCATCATCATCCTCTTACATGAAAAGGTCTCAGACCTCCAACACCCACTGGCAGGTGGCTCCTATATCACAACAAATGAGCAGGTTGATTTCAGAAAAGCCTGGAAGTTCTTACATGAACCAATGCTGAGTGAAGTAAGCAGAACCAGGAGAATATTGTACACAATATAACAGCAAGATAATATGGTTTGTGATAGACTCAGCTCTTCTTAGCAATATAGTCATCTAAGAAATTCCAATAGACTTGGGATGGAAAATGCTATTTATATCCAGAGAGAGAACTATGGAGATTGAATGGACATTAAATCTAGTTGCACTTTTTTTTGGCTTGCTTTTTAAAAAATCTGGTTTTACCCTTTGGTTCAGATTTTTCTTTTACAACGTGGTTAATAGGTAAATATGTTTAAAATGATTGTTTAAAGAATCCTAGTGAGTAAAGAGTTAAGTAAGTCTCAGGCATGTCTTTTATGTAACTTCTTTTTGCTAAGAACATGAGACTGTGCTTGCAGTTAACTGATGGAATACCAAGAAAGCATAAAGAAAGGCTTCCCTTCTTGTGCATCAATTGATGAGTATTCTTTATTGCAGATCCGTGTTTACTCCAGAAACCTGGCCAGCTCCTTGAGTAAACACAGTCTTTCTAAAGGAATGAATAAATATTCTCCTTCATGAGCCTCTTGTGATGGAACATTCTGTACCTGGGAGGCTGCTATGTCTCAAGAATCATGTATCAAATGAAAATACTTAGTGTAGTATCTTCTTTATTCTTGCCCTATAAAAACCCTTTAGTGGAAAGGGACTTTGAGGATTTAGGCTAGGTAATTTTGTACAGCTTGCTTAGCAATAGCTCCCACTCGAGACTCTGAATAGCTGGGAATAGCCAAGAAATTCAGATGTTGGTGCTTCCTTGGAGTGGCTATGATGTATTTGGTATGTTGCTTGCTTGTTTGTTATAGTGGACACTGTGTTTGTTAATTGTATATTACTTTTTATGCTTTGAATTTCTTCTTCCCTTATGTTTTATTTAAATCAAAGTTCTGAGCAGTAATAAACTTGTACCTACCCTCTAAGACTATGCCTATTAAAATGTGAATTCCAAACCTCGATTAACCTTGCAATTGTACATGTTATAATCTATATCATATTGCTTGCTGTCTTGGGGAGGGGAGGAGATAAGGAAAGGAAGAAGGGAGGAAAAAAATTTGGAACTCAAAATCTTACAAAAATGGATGTTGAAGACTATCTCTACATGTAATTAGAAAAACAAAACACTATTAAAATAAAAAAAACCCCACAATATATTCTTCTTTAAAAATGATTTCCTGCTTAGCTCAAGGTTGTTGTTAGTAGGATCAAATACCTAAAAAGACTTTGGAAATTTTTAATTGTGATATAAAAATGAAATCTTATTAATTCTTACCAGGTGAATGGAACCACTGTGCATGGAATCACACCTCTCTTTAATGCCTGCTGTAGTGGCAGCCCAGCCTGTGTCAACCTACTCCTTGCATTTGGAGCCAAGCCACAATTGGATGATCACCTGGCTTCACCCATCCATGAGGCTGTGAAGAGAGGTAAGGTGAAAAAGATTGGCTTCAAACCTGGGCACCCCAAAGCTACAGCAAAGGCTTCAGTATCTCTTGACTATATATTTGAGGGATTTTATGTAATGGATCAATCAACAAGCATTTATTAAATACTTCCTGTGCCTGGAACTATGAAACTAAGAAAACAGTAGAATAGTTCCTGCCTTCAAGAAGGTTACATTCTAATGGGGAAGATAATGACCACGGCACATATGTAAGTGTATACGTAGGGATAGGCATCAGATATGTGATTTTATTAGTATAGAGAACTCCCAGATGGGAGAACTCCCTACACTAATGCAGGTCAGCACCTTCTTTGGAATATATTTAATAGTCTTACTAGAGAGCACTAAGAGGTTAAATAGCTTATTCAAATTTCCTCAACCAGAATGTATCGGAAGTGAGATTTAAAGCTATGTCTTTCTGGCTTCCAACCCTGTTTCCATTTTCCACTACACCATGCTTTTCTTAAGTATATATGAATAATATGCAAGATTAAAATGATGTTGTTTTGTGAGAATGAACAGTTGCACTGGGCAAGTCATGTAGAAGTTAATATGTGAATTTGGGTCTTGAAGGAAAATAAGGATTTCAAGATGCAGAGGGGAGGAGAAAATACCCAGAATGGGGCACATCCAGTACAAAGACCTAGAGACAGGAGAAATAGGACCATGCTTGTGGAACTGTACATTGTACAGAGCTGGTTCATATTTAGAGGAATGTAAGTGTAAGAAGTGTGGAAGCCAAGAAGTGATTGGGTGGTAGAACTTCAAATGCCTTGCAGATAGAAGATTTTTATTTTATCCTAGAGGTTATAGGGAGCTACTGGGAAAAGAGGAATGATGCAGTCAAAGTATAAATTTAGGAAATCACTTTGGCAGCTGAGTGATTGAAGTAATTGAATGGGGAGAAAACTGTACTAGTGAGAAACATTAGAAATCTATAATAAGTTAGGCCTTAACCTTGAAGGAAATATTCTAGCCTCTACTTCATGACTATACCCCCTGTGTTTCTGGAGAATGAGGGGTGGGAGGAGGGGGAAGTAATAGAACATGTGTTAGTTTTAATACTTTTAACTTTGCATTTGCAGAAGTGAAGCAACTCTTTTCACAACCTCTCTGAGTCTGAGGTCCTCTCCTGTCCTTCTGTCTCCGTGGCGGGTTCACAAGAATGATGCTCAGTTCCTGGGCAGGCTTTTTAAAGCTAATTTGCTTGCGAGTCTACAAAAAGCAAAGTTGCAGCTATTTCAAGTGCTGCATTAAGATTACATACTGTACTGATGTTGTAAGATAAATGATAAAATCATCTGAAAACTACTTCAAATACTAGACCTGATTTATGATAAAAACAACTATTCATCTCAAGTATTTCTATGTAGATAAGCCAGTTATGTGAAGAACTCAATTGTGAAATGATTAAAAACAATTTTACAAGTTCACTTGGCTATGAACATGAAACTGTCCATGGAAGCCTACATTCTCAATTCCTTTTGAAATAAGGAAAATAAAGTCAAGTATTTTATTTTCAAAGAATGGGTATGATTCAATAAGATAAGCCAGAAGAGAAAGGACAATTGGTCATAGGTCATATTCAAAGAGTAACGGTTGCTTAAGATATTCAGAATTTTCTGTCCATTTTAAGCACATAAAGACTTTGAATTCAAAAAGTACCTCTTCTTTAAAGAAATATAAAATAATTTTAACACACAATCTTGGGTCATATTAGTTTATTTTAGAGATGAATAAGCTGGGGCAGGGAGTAAATAGTTACTTGCGCTTCCCCCCACCCCACTCCGGATCAAACAGGTCAGTTATTGAGGTTCTTTGTATGATGTTATAAGAAAAGACACAAAGGTTCTAGTTCTCCCTGTTTCCATTTCATGATATATTAGATTCTTGGTAGCATTCATCAAAAACTATTTGATTGCCTGATAATTCAATTGAGTTCAAACACTTTGGAATGGAAATTGAAGTTCCTGTACTTTGGTAGTAGAAATATGAAATTCTTTAGAAAGTTGGGTTTTAAAATTTTTTTATTAGCCAGAAATTTCTTTCTGTCTTAAGGGTAGACAAATGAGAATTGGTTTTTAATGACCTAAATAGTTTTTTTTAAACTTCAGGCAGGGCCTATCGGCTCACACTTGGAGGATAACAAGTTTTACTTAAATTAACAAATTTTCCTTTAGAAAAATATAAGTAGAATACTAATTTCTGATTGTATGCCTATGCAGACATACTTCCATACACACATACACAAATTTATTATATTAATTTTTAAGTTGCAATCATTCTGAAAGGGCTAGAAAGAAATTTATTTTTGTATTATCTGTAAAAAAAAGATGTTATTGAATAAATTAAAGAAATAAACAAGAATTTTAAGGGTAACACTTCTAAAAGCACCAAAATGCTTATGGAAAATTTTAAGAACTTCAGAAACACTCATTGACATAAAATAATCACTGTAATTATCAATTTTTTTCCATTTCATTAAGTATTTTTAAGGACTTTTGCTAGCCAATACTTTGTTGACTTAGTACCACATATTATATATATTTAAAATTTTAAAAAATATAATTTATCCTTAATTATGTTAGAATTTACTCAAAGCCCATTCTTAATAATTTCTAACTAATTTGATGGCTTCTAAGGCCCTTCCAGCTCTAAATTGATGAACCTATATTCTATATATATACTTGGGAACACACTGATATGAGTTATATGACCTACTGTCCTTGCCCTTCAGTGCTTGTCTAATCTCTCTTTGAAAATAAAATATTTGGCTTTATTTTCTTTATTTCAAAAGAAACTGAGAACTTAAATAAAAGTCCATGAATAGTTTCATGATCATAGCCAAGTCAACTTGTGAAATTGTTTTCAATCACTTCATAAATGAGTTCTTAAAGTGACTGTCTTATTTACAAAGAATATTTGAGATGAGATGTTTAATTATAAACAGTTGGGGTTTTTAATCATAAATTAGGTCCAGTATCTAAAATAGTTTTCAAATAGTTTTATGATTCATTTTCATAATATTAGTGCAGTGTATACATATGGGCTTTTTACTTTTATCATTTTGTTTAGATTTCTCAGAAATACACACAAACACATTGCCATCTAGATATGTGAAAAATAAAGACAAATGAGAATTCAGCAGAATGTTACATGGACTGAGAGGCAAAAGTCCTAGACTTCTTCCATGATTGCCACAAATAAGCAGTATAACCTTGGTGAAATTACTTACTTTTTTTATCCCATTGTTCTTACTTTCCCCATCTGCAGAATGGAAATATATAGTAAATGATCACTGACATCCCTTTTAGCTCCAAATTTCTTATTTTTTAAACATTTATGAGCTTTCTTCTTTTGCATGATTGTGTGTGTGTATGTGTGTGTGTGTGTGTGTGTGTGTGTGTGAATTAGGTCACAAGGAGTGTATGGAAATCCTGCTGGCAAATAATGTTAATATTGACCAAGAAGCTCCCCAGCATGGAACTCCACTCTATGTGGCCTGCAGCTATCAGAGGACAGACTGTGTCAAGAAGCTCCTTGAGCTAGGTAACCTTCAGAAATCTTTTTATGTCCATAAAATGAATGCAAGATCAACATTTATCCTTTGTGGTTTTTAAGATGACGCTCTAAAAAAGGAAAAATTCAAAAGGAAAATTTCCTAATGTTGGCCAAGGCAAATATATCTCATCCTAGAGATAACTGAACTTTTAATTCGTGACTATGGCTTTTAGTTAGCCAAATGTCTTGAATTAATCTCTTCATACACTGAACCAGTTTAAATTCTTAAGTATTCTGTCAGAAGTAGGCAGAAAAGCTATTTCACTCAGTAATTGTCATTGAAATTATTCCTGTGTAAAGTTGTACACAGGAAGACCTGCAAAGAAGACAGAAGACTACTTGTATTTGTAGAGGCTAGGCTGATATGAGAGTCTGGTTTGATTTATCAAAACTAAGTGATTAGCTCAGTTTTGGCCTAAAGTTGAACTGTCATAATTTTTGAGTCAATCTTGAAACGACTTGACCTATTTTCTCTGACCTAAGAGCAATTCTGGCTGTGCTAGATTTTCTGTAGTTTTTCTAGTAGAGACTTAATACGCAAACCTTATCAGAGAATAGGAATTGACTTCCTTTCCCTTAAGGTTTAACAAGTTCAAGTGGTAATAATTATGCTCACTCCAGAGCAACATTTAACATATTTGCCTCACATCATTTCTAATCACTATTTTAGTGATTTTTACAGTAATAGAAGAACCCCATATCAAGAGGAATGAGTAAGTAAAATTGTGTGGCCATATTAATTTTGAATTCACAGGGTCTAATCATTGAATAAAGATAGTTTAAGTGAGAAATTACATTTTTAACAAAAATACCGAATTTTAGATTTAATATTTTCTTTTTATTATCTTAATATTTATTTAAAAAATAAAAACAACCTTTTGGTAACTTGTTTACTGTGAGATTTTTGGAATTAAGCTGTAACTTTTTCTAAAGTACTTAATCTGAAAGGTCTTATTTTTGTCATATGCTTCTCATTGGCAAAAAAAAAAGGTTTTTGAGATAACTAATATTCAAGGGGAAAAAATTTTAATTTCTTATATCCTTCTACCAAAATATTTTGAAATAATCTGTAGTCTAGATAGTTTATAGATACTCCAGGTTTTGAATTAGCCTTTGAGAACAATCCAATATAATCTAATGTAGCAAACATTTATTAAATTAAGCAATTACTATACTAAACACTGGGGTTATAAAAACATAATGAAAAATAGATTATGGACTCGAGGAGCTTATTTTCACACACAACAGGCAAGGCATCCTGTTCAAAGCAGCAAGTCACCATTTGGGAGAGAAAAAATTTGTATGAACCAAGCAAGTCATACTGTCATCCTGGGAAGCAAGCCCTGTGCAGATGCAGCTTAACATCTGCATCTGTAGATGCTACAGAATTGGCTGCTGAAGACTTAGAAAAGAGAGTTCTTGGCAACCAAGTCCATCATGCATCAGAAACTGATATGATTTTACAGTAGAAATATTATTAAAGAAAGATCACCATGTGCTTTGCTAGTGTTCTCTAAGGACCAGGGCACCTTTCTATCTGACTTGCAGCAAAACTGTCTGCTTCATTAACTCCTTTAGAGTGTGAACTCCTTTAGAACTGGGACTACCTTTTTAAAAATTTGTTTCTCAGTGATTAGCATGATGCTTTGCACTATTATAAGTATTTAAATGTTTTTTTTGTTCATTCTTTCATTAATTCCACTATGGAAAACTGATCATTTCTGAGAAATGTGTTCAATACTTACTGGGAATTAGGGTATCCCCAAATGCTTATCATGTTTCTTTATCGTATTTTTTGAAATCTTTCCATCTAAGTACTCAATACCTTGCCATATATCTATCTTTTTAAGGAGCCAGTGTTGACCAAGGCAAATGGTTAGATACCCCACTGCATGCAGCAGCCAGGCAATCCAGTGCAGAAGTCATTGATCTATTAGCAGACTATGGTGCAAGCCTGAGACGCTTAAATCATCAAGGCAAGTGTGCTCTTGATCTGGCAGCTCCCCAGAGCAGTGTGGAACAGGCACTCCTCCTTCGGGAAGGTAATAAACTAGTTTAATTCTTCTCCCTCCCCTCTGGTTTTATCCCTGGTCTTTTCTCCAAAGTTGCTAGTGCCTTTTCCTCTTAAGATTACCTCCTATTTATTGTCTGTCTTATATATATCTAATTATTTACATGTTGTCTCCCTATTTAGAATGTATGCTATTTGAGGGCAGGAACTTTTTTTTTCTTTTTTCAAAACAGTGCCTGGTGCCATTAATCACTTAATGAAAACTAACCAATGGACAAATTGTTTCGTTCATTCAACAAACATTTATTAATGACAACTATGTAGTTGGAATTGTGATAGAAGGTAGAAATAAAGGGAACTGGATGCAAGAAGTATTGGTGAAGCACAAAAATCTTATCATTACAGACCTTTCTTAAATTTTTTTTCATTCATTCATTTATATAATTTGGTAGCTCATTATTATTGCATAATAACTGAGGGCTAGATCTGTAATACTATTCTGCTATCATATTATTCCTCTCTAGTATGGCAAAAAAAATATAAGAAAAAAGTTGTCTCACTATAAGAATACTGAAATACTCTACCTTGACCAGGATATAAGCCCACTTTGAACCAAGCATGGCTATGTTATATTTAGAGGAAATCCCAGAGGCAAATTAGAAATAACTAATATAGAAATGGCAAGAACAGAAAGAACTTATCCTGAACCTGACAGAATGATCAAATCATCAATCAGTCAAATTTTTTTTTAATGTGTACAGGGTACCAGTTACTGTGCTGGTCAGTTATCTTTAATCCAGATCAGAAAATAATTGGTGGAATATTATTCCTAATTGCTTCACCCACATTTTCACTATTTGTTTGAAGAGATAAATGCAATTTCCTAGGCAGAAAAAGGAAAGTTTTTAAATCCACTAAATAAACTCTGCCTTATTATGTTCTGATTTGCAGGGTAGGTCACCCTGGGCTACATCCTGAGCTCCATTGCTCTTTGGAACAAATTATTCCAGTCACCCATGATATGGATTCAGAAAAGTCTTGCATTATTCAAATGTTCTTTCCTTTGTACTTGAAGGTCTTTCTCCTGATCACTTAAAGAACTTCTTGTTTCTAAGTTCAATTATTAAATTTATTAAACTTAACTATTGTGTTTACAGCCTTAAGGTTGTTTTTTTCTGAAGGTAAGCTGTGAATTTTTTCTATTAAAATTTCATTTTCTATGATCAGAAGATCTGGCATTTCTCTTCCAATATTTTCTTCATTGTCCTGTCATATTCTTCTGGGAGAGCTATGTTGCTTAGGTTGTTTCTATACAATCTTTTTTTCAATATCAGTATGTTTTGCTTGCATTGTGAGCATATTTTCTTATAATATTATTTTTTGCTTCTATTCTTCCAGATTGTCTTTCATTTCAGTATACTTTCATTCCCAATCTATTATTCTCCCTTTTGTCTCTTGGTGAAGCTTGCCATTACAGATTTCAATTTTTCTATTTGCCATTCTGCCTATTACTTTCGCTTTGTAGGCCATAGATTTCTCTTTTGGACCACTGATGATCATTATGTTTTAGTTCAATATTTTCTTTAAATACCAAAGTTTTTCTGTTTTTTCAAGGTTTAAATCATTTTCCTTTATTTTGCAGTATAATTCACATATACCCAAATACTTTGACTAGATTTGGAGGCCATATTTCCTTGTATTGTTACTGTTTTTCCTGTTCATTTATCTGTTTATGTTCAAGGTCTTTGAATTTTCTTCTTCCTGAAATCCTGATAATTCCCTGCCTCCCTTTATTTTCCTCATCACTCACCTTCTGATTCCGTTCTCTCTAATTGTGGTTTCCATGGGGGCTATATCTCAAAGTTCAACCTTCTCCCACAATGAACAATTCATGGTTTTCCTACTTAGATCTCTGCCTCAACTGACATTTGGGGGATTCAGAACTGCTCTCAGTTCTGTCCCTCAGGCATGGTATAGTGCTTTGAATGCATTCAAAGATTCATTGTCCTGTCCCAATTTCTCTATTCCTTAGTTTTTTGCCCTAGCACTAAAAGTTCAGACCTTTGCATTGCTGAATCTACACTGTTGTGGGTCCCCAGAAGGCTTTTGTTTTTAATGGACTATGCTATGACAGATTTTTATATCTTGAATCTGGGGTTTTGATAGCATTGGAAAGAGAGAAACAGGACTAGGGGGGGAAAGCGTTTTGATTTAAGCTTTATTGGGTCCTTGGGTCTATTTAACTCATTGTCATATGAACATAAGGCTTTTTACCATTCTAATTATCCTCCTATGAGTTTATCCTATGACACCCAGAACTTAACACAATATTCTAGATATGGTCAGAACAAGGCAGAGTATAAAAGTGACTCAACACACTATGCCTCTTTTTTTTTTTAATTAAAGCTTTTTTATATACAAAACATAGGCATGGGTAATTTTTCCAACATTTACCCTTGCAAAATCTTTTGTTCCAAATTTTCTCTTCCTTCCCCCCACTCTCTCCCCTAGTTGGCAGGTAGTCTAATACAAATACATGTTAAATATGTTAAAATACATGCTAAATCCAATATATGTATACATACTTACAAAGTTTTCTTGCTGCACAAGAAAAATTGGAATAAGAAGGAAGAAAAAGAAAAACTGAGAAAGAAAACAAAATGCAAGCAAATAACAGAGTGCTATGTTGTTTTCCACACTCTGTTCCCATGGTTCTCTCTCTGGGTGTAGATGGCTCTCTTCATACTGAACAAGTAGAATTGGTTTGAATCATCTCGTTGTTGAAGAGAGCTACGTCCATCAGAATTGATCATTGAATAGGTTTGTTGCTGTAAAATGTGTACAATGATCTCCTAATTCTGCTCATTTCTCTTAGCAACAGTTCATGTAGGTCTCTCCAAACCTCTCTGAAAATATCCTGCTGGTTGTTTCTTACAGAACAATAGTATTCCATAGCCATTATTCAGCCATTCTCCAATTGATGGGTATCCACTCAGTGTCTAGTTTCTTGCCACTACAAAGAGGGCTGCCACAAACATTTTTGAACATGTGGGTTCCTTTCCCTCCTTTAAGATCTCTTTGGGATATAATCCCAGTAGAAAGGATTAAAGGGTATGCAAAGTTTGATAACTTTTTGAGCATAGTTCCAAATTGCTCTCCAGAATGGTTGGATCCATTCACAGTTGTTGGAATCCTTACAAAGTGCTAATTTAGCATGGTACTTAGCAAATACTCTAGCTCACTAATGTGTTTAAGTACTCATTGGAGTTCACAAGTTTGGGAGATTTCAAGATTTAGTATGAGATATCCAAATTCACATCTCCCTTAATCCCTGCCTCCAGAAGGAGGAGTCAACCTTTGGGAGATCATATATCAAGAGACTCTTAGCTTCCCGTTGGAGTTAAATCAGAACATTGCTAGGAGTTGGAGAGGAGCACTCTGGGAGGAAGCCCACAAGCCCTTTTTTGGAGGTAAGAGCGATTCATTCCTGGCTGGCTGGAGGCTGAAGGACAAACCTTTGGATTTGGAGACATTCAGAGGGAGCTCTTGGAACCAAGCAGAGAGATAGGCCTCTAAGCTAACCGGGCTATTTTGGAGGAAGCAATAAAAAATCTGAACTTTTATCAGCTGGCTGTATTTAGGTGATTATTACTTTTAATTGAAACTAAGGCTGCCTCCAGAAAACCTCCCCAAGAAACCTGCTCCCAGAGAGAACCATTATATTTTAAAGAAAAGAACACCACACACAGTTCCACTCATAATGTATCAATATCCCAGTTTTCCTAGATCCCCTCCAACATTGATCATTATCGTTTTCTGCCATCTTAAGCCAATTTTATAGGTATGTTAATATCTCAGAGTTAATTTGCATTTCTCTGATCAATAGTGATTTGGATCGCCTTTTCATGTGACTAAAAATAGTGTCAGTTTTCATCTGAAAAATTATCTTTTGATATCCTCTGACCATTTATCAATTGGAGAATGGCTTGAACTATTATAATTTTGAGTCATTTCTCTTTATATTTTAGAAATGAGACCTTTATCAGATTCTTTGGATGTAAAAATGTTTTCCCAGTTTGTTGCTTCCTTTCTTATTTTGTGTGCATTAGTTTTGTTTGTACAAAAACTTTTTAACTTAATATAATCAAAATTATCTCTTTTATGATCAATAATCTCTAATTCTTCTTTGTTCACAAATTCCTTTTTCCTCCACAAATCTGAGAGGTAAACTATCCTATGTTCTTCTAATTTGTTTATATCATCCTTTGTTTAGATCATGAACCAGTTTTGACCTTATCTTAGTATACAATGTTAGGTATGAATCTATGCCTACTTTCTGCCATACTAGTTTCCAATTTTCCCAGTAGTTTTTGTCAAATAATGAATTCTTATCTCAAAAGCTGGAGCCTTTGGATTTGTAAAATACTAGATTGTTATAGTCATTGGCTATTTTTTTCTGTGAACCCATCCTATTCCACTGATTAACTTCTCTGTTTCTTAGCTAGTACCAAATGGTTTTGATGACTGCTGTCAAAGTGGAATTCACCAGTTTCATTAAATCACCAGTTTCACTAATTCCACTAAATGAAATTCACCAGTTTCGTTAAATGTCTATCTTCTTCCCTGAAAGAAAATGCTCATTTTAGCAGGGTAATTTATTCTTGGTTGCATTCCAAATTTCTTCACCTTTCTGAATAACAGAATCCAGGCCCTTCAATCTTTTAAAGTGGAAGCTGCTAGATCCTGAGTGGTTCCTTGGTATTTGAATCATTTCTTTCTGGCTGCTTGTAATATTTTTTCCTTGGTCTGATAGTTCTGAAATTTAGCCACAATATTCCTTAGGGTTTTAATTTTGGGGTCTCTTTCAGGAGGTGTTCGGTGAATTCTTTCAGTGGTCATTTTACCTTCTGAGTCTATGACAGCTGGGCAGTTCTCTTTGATGATTTCCTGAAAAATAGTGTCTAGACTCTCTCTTTTTTTTTTTTTTATCATGGATTTCTATTAGAATCATAGTGTTAACTTAATGGAATTGATAGAAACAATATTTGTGTTTATACCTTTGAGAGTTCACACAGGGAGTCCAATAATCTGAGGATTGTCTCTCCTAGATCTATTTTCCAGGTTGATTATTTTCCCAATTAAGTATCTTACATTTTTTTCTATTTTTCCATTTTTTTGGTTTTGCTTGATTGATTCTTGTTTTCTTATTAAGTCATTCATTTCCATTTGTTCAGTTCTGAATTTTAGTGAATTATTTTCCTCATTTTCTTGTTTTACTTCTTTTTGTATTTGTCCAATTGAATTTTTAAATGAGTTGTTTTGTTCTATGAGATTTTTTTCCATTTTACAAATTCTGTTTTTCTGGGAATTGTTTTCTTTTCCTATTTTTATCAAATCCATTTTTTAATGAGTTATATGCCTTTTTCAAACTCTCTTGTAAAGTTTTCATTTCCTTTCCCCATTTTTCTTCTAGCTCACTTAAGATTCTTTTTAATTTCTTATAGGTGAGCCTTGTGTAATGGAGACCAGGTTTTATTACTTTTTGGGTCTTCATTTGGAGACACTCTACCTTTTGTTTCCTCAAGGTTTGAAATCTGTTCTTCTCTTTCACCATAAAAGCTGTCTATCGCCAGAGTTCTCTTTACTTTTTTACTCATTTTGTAAAAAATGTTAAGGTCTGCTTAATAGGGTAGGGGAAGTTTTCCAAGCTTCCTCTACAAGTGGTAGCTTTCTCTGTAAGTGGCCGTGACTACACTGAGTCAGTGCTGACTCACTCCCTGTGCTGGGTGGACGTGGCCAGGTTCCATGAGATTCTGGCGTTTCAGGGTTCACTCTTTACTTTTTGTGTTTGTGCTGGATGTTTTATAACTTCTCTGCTGATCTATTGGCTTACAATTAGGGCAGAGTGGCCAACACTGCTGTAGATTCCTATAGATTCCTCTCGGTAGATTATCTGTCCCATGGAATCTGCATCGCCCCAGAGTCCACACTGTCCCAGGACTCTGCGCTATCTTAGCTGTTGTCTGTGCTCAGCCTGCTTGTGCTTGGCTGCCTCCCTCATGTTTCCAATTGAAACAGACCTTTTTTTTAAGCAGTCTTCAAAATTATCTTCTGGTAATTTGTTGTACTCCCAATATTTATGAATTCTGCTGGTCCAGAGCTAATTTGGAGGCTGGATTTGCTAATTAGTGTGAATCTTGTTGGAGATCAGAAAGAAACATGTGTCCTCTCTGCCATCTTGGCTTCACTTCACGCTATACCTTTTTTAACACTACCTATGATTTCATTAGTTGCCATTTCACATTGACTCATATTGAGTCTATTGAAATTGTGAGCTCTTTTTAAATATTTGTTTTGTACTTTTGAAATGAAAATTTCATACTTAAATTTATCCCTATTACATGTCTTATTTATTAGCTCTGAAGCATCAGCCTGGTCATGATCTTTTGGAAACTTGACATCCTGTGTATTAGCTATTCTTATCAGCTTTGTGTCAACTAAAAGTTTGAGAAAAATGATAGCTATCCTTTATCCAAGTCATTGATTAAAATGTTCAATAAATAGCATAGAGCTAGGCACTAATTCCTGGTGACTCTACCAGTAAGCTGACATTGAACCATTAATGACTGTTCTTTGAGTCCAGAAATTCAGTCAGTTGTGACAGTTAGTCTCATTGTACTATCATTTTTCAAAAGAATAGATTGAGATATTTTCTTACATTTTGAAGTTATAGGCAAACCAAATCCATTCTATTCCCTTGATGTCTAGTTTAGTAACTTTGTCAAAAGAGAACTAAATTTAGTCAGCTATAACCTATACTTGCTGAAGCCATGATGACTTGGTGATTGCCACATCCTTTTTTAGATATTCAATGACCTTCTCTGTATTATTTCCAGGAAATTATTTCTGAGCCATTGACCACCGATTACAGACCCAATTTAATTGCCTTTTTTGAAAATCGGGACAATTTTCTCTAGTCCTTCTCTAGTCTTATAGTACTTCTTTCATTTTTTAAAATATCACAGATGATGATTCAATAATTGTCCAGTTCTTTCAATATTTGAGAATGTTTCCCTGGGCCAAATGACTCAAATTCATCTAGAGCATAGAGATAATCTCATACCTCCTAGGATAGCATAGTCGTTTTCCCTTTATTCTTTGTACTTCCAAGGCCATTCTTCTTGGCAGAGAAAGAAAAAGAAATAAAAGTTGAATAGTTCTTCCAGCATTCATTGATATCCTATCCACCCTTAGCAATAGTCATGGACTTTCTTTGAGCTGCCTCCTTTCTCCTAATAAAACATTAAAATACTTGTGTGGTTTTTGGCTTTCCTCATTAGCCTCAACTTATTATAAACTTTTATATTCTTGATATTATTGTGCCAAAATTGTGACAATTTTGGATAATCATCCTCTGTTACCTCTCCTTATTCCATCTTCTGTACATATATTTTAAAAATCCAAATTGGTTAGTTAGTTAGTTTTCCTTGCATTTATATCACTCCTTTTCCCTCTACTTTAGAATTGTTTCACTTCTATTCCTTTTCATTTTTCCATTTCATGGTGATTTTATATATACTAGACAAACGTATTCTTAACAGCCTTTATTAAGTGTATGCCAAGTCTGGCCAGGAATCTGTCATTCTTGTACTTTAAACAAGTACTGAATTAGATATTCTTTAGTGACATACATAATTATTTTCTGAGTCTCCACATAAAGAATTTTGATCATCTTCACTATATCTTATTCAGAATCATTAAGTATCTTTTAAAGAACTAGAATAATTTATTAGAGATAGAATGAACATTGGAAATCATCTTGACCATTCCCCTCATTGGACAGATATAAAGAAATTGAAGCCCAGAAAATTGAGGAGTCCTAACTACTCCCTGAGATTCTGGTCCTAAATACATTGTGCTTTTCTCATTATACTGTGCTAGCTATTATTATTACTCATGAGGTGACAAATTTCTTGCTTAGTAATACCCAAAATGCTCCTAAATTTAAATTTTTTTCATTTTAGGATTTGGGGATTTTAGAGTCAGAAGAGGCCATCTTTTGAAGAGGAATCTCTTATAAACAAAGTCATCGCTCCTCTTATCTCTTCTTTAAATGTCACAGTTTGCTGCAGAAAGAACACTAGATATATAAGAGTTCACTCTAGTGTCTGAAATTTTCTAGGCAACCTGGAATATCTGTCTGCATTATTATCCTCCAAAGAAGTTTAAGTTTGGCAACTGCTCAAGAAGTCTCCCCTGTCTTGGGTCCCAAAATTTTAAATAAAATCAATAGGTTGGTTCACAAGGTAAGTTTCCAATCACATGGAGTCTTGCTGGCTCCAACAGCCTAAACCTACCTTACTATTTTGATAAGTATTTCAAACATAAGTGATAGTCAAATTAGGAAGTGAAAGGATATAAAATTGTTCTTCTGATATTTCATCTACAACTCATCATCTCTTGATTTGCCTATATTTCTGCATTCACCTAGCTTATTATTCCTTGGAGAAGCAATGTCCTAGTTTATGAAGCCTCAAACAAGATGACCATTCAGAGATATGTGACATTGGGATAGAATATATTGAAAAGGGGAAGAATTTGAAGTTCTTCATAACATTTCCTGCTTAGTCTTCTCAATGACAGCATTAGAAAATTTATACAATATTCTCTCCTTATAGGTCTCCGCCTTTGTGTGGTAAGGATGAAGAAATGTTTCAGAATATGTTCTCCAACACAAAAGTGCCTTTTTCTCTTCTTCATTCCTTTTCGTTTTTTTTTAAAGAAGAGCTCTATATCATAATAACCTTTCCTATTGTAAGTGTTCTCATATTTCTTGTTTAGTTCCATCAAAAATTCTTCCAGATACAGGTTTCCTCTATGGAGCATCTTGATTGTAGCATCCACATGATCCAGGTTCCTTGTTGGGAGACTCAAAGACTCCTCTGGCTATGACTTGAGATCCAGCCAATACCACCTAATGGTCAGTTAAAAAGAATAATTCCCTCATGTTTCTCCTTCAAGCCCAAATTCAACATATCCTGAACACAGGACTATAGATAACCACTTCCATCTCCCAATAGTCTGTGCTGACATGGGTAGTGTTTCTTGCTAGACTCCTATCTGTAACTGTTTTCCAGCTTCACAATTCTGTCTCCAGACCTGTATAGGCCAAATTTCAATTGACAATTTCCTGTTCATAAACTTTTACTTATTTTTTTGTTCATATATGATACAAGAATGTCTTATATGAATAACTCCAATTAGAGGAGGACATCTTAAATTCCTTAGACATTAAGGTGTTTTTACCTGGTGTTAATAGCGTAAATTTGCATTTCTAACTTGCCTCTGGTAAACCTTATCCTGCCAATGTTCTGGTCACATAAAATCCATTAAAACAAATACTTCTTTTCCAAAAGAATTGGCATGGACTGTCTTTCCCATTTATGTTTTTTTTCCCCTATGCTATAACTTTATAATTCCTAATCTGAAAAGAATTTTTTAATCTTTTTTTTTAATCTTTTATTTTTACATTATATTTATACTATTGCCCTCTATAGACTAAACGGTCAAAGAAAGACAATTAAGCAAAGCATCCAATACATCAACTACATGTGATGGTGTTTACAATATTTTGTCCTAGAAGTTCCCCACCTCTCTTTGCTGAGAAAGCAGAAATGCTCTATTATATGTTCTCTAGCACAAAAAGAGAAACTTAACATCACAGTAACTCTTCCTCTTGTTAATGCTCTCTACTTTTCTTCTGCCTTGTATGTATTTCCATCTTCATTTTTTTTCCTTCCTCTTCCTTTAGGTCCTTCTTCACTTGTGCAGCTCTGCCGTCTGTGTATTCGAAAATGCTTGGGTCGATCATGTCATTATGCTATCTACCAACTCTGTCTTCCAGAGCCACTTGAAAAATTCCTCTTATATCAATAGATACAAATTTATAAAACAGAAAGGTACCTTGAAAAAAATAGATTACAGCTTTACTTTAGCTTTTCTACAGTTGTATTTACAAGTTTCTATAAGGATGAAGATAATTCATTGCAGGAAAATTGTGATCCATTCTTTCAATATATAGAAAGGGATATAGGAATCAATTATATCTTCTGGCTAACTGGTGAGGTAAAAAAAAGTCTTTTTTAAAATTTAAATTAAATTCTTATTGATTAAAAGCTTTTTAAAACATCTTTTCTGTCCTCATTACATATAATGTAATGAATATTATAGAAGATTTATTTGATTGAAGTTCTTACTGTAAACTGGGATTATTATTGAGAATACATTATTAAATATAGGTGGAGAAGGTGAAGATGAATGTTTTCTTTAGTATATACTTTCAAAGTTTCTTTTTTTGAATAAATCTCTGATTATCATATGTTTTGGGGTCATCTTTTCTTTTTTTGATAAGAGTCAATATGATAAAAAACAAAACCCATATACTTATAAATTTAGCATTTTCACAAGATCTCAAAGTTGGAAGAAACCTCAGATCTGCATTATGTAAATTCAACCTGCATCTCATCAAGAATTTTCAGCCCTAGTGAATCAATGTACATTTTAAGAGAGAGTGACTTAAAACTTGCATATAGCAGAATAAAATTAATTCCTCTTTCATTTTAAAATAATCAATAGAAACTGTTAGAAATTTTCTAAAATTATCTTACATTTACTCTGTGTATTTAATTATTTATGTGTTGTTCTTTCCACCTTCTCTCTACTCAGCCCACACACATTTCTTTCACCCTACTAAATTCCTTGAAGGCAGAGACTGGTCTTGCCTTTCCTTATGGTCCTTCTAACATAGCTTAACAGATGTATAATGTTTAATCGGTTGATTGATGAAACATTTAGGAAGAGTTTTTTACCCAAATATATAGTCACTCTAGGCAGAGCTATTTGATTCATTTTGGCAGTCAGGACAAGGAGCACATACCATGACCTCAAATTAACTTTGTAATTATTTGTATGAAAACAAATCAAATATCAATTAAGGTAAATTCAGTTGAGCAGGAAGGAAATTCGCTAATACAGTAATTTTGTGTGTGTCATGGACTCCTTCAAAAGTCTGATAAAGATGGTGGACCTTTTTTCTGAATGATATTTTATAATGCATAAAATAAAAAACAAGATTACAGAGAAAATAAATTATATTAAAATGAAGATAATAATTTTTTTCCATCCAAACTTAGATTCTTTGAAGTCTATCCATAAATCCCCTCATGGTACATTAGCCCCAAGTTTAGAACCCCTGCTAGAATGGCTCACACAAAAGATTTTTAATAAAATTCAGGATATGGCAGAATATTACTTTAACCAAGTTATTCTTGCTGACTAGGTCCTGAGTTCAGTTATTTCTCAAGAAATGTAAGTGCTAAATTTTTATGCTTTTTTCCCCTTTTTTGTTTGTTTTTTTTTTTTTAAAGTGAGGCAATTTGGGTTAAGTGACTTGCTCAGGATCACACAGCTAGGAAGTGTTTAGTGTCTGAAATCAAATTTGAACTCTGATCCTCCTGACTTCAGGGCTAATGCTCTAGCCCTGGCTATTCCTTTTATGCCTTTTTAATTTGTAAAGCTATGTTGAGAAAAGGAGGAAATTCCTCAGAAGAATAGAACTATTGTTTAAGGTATGTGGGAAGACAAAAAGATGTTTCAGTTTTGTTTGCCAAAGAAAATGAGAACTGAATTTGAGAGAAGAGAACAAAAATGTGCAATAGGAAGATTTGGAATCCAGGAGAAATAGGAATACAATTTTTAAGAAATATTATATTGCAGTTCAATGTCCATTAAGTTCAGATGAACTATATCTCAGGGTCCTGAGTTTGTGCTAGGGAGACCATGGAGAATAAGAACAGAATAAGAGCTGTGGTGCTGCACTGAAAAAGGGGAAATATTGGCTTAATTTTCATAAAAAATAAAAAGAAGGAAATAAAGGATGCAGTCTACAAACTAGGAGCTAGTAAGATTTTGCTTTAAATTCCTAGCTAAATTCTAATGGAGTCGTAAAGGGGGAAAATTGTACACTTGTCTAAATTTTGATGCCTTGGATCAAAGCCTTAGTTGCTTTACACTAACTAAAAAATATTAGTAATTTAAAAAAAAAACTCATTAAAAACCCAAAGGATTCTTTGAACATTCTTGTTCCTGATATCTACAACCTGATGAATTTTAGAAATAATGATATAGTTAAGCTAGGTATGCCAACTGCCAGGATAGTATTTCTTCTGCAGAGAAACACCCACAATATTAAATAGGTAACACCAAAATAAAAAACAAACCAGCCTTTCTTAGTATTCTCATTGTTGATATCAATTTGGGAAATAATAATTTGACAGATGTCTAACTTGTTAAAGGTCACTTAGGGATGGTGCCATTTTTAACTTCTTAGTCTCTAAACTAATATTAGTTTTCAAAATAAATAAAAACAAAATCATATGTATATACATATATATGTATATATATCTATATACACACATATATAATGAAGTTATGAACTTTTTCCTCATTCAACTTATCCTAAACCTGTTGCCTAATCAACTTTAATGTGGCTACCGGAAACCCATTTCTATGCTTCCTCACCTTTAGAGTGCTCAATCTTGGGGAGATTATTTTCAAGCTTTCCAATTTCTCCTGCCCAGAATCACTTAATCAAGAATTTAATTTATTATTTATATATAATTATATTTTTTGGAGATAGCTGTCATCTAGTAAAGTGCCTTGATATTGTTCATATCTTTCATCAACTAAGTTTTTACAAGAAAATTCTTATTCTAAACCAATATTGACCTTCCCCCACCTCTCTATAACTTTGCTTGGCAAATGATTTCAAGTCTCTTTTGGTATCATTGTAGCGATGAAATTGTTTTTGTTAATTTTTCTCAAGACGTAACAATAATTTGAGTTGATATATGTTCTTTTGTCCATTTTTCATTTTGAAATAGGTCAGGTTGAAAGCACCACAATTGAATGATTCCTGTTTTAATTCTTACTTCTAACTTGTCATTGCTTTTGATTCTCTACTTTAAAACTTAGAATGGTACATAGATAACTTATTAAAAATGAACTTACTAGTCATTTCCTGTTCATAATTCAACTTAAAATTTTTTGCAATGTAATTTAGTGCTTGCCATTAAAATCAGTGCCTTCAAACTCCTTCTCCCAACATAAAGAGGTAGTTGTTCTTCCTTTTACAGTGTGCTTGAGAGCATTAAGAGCTTCAGTGCCTTTTAATTCATTGGTCCAGAGTCACTTAGAGAATATTTATTTATCTGCCAAAAGTGGGATTTGACCCCACGTCATGCTCTCTCCAAGGCTACCTTTATGATCTTTACATGACTCACTTTACATGTGATCTTTACAGACTCTTCTGCCTTGAAAATATTGTTCATGTTTTTTCACTATCTTCTTTTACAAAGACGTTTATGTATTTCTTTACATGTGTCTAATTCCCTGGGCTTTAAGTTCCAGAACTATCCCATGAAATTCAAGTCTGTTAACTATAATTCCAAGAGATTCAGCATCTTCCCTGATTTGGATCTTCCCTGGTACCCAAAGATGGGTGAAGAATTGGCATCCTCTGGTTGAGAGATCAATTTACTCTTTGGCCTTGGGATGGCACTTGTAAGAGAAGTATTGATCATGTCTTGAACACAGACACTATATTCTGGCATATCAGACATACAGCTCTTTCTTTATACTGCATGAAAAAAGTAATCATAAGTCCACTGTTCTTTGAATATCCTACATTCCGAGTCAATTCTTCTTTTTCTTGACATCATTATTTCCTAGGGATTCCAAATTGCTATTAGTAATTGGTTTATATTCTAAACCAATGGGTGACCTTTTTTTCTTTCTATATATAACTTTATTTGGAAAGAGGTTAAAGTATTAAAATGGTTCCTATATCTCTTTTGGTCTCATTGTGGGTGATTAATGTACTCATGATACACAGGTATGAGATTTCTTTATAACTTGCAAGCCTTTGGCCTCTTTCATTTCTTATTCTTAAATGAAAATTTCTTATTTTTATTTTTTCCAATTACATGCAAAGACAACATTTAATATTCATTTTTTGAAAGATTTTGAATTCCAATTTTTTTCTTATTCCCTCTCTCACTTCTTACCTCTCCAAGATAGTAAACAATCTGATATGGGTTAATCATGTATTTCACATTGGTCATGTTGTAAAAGAACAAATAGAACAAAAGAAAAAAATGAAAATAGTATGCTTTGATATGCATTCAGATTTTATATTTCTTTCTCTTGATGCAGATAGCATTTTCTATCATCTTATGAAATTGTCTTGTATTATTGTATTGCTGAGAAGAGCTAAGTCAGTCCTAATTGATTATTACACAGTATTGTTGTTACTGGGTACAATGTTTTCCTGGTTCTTCTCACTTCACTTTGTATCAGTTCATGTATTAAATGAAATCTTCTAAACATTTTTTCCTCTCCATGCCCACCCTTGCATTGAATTTACTAAGCACTGAAATACATGATAAAAAGTTTTTGAATAAATATGTTTTACATACTATCTGCCTACATATTAATTTTTTGTCTTCATATTCTTATTGACTCATATTTCATAATAAATAAATTGACTCATGTGTTTATATATATAGACCACTGTTGTTGGTAAATGTTCAATAATAAATAATATTTATATAATACTTATTATGTGCCAGGCACTGTGCTAAATGTTTTGCAAAATATTATCTCATTTTATCCACACAACAATCCTGGGAGGTACTTGCTATTATCATCCTTATTTTACAGTTGAGGACACTGAGGCAGACAGGTTAAATGGCTTGTCTGAGGTCACACAGCTAATATCTGAGGTTGAATATAATGATAATGATGATGATGATAATGATGATGATAGCTAGCATTTGCATAGTGCATTCTAGGTCCCAGGAATTGTGCTCAGTTTTTATGATTCTTATGTCATTTGATCCTCACAACAACCCTGGGAGAGAGATTATTATCCTCATTTTACAGATAGGGAAACTGAAGCAAACAAAAGTGAAGTGCCCAAGGTCCACACAGCCAATGGAGTCTGAAGTAAGATTCAAACTCAGGTCCTCCTGATAAGCACATTATGAGAAAACTCATATCTTATGAAATGATGTTCCTTGTTGCTTCTGCCTAATAAAATCAACTTTGCCAACTTTTATTTTACTCTCTACTGAAAACTTGTTTATTGTCCTTCAATTTAACTGCAACTTTCTTTTTTTCTCTTGATTTCATTTATAGTGATAATGTAAAAATTGCTATGATTCAGTTTTTCTAGTGGTATATCTACCCATTGATATGGAATAGGATCCCATCTTTAAAGTATTAGGATTTGTACACTACATAAAAACTGTGTGGTGCTGCATGGCTGCTACCTCCCTTGTCGATTACCTTGAATGGGCTAAGTGTAGGATTAAAGGCTATGCAGTAGTTTTCTTTTCTTTTTTTTTTTTTTTTCTGGGTTGCCATGGCCAAAGAATCATCAAGTAGCTAACCTACTTGTCAGTGAGCTTTTCCACAATGAGCGAGGCTGGTCCTTGAATAGCAGACCTAGTCTATTACTCAAAGCCAGGGGTCCTCAAACTTTTTAAATAGGGGGCCAGTTCACTGTCCCTCAAACTGTTGGAGGGCTGGACTATAGTAAAAACAAAAACTATGAACAAATTCCTATGCACGCTGCATATATCTTATTTTGAAGTGAAGAAACAAAATGGGAACTAATACAATATTTAAAATGAAGTAAAGTTAAATCAACAAACTTACCAGTATTTCAATGGTAACTATGGATCTGCTTTTGGCTAATGAGATGGTCAATGTCTGGTTCCATATTTGTCACTGCTCATCATAACAAGTGATGCAAGTGTGCATCCGTTAGTCTTGATCTGGTTGGAGATTTCAAATGTTTCATTCTAGAAAAAGTCTGTTCACAGACAAGAGCTGACAAAGATGGTTGCCACTTTGAGTGCATGGTTCCTGAGATGAGGAATTTCTCAGAGGGGAGAGATGCATAGAAATTATGAAGGCTGCTTGACTTGAATGTGTCTTTCAGAGAGTCACAATTCTGCAGTTCAACCAGTTCCATTTGGTAAATTGTATCCACATTTTCAATGTCAATAGAAATTGAGTTACAAAAAAGCTGTATGTCCTGTGCATGGAGATGAAGCTCTTTAAATCTAAGTTGGAACTCCTTTTGCAATTTTTCCAGTGAATCCACACATGTTTTATTTGGGAATGCAATCAGCGGTTTTTCCGCTAACAGATTTTGAATTGTGGGGAGATGGCAGAAGTTTTCCTCCTTCACTTGTTTGATGAGGAGGCCTAATTTTACTTCAAATACTTTGACATGTGATTGCATATCACAGATGAGCTTCCCCTTTCCTTGAAGTTGAGGAGCTCTATTACATCTGTCAGAAAGGCAAGGTGCCATTTCCATTCTGCATCACTGAGCTCTGTTCTTTGTTTTTTGAAAACAGAAAAGTTTTAATCTGTGGAAGTAAGTCATAGAAATGTTTCAAAACTCTCCCTTGACTCAGCCAATGGACTTTTGTGTGATATAGAACATCTTCATACTCAACATTTAGCTCAGACAGAAATTTCTGAAATTGTCTGTGATTTAGTGCATTGGCTCTAATGAAGTTACACAAGATACCACAATTTTCATAACAGAGTCCCATTTCAGTGATTTACTACACAGCGCTTGTTGCTGGATGAGGCAGTGTATGGTTATTGGATGAGAATGATTATATGTTTGTCCATCTCTTGGTTAATGTGAGCAATTACTCCTTTCTTAGACCCCACTATGCTAGGAGCACCATCCGTTGTCACGCTGGCTAGTTTAGCCCAGTACAGCTCCAAACCATTCATAGTTTGGCAAACCTTTTCATAGATATCCTCTCCTGTAGTTGTTCCTTTGATGCTTTGCAGTGTAGCAAGCTCTTCTATGACTTCAAACTCAACATTCATCCCATGAATAAAAATTAGAAGTTGTGCAGAATCATGAACATCATTGCTTTTGTTGAGTGCCAAGGAAAAATATGAAATATTTTTTATGGAGTTTTGCAAATGCTGATGCAGATTGTCTCCCATTTCTTCAGTCTTCCGTGTAATTGTAGGTCCTGAAAGACTCACTGTACTAAATAAATCGGCCTTCTCTGAACACATCTCTTTGACAACAGAAAGAAGGCATTCTTTAACAAATTCTCCCTCCACAAATGGTCTGCCAATGCATGCTATTAGCTTGGCAACTTGAAAACTTGCTTGCAGTGATGAAATATTTAGCTGCTTCTGCTTCACAAAAGTATTTTGCTGAGTTGTCAATGTATTTTTCAGTTTTAATATTTTATCTTTTCTCACTTCTCCAACCAAACAATCATATTTATCTTTATGTTGAGTTTCATAGTGTCGACACAAATTATATTCTTTGAACACAGACACTATATTCTGGCATATCAGACATACAGCTCTTTCTTTATACTGCATGAAAAAGTAATCATAAGTCCACTGTTCTTTGAATATCCTACATTCCGAGTCAATTCTTCTTTTTCTTGACATCATTATTTCCTAGGGATTCCAAATTGCTATTAGTAAAATACCAATATATATATACAGTGCTACAAAAACAATGTACCAGCAATAACTTTGCCCACACAGAGACATACAGACTGCAATGCCCAGCTTCCTCCAAGCTGCCTCTGCGCTGTGATGCCTCCGTTTCCGGCACTCTCTCTGCCACTCTTCATGCTCCCGCTTCCCAACTTCACTGCTGCAGTGAATTCCCCCTGCAGTGGCTGTGACATGCGCAGCATGCACTGTACGTCCCCCATGCCTGTCTGTTGTGGTGGCTGCTGTTACTGTACGAGGCTGCGGGACATCAGTTCTCCATCTTCTGCATCTCTCTCCCTTCCCCACACCACACACCCCAGCCTAGGAACTCACCTCACCTCAGTATCGCCTCACAGTCTGTCTCTGCCGCCTCAGCCCAGTGCCGGAAGTGTACATTGCTAATGTGAGTTTAAGTCGAATGTCACTTCCAGTCTGATTTTGCCATAACCTCCCTCCCCCCACCTGGGCCACATAAACTTCCTTAGTGGGCCGCATCTGGCCCGCGGGCCATAGTTTGAGGACCCCTGCTCAAAGCCTTTTCAGTAGAACCTGGTAGAAATTGTACTAAACTAGCATGGCCTTCAGAACCCGAAATCACTTCCAGGACGTGATAAGACATTCAATCAGGAGTGAGTAAGAAGTAACAAAGGATAATAAAGAACAGAAATGATTCAAAATTGAACAATTCTTGTATGTATTTCTTTACATGTGTCTAATTCCCTGGGCTTTAAGTTCCAGAACTATCCCATGAAATTCAAGTCTGTTAACTATAATTCCAAGAGATTCAGCATCTTCCCTGATTTGGATCTTCCCTGGTACCCAAAGATGGGTGAAGAATTGGCATCCTCTAGTTGAGAGATCAATTTACTCTTTGGCCTTGGGATGGCACTTGTAAGAGAAATATTGATCATGTAGATCATCTTTTGACCTGGGAGGGAAGGGAATCTTCCAGGATGCAAATTAGGGAAAATGGACAAATGAAAATGTTCATGCAAATTTATCTCCAAGGTGTCCTCCCATTCTAAAATTCAAAGATTGGCCCATGCAGGCTAGTCAATCAATTTAAGTCTATGTTCCTTGTGTGAAGCCCTTAGAAACCAACAAATTAAATAACCTCATTTTACACATAAACAAGCCCAGAAAAATGAAGCCTTGTTGAAGAGTCAAGATTCAGTGTTTTTCCCATTACCTCACACTGCTCTCTCACACCCCTAGTGGACTTAGTGAATGCAATAAATATATTCCTTTAAGGAATATGTCATGTATGAGTAAAATTTCTATAAATGGAATCATTTTGAATTAATCAAAAACATTACTACTATGTAATCTTAAAAGCATTCTATCAATTCTATCATCATTATTTTGTACACTTAGAGAAAGTAGATACTAGGTAGTTTTGGGAGGAGATATACAGGTAGCTTTATCAGGAAAGGTTTTATATAAAAGGTGGTGCTTGAGCTCAGTTCAGTCACTCAATAAATCAATTAAGAAAATTAAGTGCCTATTTTGTTCCAGGTATTGTGCTAAAGTGCTAGGGATACAGGAAGAGAAAAAAGACAGTTTTCTGCCCTCAAGGAATTTGTAATCTAATGGGGAGGGGAAATAAACCAGGGATTTGAAGAGGTAAAGGTGAGAAGGAAGTAACATCAGACATGATAGACTAGTCAGTACAAATGTATGAAGATGAGGGATGATGTGTGGAACAAATAGACCAGGCCGGATAATAGTGAATGGAAGAGAGTAATATATAAAAACATTAGAAATGGCCACATTGGTAAAACCTTTATGTTAAAAAGCGGAGTTTATATTTGATTTTTTTTTTTTTTTGAGGATAGAAACGACATGGTTACATCTATAATACTATAGAGGGAAAAATCATTTTGTTGGTTGTGTTGAGAGTGAATTGAAGTGGGGAGAGACTAGAGATAGGTATATAGGGAATTTTTTTTTCTCCAGAAAGATCCTGTTTTCATTTCCTATTGGGAATGATACTGATATTTTAAACAGAATGGAAACAAACTTCATTCAAAATATTTTAATAGACACTCAAAAGAATTTTTTTAAAAAGTGGGTAATATTAATTTCCAAATATACCAAGAATTAAAGCAGAGTGCCTTTTAAAAGGATAATGATCTGCTCAAGATGATGATCTTTCTTTTTTTTTTTTTAATTTAATTTTTATTTAATAATTACTTTATATTGACACTCATTTCTGTTCCGATTTTTTTTCCCCTCCCTCCCTCCACCCCCTCCCCTAGATGGCAAGCAGTCCTTTATATGTTGGATATGTTGCAGTATATCCTAGATACAATATATGTTTGCAGAACCGAACAGTTCTCTTGTTGCATAGGGAGAATTGGATTCAGAAGGTATAAATAATCCGGGAAGAAAAACAAAAATGCAGATAGTTCACATTCGTTTCCCAGTGTTCTTTCTTTGGGTGTAGCTGCTTTTGTCCGTCATTTATCAATTGAAACTCAGGTCTCTTTGTCAAAGAAATCCACTTCCATCAAAATATGTCCTCATACAATATCGTTGTTGAAGTGTATAATGATCTCCTGGTTCTGCTCATTTCACTTAGCATCAGTTCATGTAAGTCTCGCCAGTCCTCTCTGTATTCATCCTGCTGGTCATTTCTTACAGAACAATAATATTCCATAACATTCATATACCACAATTTACCCAGCCATTCTCCAATTGATGGGCATCCATTCATTTTCCAGTTTCTAGCCACTACAAAGAGGGCTGCTACAAACATTTTGGCACATACAGGTCCCTTTCCCTTCTTTAGTATTTCTTTGGAATATAAGCCCAATAGAAACACTGCTGGATCAAAGGGTATGCACAATTTGATCATTTTTTGGGCATAATTCCAGATTGCTCTCCAGAATGGTTGGATTCGTTCACAACTCCAGCAACAATGCATTAGTGTCCCAGTTTTCCCGCATCCCCTCCAACATTCAGATGATGATCTTTCAATAATGGTCTAGTCAGCATGTATTTAGTTCAGTTTCTGTGTTTATGTATATGTGTATGTGTTGTTTTGTTGCACTTGTATGGCTATTGTAATAATTTGTGAGAGAAGGGATAAATGCCTGAACTAGAATCATGCCTATATAAATAGAAAAGGAGAGGAAGGCAAGAGATGTGGAAATGGCATTAAAAACTCAAATCCTTCAAAGGATATGAACAGACAATTCTCAGACAAAGAAATTGAAACTATTTATAGACATATGAAAATATGCTCCAAATCATTATTAATCAGAGAAATGCAAATTAAGATAACTCTGAGATACCACTACAAACCTGTCAGATTGGCTAGAATGACAAGGAAAGATAATGGGGAATGTTGGAGGGGATGTGGGAAAACAGGGACACTGATACATTGTTGGTGGAATTGTGAACACATCCAGCCATTCTGGAGAACAATTTGGAACTATGCTCAAAAAGTTATCAAACTGTGCATACGCTTTGATCCAGCAGTGTTTCTACTGGGCTTATACCCCAAAGAGATACTAAAGAAAGGAAAGGGACCTGTATGTGCCAAAATGTTTGTGGCAGCCCTGTTTGTAGTGGCTAGAAGCTGGAAAATGAAAGAATGTCCATCAATTGGAGAATGGTTGAGTAAATTATGTTATATGAATGTTATGGAATATTATTGTTCTGTAAGGAATGACCAGCAGGATGAATACAGAGAGAACTGGCGAGACTTACATGAACTGATGCTGAGTGAAATGAGCAGAACCAGGAGATCATTATATACCTCAACAATGATACTGTTTGAGGATGTATTCTGATGGAAGTGGATCTCTTCCACAAAGAGAGCCTTAATTGATCAAAGATGGACAGAAGCAGCTACACCCAGAGAAAGAACACTGGAAAATGAATATAAACTGCTTGCATTTATGTTTTTCCTCCCAGGTTATTTATACCTTCTGAATTCAATTCTCCCTGTGCAACAAGAAAACTGTTCAGTTCTGCACACATATATTGTATCTAGGATATACTGTAACCCATTCAACATGTAAAGGACTCTTGCCATCTGGGGGAAGGGGTGGAGGGAGGGAGGGGAAAAATCGGATCAGAAATGAATGCAAGGGATAATGCTGTAAAAAATTACCCTGGCATGTGTTCTATCAATAAAAAGTTATTTAAAAAAACTTAAATCCTAAACTTGGCAACTTGGATCCATGGGGGAATAAAAGCGAGGCATTGAGGATGATACCAAGGTAATAAGCTAGAAGGATGATGCCCTTGACAGGAAGTTTAGAAGAAGGTAAATTTGATGGGAAAGATGATGAGTTTTGCTTTGTATTGAGTTAGAGAAGTTTGCACAATATCCAGATGGAAACATGCAATAGGCATTTGATGATGGAGAAGCTTAGGAAAAAGTAGATAGGAGAACCTATGTAAAGATTAGATGAAACCCTGGAATATGATAAGATGAGACAAAGAGAGGCCACTGTACAGGCTTTGGGACTAACTCACATATAGCAACAGAACATAGGTGCTGATCTACAAGGTAGATCGATCCATAATGATGAGAACCAGGAAAAAGCACAGGAACTAAACTTGGAATAAAAACTGGGATAAGCCATTGGATTTGGTATTGAAAAGTCATTTATAAGTTTGGACAGATCAAATTCAAATTCAAATGAATTTAAACAATAAAGTCAGAATCTATACTGCAAGGGGATGACAATGAGGAGAATAACAGGAGTTTGGCTGTGATAAGAAGGGCTGTGATAAGATAAGAAGGGGAGATATAAGATATAGGCATGAGAAGTTGGAGAAATTATAAAAGTTTTTTGTTTGTTTTTAAAGGTTAGGGGAGAGTTGGATATGTTATAGGTAAAAAGGAAGGAAAAAAAAGCTATGAAGACATTTAAACATAAGAGAGCTAATGATTTTGAGGGGGGTAGCTGCTAGGGATGGAAGAAGATAGGATCAAGGATTAGCTTTGGTAAGGAGAAAGGTGATTTGTTCATCATAAGGAATGATGACCTTGTTTATATGTAATATATAGATAGATAGATAGATAGATAGATAGATAGATAGATAGATAGATAGATATAGCTAAGGTTCTCTGCTAAGAAGGAGGGGAGAGTGTGATATGGGATGTATAAGGAGAAAATAGATTTTTGAATGCTGTTGTGGGGAATTTATTTCTCAAAGAATAAAGGGATCACTTTGCTGGCTCATTCAGTATGGTGTTAGTATACTGTCTAGGTTTCACAGGCATGTAAGAATAAAGTCAGCACAATAGCTTCATAGACCTTTAGTTTGGTGGGCAGCCTAATATCTTTTTTTTTCTATACTTTCTTTGAAAGCCTCTCAAATACCCAGATAGCTGTGACAATGCATATATCAACCTCATAGTCTATGTAAACATTCCTGGAAAGTAGACTGCCAAGGTAAATGAACTTTTCATTTGCTATAACTAATTGCTTCATGGCATCGTTCTGGCTGGTGAAGAATCTGTGTTTTCTTGATGTTAATAGTCAGGCCAAAATCAGCTCAAGCTAAGGAGATATTTATACTCTTACACACACACACACTTTCTCTCTCTCTCTCTCTCTCTTTCTCTCTCTGTATATATATAATATATATAATATATATATATATTCACACACACATACATGCACAGGTATGCTGTTAAAAAATTTTTTTTACTGTTAAATATTTAACACCTGTTTCTCTGGTTTAATCTTTGTTATTAACATTTTCTCCATCACTTTCTTAAGCCTAGACAATTAACAAAACAACTAAACTGATTTGTTACCATTTGCTGATCTCTGAAGTGTAAATATAATGGGCCGCCAGGTGGCAGAAAGGGATAGACCCAGCCTTGAGTTACCCCAGGCTTATTTTTCCGAGTTCAAATTTGGGACCTCAGACACTTATTAGCTATGTGACCTTGAGCAAGTCACTTAACCCTGTTTTCTCATCTGTAAAATGAGCCTGAGAAGGAAATAGCAAACCACTCCAGTATCTTTGCCAGAAAATCCAAAATAGGGTCACAAAGAATTGGATACAACTGAATAATAACAAAAATACACTGAAAATTTAACAATTGTTTCTCCAGACCTAGTCTGATTTAATTCTGTTATACCACTATTTGGATGTTATCTGTACTCCTTTTCCTCCTTTTACCTCACACCAGAAGTAACATATATTACTGTCCTTAAAAACAGGATTTATATTTTTCTTTTGAGCTGTTTAGTCCTGCCTGGATGCTGGAAATGCTTTGAAGCAAATCATCATCATCTTATTTTTCTGTCATAGACTCCATTGGCACTTTTCTGAAACCTAAGGACCTCTTCTTGGAATAATGTTTTTAAATACATGTCATAAAATGCTTAGGATTATAAGTGACACCAATTATATGAAGTACAGCTATCAAAATTTAAACACAGACACATGTGTAAGGTTAGCTTTCTGGAGGTCTTGGGACCAGCCTTGTTTTTAGCAGAAGAATCACCATGCAAATAGTCGGGGATAAAGTCCAAAAGCTTTATTATCTCCTTTACAGTCTGTCTCCTTCACCTGGGGCCCGGGCTAGCTTTCTGGAAACTTGAATGGGTCTTGGTTTCAGTGCAGAAGGCAGGAGAGCCATCAAGAGCCTGATCAAAGACGGAATCTCTCTCTTCCAGTCCTTGTTGGCTCTTATATATTCTATTACAAGTACATCATCATCGATGTCAATCTTGTAGAATAGATGTCAACTTGTAGAACTATAATAAGTACTAAGTATATGTAGAGAAGCATTATCTTAATTCCATTGAATTAACACCTTGTTATAAGATTGAATCAATCATACTGAACTAGAGAACTATTAATCACAATGCTAAACTAGATAACCATTGTTTTATCAATTCCTCTGAGTTAACACATTGTTTCAAGTATACTTCTCCAAAGTTCTGCCCTTTACACAGATGTCCCCAGATTCATAGAACACAGTTTAAGTCTCCCCGGCCAGATAATCTTAGCTTCTTCCCAGCTTTATATTTCTTTTAAAATTTAGTATTAAAAAAAGTTCTGTCTTGGTTAGGATCTTGCTTTATCAAACCACTAACTTCCCAACTCCCATTACTTATCTCTCCCCTAATGGTTCTTTCTCTTAAATATATTTACATTTCTTGTGGCCTACAAAATTAACCTCCCCTTCACTATCTTATCTAATACCTTATCCTTCTCTCTTTCACCCCTAAGCCTATAAAAAGAGTGCTGGGTTGGGAATCATTAGATCTTATTTTATATATTGGCTAAATTATTTATTCGCTATGTGACCTTGGATAAATCACTTAATTTGGGGATTTTGTGTCCTAACCTGTAAAATGATGATGATAAAAAAAAAAATGATAACAATTAAGAAGACCTGAATTCAAATCTAATCTCAGATGCTTCCTAGTTGTGTGACCATGAGCTAGTTTTTTCCACAGTTGCCTCAATTACCCCATAAGTAGAAGGGGGATTATAATAACACCCAGCCTTCTTAAGAACATCAAATTATAAAATGTAAAGTGTTTTGTAAGTCTTGAAGCTTATATCACTATGTGATATGTGATATTAACCTGTACAATGAAGGGACTAAACCTGAGGCTTTTAAAGATTTCTTCCAGCTCCAAATTCTACCATCCTTTAAGAGTGGCCTACATTTAAGTTGAGTATTGGTGGGGATGGGAGGGGGTTCATAGAAGGGTGTTCTTAGCAGCTTGGGTCCAGGTGGAGGCAGTGAATTCAAGAGTATTGTGTGGGGGAGGGGTCAGAATGAAACTGTTAGAACAGGGAAACAGCCAACATCGGAGAGTCAGACACAAGAGCAGACCAGGAGTAAAGATGGGGGTTGGAGACGGTGAGTCCATCGTTCAGGGGAAGGTATGGTCACCAACAGTTTTCCCCCCCACCACACACACACTTCTGTGCAATAGAAGCTGTTCATCTCAGTCAGTCATGGCTTTGATTACTATATTACCATTACTGTACAATTACTATAGTACTATTGTTATACTTTATTACTAAACATGTATACTTGGATGTCTTATCAGCATTTAAATAAAATATAATATATCCCAAACTGACCTAATCATTCTCTACCCACCCCAGAACTAATCTCAGAATCCCTTTTCCTTCTGTTGGGTTTCAAGGGGGACCCCAAAATATTGGGGTTCCAGACTGGTGTTGTGAAGTGTTTCAAAAGAATTTTAAGGCTCAGCTCCATCTTCAAGTCAAGGGGAGAAGTTTATTGTAATTGCAACACCAATTAAAGCAGCTAAATTCCAAAAGAAGTTAGCAAAGAGCTAGGAGCAGGAAAGTAAATTTATAGGTAAAAGTAAGAAAAACCAGGTGCTTCATGTCACTGATATGCTAATTTTACACTTAGGGTGTAAAGGAGTAGAGTTGAGGAGAGGAGTGATGTGTAAGGAGGGAACCTTAGTTCCCTGGGCAGAGGGGAGATGATCTAGAGGTGTGCTTTTAGGCCTGAAATGTCTCTGGGTCAAGTGGCCAGCACTTTTTTTTTCGGTGCATGTGTTAATTTGTTATTGTTGCTTATTAGTCTCAAAAACCCTGTTATCATTGATCAACAGGCTGTCATCTGAAAGAGAGCCATCTTTTGGGCTTAGCATCCTGGTTTATAAAGTAAACTAAGACAACAAAGACTAAGGGAAGAAATACATCATTCCTACATCATTCCCAAGATCAGGAAGCCTTGGGGTTATTCCTAATGACTGTAATTATATCACTTTTAAATCTTTTTTTTTTTTTTTTCTTGGTGTTCTGGATGCAAGTCACCAGATCATTGAAGAGACATGATACCATATATTGTTTGGCAGGGACATGACTTTTTAAGCAATTTAAAATTATTTTAAAAGTCCTTTTATATATTACTGTTATAGGTATATCTTTTATTCTAATCTTAAAGCCTTAAGACTGAATACATGATTCTTTGAAATTTGGATGCTAAAGGGAAATTGTGACATACTAGATAGTGTGAGCTTAAATTCTTTTAAATTTTTCCTCTTTATGACTCTGCACAAGTCATTTAATCTCTATGTCCATTAGACTATTTTATTGGTAGAGAGTTCCCACACTAACAGTTTCTTATGCTAATGAACTCATATATCCTTGTTGACTCTATAGGAAAACAATGTTTGTATAATAACTTGCCTTTTAAATTTACAAACTGCTTTTTTCATGACGGTTCTCTATGAGATAGATAACACAACTATTAGCCCTATTTTATCGATGAGAAAACAGTAACTTATTCATGATCACACAGTTCTAAAGGGTTGAAGTCTAAAATTCTGACTGGGTCCTCATTTTTTCCCAAATCTAATGTTTTTTTATTATTATACCTTGCTGAGGAATAATTCTCCTTTACTTCAAGGAGGTCAAGAAAGGATGGGCCTCACTGAAAGCAACTTGTACCTATGAAGTGATATGGAAATGAAAGTAAATCCCTTTCAGGGGGTTTATCTATCTAAAAATATGGCCTCTGTGACTCACAGATTAAGAACTGAAGAGGCCATAGAGATCATGATAGCAGGTGAGAAAACTTGAGACTGAGAGAGGTCTTGGTTAAAATCACAAGAGGTACCACTACATGGGACCATAGTACAGAGTGCTAGGCCTAAAGTGAGGAAAACACATCTTCCTGAGTTCAAATCCAACTTCAGGACCCTGAGCAAATCATTTAATCCTGTTTGTCAGTTCCTTCATCTGGAAAATGAGTTAAAGAAGGAAACCACTCCAATATCTTTGGCAAAAACCCCAAAATAATGTCACAAAGAGTAACTGAAGCTACTAAACAAAACCAATGATCACAGAGGTAATAGAGAGTCAGAATTTAAATAATTGTTCTGATTATAAATTCAATGCTGTACCACAATATCTCCTTTTTGGAGTGTGCCTCCTATTAGAACTTTAATATGAACATGGGGATTTCTGATGTTTAGGGAACTTCAATGATCTTAAAGAAATTACATTACAATTCAGTCTTTGCTCACAAACGTGATATTGTTGAGTCAGCAGAGAGCTGGGTTGGAAACCTGAATCTAGGATCTAATTATTGAGTCAAACACACAGCATATGGGTGCCTCAATTTCTTCATTTATAAAATAATAACAATATTTCTGGTGCACGTGCTTAATTTTTATCAAATTGCTCGCTATTTAGAGAGGAGAGATTTGAAAGGTTTGGGGAAGAGGGGAGCAGAAAGATAGAGAAAAAATTGGAACTCATAATATTAAAAATGAATATTTAAAACTATATATGTAATTGGGAAAAAAACCTGTTTACAAAAAAAAAAAAAGATCCATTACTTCACAAGTTTGTGGCAAGCAAAGTAAATCTTAAAGCACTATGTAACACCATTATTATTCAGGATTTGGGAAAATTAGGTAGTCTCTCCATCTTGACCTCTTGTGTTAACAACCCTTGAAAATCTATGATCAACAAATTGCTCAATTTTTGATAGATTTCAGTTTTGCCCTCTTTCAACCTTTCCTAGAACAGGAAAGGTAGTTAACTATTTGGATTTCTATAGCTTCTCTGTAAAAAAACCAAATACAAGGAAGCTGAGATAGCAACAGAGTAAGTAGGTGAACTTGCTTACTGTCAAAATCAATATTTACAAAGAGTTGAATGCTCTTAATAAATTTGAAAGCTTGTTGGGAGCAACCTGTGATTTTGTTGGAACAGGGAAAGCTTTATTAATTACCTACTATGTGCTGAACACTTTAAAAATATGCCATTCGAACCTCACAACAACCCCTGGAGGTAAATATAATTATTACCCACATTGGAATAATACTAATGAGCTAACATTTATATAATGCTTGCTATGTGTCAGGCACTTTGCTAAGTGCTGGCCCAGTGCACTGCCCACTATGGTGCCATCTGGTGGCCTCTATAGGAGATTATTGTTTGAGAAAACCCTCTACCAATGTAGATTCTGACCTTCTTTACAATTTAGGTTGAATTGCCTAGGACACTGAGAGCTTAAGTGATTTCTCTACGTTCATATAGGTCCTGAGTGTTAAGAGCAGAAATTGAACAGTTTTCTCTAGATCTGAGGCAGTTTTTCTGTACATTACATCACAGTACCTCTGAAAGCTAGTACATTTGTTAGTAAAAGTCAAAGGCAGATGATTAGAGGTTAATTTTGAATTGACCTGATTGCAATGTAATTTAAAACAGTTATCTCCTGTTTACATAGATAGACCCTTCATTATAACTGGAATTTTTGCATTGAACTCCAAATTCCCTATCCTAAACCTATTTATATTCTGCATGAATGATAGTCTCATTTTATATGTGGAAACTAACACAAAATTGCTGCAGGTCCATTAGAAAACTCCCCCAGGAAAATTCTAGTAAAGATGAAAATGGTCATTAATGGAATTGAAAGTGTTAACAAGGGCTTATTAATACAAAATTGTAGAATATTAGGAGGAGAAGAGACCTTAGAAATCATCTTGTCCAACCTCCTTGTTTTATAGATGAGGAAAAACAACTAATTAGTGGTAGAGTCAAGGCGAGCAGCTCAGTCTCCGGATTGCTAATATAGGTGCTTCACCTAACCTGGTTTGCTTTATTAAATACATATCATGATTGTAATTCATGACTGAGCCACAAAAAAGTAATTCCATAAGACCAAAAATAGAGAAATGAAAAGTAAGAAAACACATAATGGGAAATCACATTTGAGTATTTAAAAAAATAATCACTATAATATGCATTGAAAAATAAACAACAGCCTGGGAAAGATATAGGCTTTGACTTAGTTCTTTTATAAACTAACAACAACAATAAACAAGTGCAGAGAAAGGGAACCCTGAGCTGTGAGATCCAGTGCAATTATGCTGAATTTAAAATTCCGGGGGTGGGGTTGGAAAAAAAAAAAAAAGCTTTTTTTTTTCATAACATGGCCTCTTGCAGCACATTTACAAGGAGAACTTTTTTTCCATAGGGAAGCTCGGCAAAATGAGGACCACATGTGCTTGAGGGCCAAAGCATGCAGTTAGGGCACAGGAGCCAGCAGCTCCGACAGACTCAAGGCAAAGAAAACCATGCTCTTTCTGTCCTCGGTGGGAGCATGAGTGATGGGAGTCTCCAGAGGCCACTGGGTCGATTTGTGGCAAGAAGTGACCTGGGAAATGTGATATACAAGACTATTGCAGGCGGCCTCCACAGCCCCCAGGCCTCCTGAGCCCAAGCCTCCAAGCTGTTTCTTTCCCTATTACCATCTCCCCCCTCACCCCCCCACCCCCATCCCTCTCACTCTCCAAAGTTACAAACTGTGAGTTTCCTTCCTGATAAACCTCCAAGGCCCTCTCACTGATTGGTCTCAGTTTGGGAAAAGGACGTGACATCAGCAGCTCCTCTAAGAGCTTGGTGTCCTGAGGTCTCTCTGGGCTTGGGCCAGCCCCTAACTAGCCAGGGGAGGTGGATGTAAGCCTGGGACCTAGGTGCTCAGGTTACCGGCAGACTGCTGCTGCTGCTGCTGCTGCTGGCACCGAACCCCAGCCTGCTGCAGAGCCTGTGTGCTCAACAGATGAGTCACACGCCTGAGCTTTGAGTGGCGGGGAGGATGGAATTTGAACTCTCCTGAGCCACTGGAGGGGAACCCTGCCCTGCTCCACAGCCCAGCAGAGCCCATGGCCAGCCAAGGAGGCAACGGGAGCACCAGCAAGCCCCAGGGCTTTGGAGGCCAGCCCCAGCTCCAGGCCTTTGCAAACCCCCTGATGAGTGGTGAGTAACCCTGGATCAGGGCAAGTTTGTGCCTAGCTGGAGCCTGGGGCTGGATGATTGAACTGATTCTGAACTGTAGCATGTTTAGGTGCAGCTTCCAGGAAAGGCTGGCTCCGGAGATCAGTGACTTTACTTTCTCAATTAGACAGTTATGTAGAGCATTTTTCTCATTTGGAAGTTAATTTTATTAATGAAATTGTAAATCCAGGCTCTATATACATATGCATATGTATGTGAATGTATCTTTGTATTTTTAAGTGTGTGTGTGCATAAATATACATAGCTATACACATACATGTATGTGTCTACATGTATATGCACACACTTTTGTGCGTTGATGAACACACATCTGTGATTATGTATGTATGCACACAATACACATTTGTGTAAAAGTATACATGAATAATGTACACACATGCCTATAGACATGTGTGTGTTTAGATTGAATTGTGGAGAGTCGGGAATCTTGGAAAACAGTGAGGAGTCTGGTTTTCCTATCTATATCATCTATCTATTGTATATGTATATGCATATATGTATTAAATATGCATGTTAATGTACAAAGAAACACATGTGCATATATACATGCACCAAACTTCTGATTTTCATATGTTCAAAATTACTTTGTACTTTCAAATTGTTTACCTCAGATAGACTTCAAAGAGACCTCAGTTTTGGTGGGAAAAGTGCATGGATTTCAAAATCCATAAGGTAGTGGCCAGCTGGGAGTGGAGAAGGTTTTATTTTCAATTCATATTCTCTAATAAAGTTCTTAATCCCTTAGTACCCAGTAGGTACTTATTTACTCTGTATATAGCAGGTTCTCGAGTAAAAGTGTTACTTAAAGAGAAAATGATATAATAAATTCATGCTCTCTAAATGAGTGACTTTTGTTTTGTAACTGCACATAGATGTGTAGCTGACCTGCATTGGTAGAGGGATTTTTCTCTTCTGAGAGATATCTTTATCTTTGCAATTGCATGTCTAAGCATGTCTCTATAGAATCATATTTATAGATACATCTATAAATGTGCATATATGCATGTATATATCTTTTGAGTTGCAAGTATAGATAAACACATATATGTGGTATAGAAGCATATGTTGTTCAGTGGTTTTCAGTCAAGTCTGACTCTTTGTGATTCCATTTGGGGCTTTTCTTGGCAAAGATACTGGGGTAGTTTGGCATTTTGTTCTCCAGCTCATTTTACAGATGAAGAAACTGAGCAAACAGGGTTAAGTGACTGGCCTGGGGTCACACAACTAGTGAGTTTCTGAGACCAAATCTGAGCTCAGATGTGTCTTGAGTGTCACATTGATGTGCCACACTTAATTAAGACATGTCTTTCTGGCTCTAGGCCCAGAACTCTACCCACAATTCCACCTAGTTATTTCTCCCTCCCCATATACATGCATACACACATGTACAGTGGATATGTATGCATACTTAAAACACAAACATGTATGTGTATCTATAGAGATACATATATAGACACACATATAAACACATGTATATGTCTATAGACACATATGCAAATGTACACTGTATAGAGACATAAACACCAACTTATAAACTACACTTACATGTGGATGCACATGTATGTGAGTGAATGCAGGGGGAAATTTCTTGTGTGTTTGTAAACACATAAGTTTGCAAACTATACACATACATATTATATATATACACACGTGTGTATTTGCAATCATGTAATCTATATGTAGATGCACATGTAGTATGAGTGGGACTATAGGAGAAATGTCTTGTGTATTTGTATATATGTACATCTATATGTAGATATACATATTTGTGACTAGGACTGTAGGGGCAAATGCCTCATATTTGGAAATATGTACATTTATGTATAGATGCACATGTGTATGAGTGGGACTGAAGGGGAAATCTCTCGTGTATTTGTAAATATATCTATATATAAATGCACATGTTTGTGAGTAGAATTTCAGGGGAAATGTTCTCATGTGTATTTGTAAATATATCTATAAATGCACATGTTTGTGAGTGGGACTGCAGGGGGAATGTTTCATGTATTTGTAAATATAGATGTAAATGTACATGTATGTGAGTGAGACTGCAGGGTTTAATATTTTTGTCTTGGGTATTTGTAAATATATCTATGTAGATGCACATGTAAGTAAGTGGGGCTGCAGGGGAAATGTCTCAAGAGTTGGACACTTGTCTCTTTTGTTTGTGTGATCCTAAGGAACCAGGGCCCCCAGGGCAAGGCAGGCAGGGACTGCCTCATTAGCTCCTGATTGATGACTCTGTAAAAAACAGGGCACTGCATCAAAGAGATTATTTCATTCAGCACTCTGTGTTGGCAGTCTGCATTTGATTTAGGTCAGAACACAAAAGGGAGATTTGGTTTATGGGTTTACTCTCAGGAGAAGCGATTCTAAGAGATAACATTGCAGCTCCACTAACAGTGATCCTCCACCCATCCACTGCTCTGGGGTGGATGGACTGCCCCTTAGGGGATTCAAGTGCACCTGGGGAGTAAGAGAAAAATGTTCGTAGGATCAATATGGATTGGTCAATAAAACCTTCAGAGACCATCTAGTCCAATTTGCTCATCTTAAGAATGAATAAAGGGAGTCCCAGGGAGGTTATGATTTGCCTCAATTTCCCCGGCTGCTGGCATCCTTCCCTCAAAATTTTGCCTTGCATTTATTTTTTATAGACTTAATTTTTCTTGGGAGGGAATAGTTGGGGTTAAGTGACTTGCCTAGGATCACCCAGTAGTTACTGTCTGAGGTCATATTTGAATTCCGGTCCTCAGGACTTAAGAGCTGCTGCTCTATCACATATCCCACGTACCTGCCCCATCCATGTAGAATTATTTATGCTGTCTTTCTAAATTGATAAGAGTGTAAACACCTTGAAGGCAAAGGCTATTTTATTTTGGTCTTTATATTTCCATAGCTTAGTGCAGTGTCTAAGACATAATTAGATGCTTAATATATGCTAAATGTTAAAAGAAGAATTTGAACCCAGATTCTCTGACTCAAGCCATTGTGTTGCTCTACATCCCTCAATATGTTATGCTAGGAATTTGGGATACAAGGATGAGAAACAACACAATAGGGGACAGGTAGAGTGGACTGAAATAGAGAAGTCCCTTCTAAGTAGTCAAGTGTAAGGTGGTGAATGATGATGGTGTGACTAGGGAGAATCAGGGGCAGATGGAAATATTTCAAAAGGGAAAAAAATGTCAAGATGTGGCATCTCTATATGGAGATGAAAGGGGAAGAATGAACAAAATTTTAATCTGAGATTTCAAACTTGCATATATTAACATCTGGGAAAGTAAGAGTACCACTGACAGAAGCAGAGATATTTTAAAGGGGAGCTAGTTTGGGGGAAGAGGGATGCAGAGAGGGAAATAAACAAGTTAATTTGAGGATCTGTTTAAGTTTATATTCAAATGGAAATCTATATAGACAGTTAATCAACCTTTTTCAGTCTCAATCTACCTTTCTGATCTGATTATCCAAAACTTCCCTTCCCCCACACTCTGTGGTCCAGTTAACCTAGCCTTTTCACCTCTCCATTTGCATACTTTCTCCTGCTTGAAATGCATTTCTATCTCATCTTTGCCTTATTTTGCTTCAAAACTGCTCTTGACAACTTGTACATGAAGCCTTTCTCAATTTCCCCAGCTACTGGCATCCTTCCCTCAAAATTTTGCCTTAATTTTATTTTATGTAGATTTGGGGAGGGGAGGGCAGGAATAGGGAAGCAATAGGGTTAAATGACTTGCCTGGAGTATCAGACATTGGATTTGAATTCCAGTATTTTTAAACTGACTTCAGGACTGGTGCTCTATCCACTTATAATATCCATATAAAATTATTTATTATAATATAAAAATAAAGCATATAAAATTATATTCCCAGAGTTTAGCTCAGAGTCTAGCATATAATTAGGTGCTTAATAAAAGCAGGTGAATTGATCCACAGTTTGGAGAGATGGGGCTGGAGCTGAATAGAATTGTAGCAACAGATTGGAGAAAGGTTAGCTGAATCACTAGAGTAGTTAGGATTTCCATGTCCTATAGTACACAAAATCAAATGTTTCCCAAATGCCCACAGATCTCTCTAAGATCTTGAGAACTGAGAAAAGCTTGTTGGATTTGGTGACTTCAGTCAATCTTATTTCAGTCATGTCCAACTTTCTTGGTCCCGTGTGTTTATTTATTTTTAAGTTTTGGCAAAGCTACTGGAGTGCTTTGCCATTTCCTTTTCTTATTTTACAGATGAGGAAACTGAGGCAAGCAAGTTTAAGTGATTTACCCAGAGTCACACAGCTCATTAAGTATCTGAGGCTATATTTGAAATCAGGAAGATGAGGCCTCTTGATTCTGGCACTGGCACTCTACCTGTTAATTAAGAGATGGCTTAGGTATCCTGTAAAGTCTGCTTCAGCTCCAGCTTAGATTTTTGTTCAAATCCTTCCAGATTAGAAAACTAAGGGAGATAAGGATCACACAATTAATTGGCTGTATAATTGGGTGAGTGAGGCAGCTAAGACTAAGAATCAGGAAAAGTCATTTTCATGAGTTCAAATCTGCCCTCAGACACATACTAGCTGTGTAATACTGGATGAATCAATTAACCCTGTTTGCCACAGTTTGCTCATCTGTGAAATGAGCAGGAGAAGGAAATGGCCAAACTCTCCAGTGTCTGTGCCAAGACACTGTGGTCACGACGAGTTGGGAGTGACTGAAACAACAAATAATCAAGTGAGTGAACTCCTACTCCTGGGTTTTTTCCACTTACTAACTATACTGCCTTACTGGTAGATAAAGATGAGTAAGTCTGAATAAGAGATTTAAGATGCTGATTGTAGGAGGTGGGATATGTGTGTGTCTTTGTGTGTGTATGTAATAAAGTTCCAGCATCATAAATAACATATACAAAGATCTACTCCATCTACAAAACAAGCAGTTCTATAAAACAAGCAGTGAAGAAAGAAGGGGGATTGCAGAAAAGTTGTGTTCTGATTTCATAATGGGGAAAATACCCTTCCTAAGCCACAGGAGGGATCAGCTTGTTTGTTGGATTAAAGTAGTAATTACCTTAAAAGGGGGGAAAATCACTGATTTTGAGATCAGTTGACCAAGGTTCAACTTTCAGTTTTCCTACCTACTTGATGCCTTTGTTATAAAATTGCACAAATAAATTTTCTGGCTTTCCAATCTGGAAAATGAATGCATTGACCCAGCTGACCTTTAGGTTTTTTTCATGCTCTAAAGCTATAATTTAGCTTTTCCCTCTTCTCTCTTTACCCTCCATTTACCCCCCTCTCCAAACTTCACCCTTGCTCATTGGAATACAACATTTTCAGTATGATTCCAATGGAATTTTTCCATTGGAATCCTTCCATCAACACACACCGTTGAAACAAATTTCTCTCCGTTTCCAAGAACAAGGAGACTGTTTATCCCCTTCTCTCCCCACCCCCCTACCTCCCTAGCAGACGAATGCATTGTTTTTATATCTCACTTTGCAACAAATTCTCCAGTATTTTGAGAAAGTCATCTGATAGCATGTGTTATGTGATCATCAAATAACATTAAAAATATTATATTGGTCATTTATACTTTCCTGAAACATTCCTCCTCTCTCCCCCTTTCCAAGACAATCCCTTATAATATAGAATATAGAGAGGAGAAAAACACTTCAGAAAAAATAATCAATAAACCTTTTTTAAAGCATCTGCTATGTGCTAAGCAGGGCAGCCAGGTGGCGCCATAGTGCACAGAGTTCTGGACCTAGAGTTCAGGAAGACTCATTTTCTTGAATTCAAATCTGCCTTCACTTACCAGCAGTATGACCCTGGGCAAGGAATTGTTTGCCTCAGTTTTTACATCTGTAAAATAAGTTGGGAAAGGAAATGGCAAAATTACTACAGTATTTTTGCCAGGACAACACCAAATGGGGTCACGATGAGTCAAACATAACTGAAATGATTGAGCAATAATATGTGCCAATCGTTGTGAAAAGCACTGGGTATTATAAAATTGCCAAAGACAGTCTCTGTCCTCAAAGACCTATACTGCAAAATTCTGATATATCCAACCTCTGCAAAGAAATGAGGGTAGGGCTTTCTGACAATATCTTGTTTGGGCTAAGTGTGGTTCTTATAATTTGAGAGAATTTGGGTTTGATTATTTTGTTGTTGTTATTGCTATTTTATTGTTGGAATCTTTTTGTGAAATATTTTCTTGCTAAGTTAAATTCATATCAATTCATATCTTCGCATGCTTCTCTGAATCCATTGTATTCACTATTGTTTTTCACAATATTTCATTTACATTCATATACTGTAGTGAGTTAACTATTAACTAATCAGTAGATAGCTACTTTGTTTCTAAGCTTTGGCTAATCATTTCTCTGATTATTAGTGATTTGGAACATTCTTTCATGACTATAAATATGCTTCTATTGGGGAATAAACTTTTGGTCATATATATTTCCACTAATTGTACCTACATATATATGTATGTTTGTATATGTGTGCATATATAGATATCTATGTATGTCTGTCCATCTATCTGTCTATTCATCCATCTATTTGTCTCCATCTATTATCAAATCTGTCCAATTGATCTGTCTTTTTATTCATCTATCATGTATATATCCTTCCAGCCATTCTTCTATGATCAACTGTCTCTCCATCCATTTATCTATCTATCTATCTATCTACCTTCCTGCCTGTCTATCAATCATTTAAGTAACCTTATCATTGATATTTGATAAAAGTATCTCATCTGTTTTTTTTTCTGTTTTGATGACATAACTTTAAATGATCATTTTGCTTATCAATTTTCAAGCTGCTATGGCATAGAATGCAAAATGTTGGACTAAACCTAATTTCTGTCAGACTGCTTTCTAATTTTCCTAGAATTCTTTTCAAATAGATTATTATTTCCTAGGGACTTTGTTTCTAGGTTCATCATAATGCTGAGTTACTAAGTTCAGTTAATTTTGATTTTGACATATTTATCTTGAATTTTTAAAAAAAATTGTATGTAATATTGTTGTTATTCATTTGTATTAGCCATGTCTGCCTTTTTGTCATCCCATTTGGGGTCTTCTTGGCAAAGAAACTGGAGTGGTTTGCTATTTCATTCTCCATCTCAATTTATAGATGAGGAAACTGAGGCAAATAGGTTTTAAGTGATTAGCCCAGAGATACACATCTGGTATACTTTTGAGGCTAGATTTGAACTCAGGAAGAAAAATTCTGATTACAGACTGAGCTAATCTATCCACTGGACCATCTAGAGGCTACTTTGTAATGATTTCTATTTATAATATATGTTAAGGTCTAGTGATGCAATTTCCTCTCAATTCCTACTTTTTCATTATTTTCCTTGATAGATGAATTTTTTGCCATACCAAATGAATTTTGAAATTTTGTCTTGCTCTGTAAAATGTATAACACTAAACTTATAAATCAATTTTTATCATATAAATATTTACTGCATTTATTAACACATATATGTTTACAGCATTAATAGTGATTATATTTATAGTATTGAAAGCATTTGTGTGTATATTTATAATTTTATTAATATCCCTCCAATTACTTAAGTTGTTCTTTATTTCTTTAATGAATATGTTGTAATTATGATTGCATTGAGTGTGGTCAGCTCCCAGGTACATTTTATAATTACTTCCTTACTTATATTATTACTTTCTGAATGTTTCAGTTGCTACATATAAATGCTGTTTTGGGGAAAGTATATTGTTTTGTTCAAGGGTGACATCAAAAACTTGAAGCATAGCTAGGTGCTGTACTTGGAGTTAGGAAGACCCGAGTTCAAATCTTCCCTTAAACACTTACTAGCTGTGCAACCCCAGGAAAGTCACTTATAGACTCAGTTTTCTCATCTCTAGAATGGTTGAGACAAATGACATCTATCTTACTGGATTGTTGTGATGATCAAATGAGATGATATTTGTAAAGTGCTTGGCAAAACGTAGAACACTATATGAATACTAGCTATTATCACTGTCGTCATCATCACCACCATTATTGAAGTTATTGTTTCTATTTTCTTTGCTGCTTTTCTAGGATTTTCTATGCAAGCCATTATGCCATCAGAAAATAAGGATAGGTTTTTCTTCTCTTAGCCTATCTTTATGTCTTTAATTTCTTTCTTTTTTGCTGTTGTGGAAAAAATACCAAAAAAAGGAGCCTTAGAGAAACTTACTGATTACCAACTAGTATGGCTGTAATCCTATCTTTACAGAATTTTTTATGTGATTTATCTATGTACAAATTCAGGGCATTCTCACTGATGGTATTTATAGAAATCATGTAGGCTTTCAAATATAATAAACATGTGGGATAGATAGATGATGTAGTGTCAGAACACCAACCCTGGAGTCAGGACGGCCTGAATTCAAATTTAGCTTCAGACACTTGACACTTACTAGCTGTGTGACCCTGGGAAAGTGATTAAACCCTTATTGCCTGGCTCATAATAACAATAATAATAATAAATGATGCACAACATCTTTGTCATTTCACAATTAACTAAAGATGCAGAAATTATAAGCCTGTTGTGCTTATTGTTTGTTCATTTAAAAAAAAAATCACCATTTGATCAGTAGAACAAAATGACATCTCTTTTATAACAACAACAGGATGTCTCTTATCTAGGCATCAAGATAGTAAAAATATCTTTAGGTGATGTAACAATAATCTTGTTCAGTGACCCTTTAACAATAAATGTGGAATAAAGCACAAAACAGGGAAATAAATGTATGCTTGTTAAAGACATTTACCACTATGAAGGAAGAGTCCAGGATACCGTTTGGAATAGTGATTCCAAGTGTGTCATACCCTAGTACACTGCAGAACTCTCTAGGACAGATCTGTAATCTCACAATAGTTTGATCTCTCTATCCATACTGGAAAGACCATATGAAAAATGTCTACTATACATATTTTTTAAATTAAAAAAAATGCATAAAGAAAAAGAAAAACAGAAAAGGGACAAAACAAAATAAAAAGAAAGAGAACATTGTTATTTGCCCAGCAAAACATCAGGGAAGATTCAAAATATATAACAATTAATTGCCAACTCAAGAAAATATATATATATTAGTAGAAGTATTATTATTAGAATATATATATATATATTAGTAGAAGTATTATTAGTAGAATATATAATATATATATGTATATATATATATATTAGTAGAAGAAATTATATTCACGAGTGTCCATTTTTTCTTTACTTCCTTGTAAGTTATTATTTTGTTCTCTGCCATGCACCTTTTTTACTTTATTCTTTTTTTCCTCCTTTCATCATCCCCATCTCTCCCAAGCAGACTGTAGTTAAGAAAGGACACACACACACACACACACACACACCCCTTTCCTATCCCTGCTGACCCTTTGCTTTAATTCTCCTCCTTAACTTGCCTCATCTTAACCTCCCTTGTCTTCTTCCCTTCTCCTTTGCTTCCCCATGTGCCCATCCCTACCCACTTTTTTTTTTTAATAGATTTTGGAGAGTTCTATACCCTTTATTTATCCTATTAAATCCATTTCTGATGTGAGTAGATTTTCCGAACTAGGAGCCCTCTTCCCGCTCTACTTTGTGTCTATTCTTTCTTTGTACTTCCTTTGTATAACATATGCCCCAATCTTTCTTTTGAGCTACCCTACTGCTAATGTCAATCTTGAACATATGGTATACATTTCCCATGTTAAACATACACACACACACACACACACACACACACACACACACACAAGCATTTTGTCAAGTTGAGTTCCTTGAAATTGATCTTTGATATTGGCTCCTATATATTAAATTTTCTATTGAGTGGTTTGGTTGATAGAAAGTCTTGAAAAATCTGCAAGTTCATTGAATGTCCATTTTTTCTCATCCATTATTATGGGTATTTTTGCTGGATATGATCTCTTTGGCCACAGGCCTAGTTCTTTTGAGTGTCAATAGATATGATTCTAGGACCTGTGGTCTTTTATTGTGGCTGCTAATAAGTCCTGTACAATTCCAATTGTAGTTCCAGCATATTTGAATTGTTTTTTCTTGTTTTTTTGAAAAAATTTCTCTTTGATCTGAGGGTTTTGAAATTTGGCAATAATATTCCTATGTGTTTTCCACAAAAGATCTCATTGAGGTAGTAATTGGATTTTTTTCTATTTCTACTTTTCCCCTCCTGTTTTATTACTCTAAGACAATTCTCTTGGATTATTTTTTGCATTATTATATCAAGGGTTTTTTTTTTTTTTTTTTTTTGGTCACAACTTTCAGGCAGTCCAAATATTCTTAAATTTTCTTTTTCTTGATCTGTTTTCCAGATCTCTTGCTTTTCTTATAAAATGTTAAACATTCTGTCCTATTTTTCATTCTTTATAATCTGTCTTATTATTTCTTGATCTCTTATACCTTTTGTGGCTTTCCCTTATCTGATTCTAATTTCAGAGAATTACTTTCATCTTTAAGACTGTATCTCCTTTTATAGTTGGTTAACATTTCCCCCCCATAATCTTGTTTTTCTTGGATACATACACACACACACACACACACACACACACACACACACGTGTGTGTGTGTGTGTGTGTATATATATATATATATATATATATATATATATATGTATATATATTTAATTTTTCCTCAATGTTTCTCATTTGATTTTTGAATAATATTTCACATTACTCTTTGGGGTGGAAGCTTTTTTTACTTAGTATTATCTTCTGAAGATGAATCCTGATTTTATCTGCTCCCAAAATTTCTCTGATTGAGGTCTTATTACCATTTCATACTGTGGAGATTTTAACATGCATTTGGATTGATACTCCATAGAACAACAGAAAAAGATTTTGATCATTAAAAATTGCTGTGGTGTCAAGGAAGATCAAAACATACATTGAGAAGATGATAACAAAGTCAAAGCTCTTATGTACAAAGCCTCCAAGAAAAATAAGAATTGGTCTCAGGTCATGGCAGAGCTCAAAAGGGATTTTGAAAATCAAGTAAGAAAGATAGAGGAAAAATTGGGAAAAGAAATGAGAGTGAGGCAAAAGGAGATGCAAAAAGTTGATGAGAAGAACATCTTAAAAAGTAAAAATGGGCAAATGGGAAAGGATGTACAAAAGCTTATTGAGGAAAATAATTCCTTAAAAATTAGAATTGGGCTAATGAAAGCTAATTGAGCTAATGAGAAATCAAGAAACAATTTTTAAAAATCAAAAGACTGAAAAAATAGAAAATCATGTGAAATTCCTCACTGGAAAAACAACTTTCTTGGAAAATAGATCTAGGAAAAATAACTTAAAATTATTGGTTTACCAATAATAAACCATGATTAAAAAAAGCCTAGACATCATTTTTCTTTTTTTAAAATATCAAACATGGTAGAAATATATGTTAAATCCAATATATGCATAAATATTTATATAATTATTGTACCACACACAAAAAAAGAGAAACAAAATAAAATGTAAGCAAACAACAACAAACAGAGTGAAAATGCTATGTTGTGAACCACACTCAGTTCCTACAGTCCTCTCTCTGGGTGTAGTTGGCTCTCTTCATTATTGAACAATTGGAACTGGTTTGAATCATCTCGTTGTTGAAGAGAGCCAAGCTAAACATCATTTTTCTTTTTTCTTTTTTTTTTTCTTTTTTAATTATTTTTATTATAGCTTTTTATTTACAACATATATGCATGGGTAGTTTTTCAGCATTGACAATTTCAAAACTCTTTGTTCCAATTTTTCCCTTCCTTCCCCCCATCCCCTCCCCCAAATGGCAGGTTGACCAATACATAACCATTATTTTCCAAGAAATTATCAAGGAAAACTGTGCTGATAGTCTAGAACCAAAGGGTAAAATAGAAGTTGAAAAAAAAATCTACTGATCTCTTCCTGAAAAAGGTCCCAAAATGAAAACTCTCAGGAATATTATAGCCAAATTCCAGATTAAGGAGAAAATATTGCAGGCATCCAGAAAGAAATAATTCAAGTATAATGGAGCCAGAGTCAGGCTAACACAAGATTTAACATCTTCTACATTAAAGAATTGGAGGGCTTGGAATATGATATTCTGAAGTACAGTGGAGCTAGGATTATAACCAAGAATAATTTACTCAGCAAAAATGAGTATAATCCTTTTGCTGGGGGGAGAGGGGCAAAAGGGAAGTAGATATTCAGTGAAATAGAGGACTCTCAGGAATTTGTGAGAAAAGACCAGAGCTGAATAGAAAATGTGATTTTCAGATATAGGACTCAGGAGAAGCATATAATCAGAAGCAGGAGAAGCAGGTAATCAGAAAAATGAAATCATAAGGGACTTAATAAGGTTGAACTGTTTACATTTCTCCCAGAGAAGATAATGCTTTTAACTCATAAGAACTTTCTCATTGTTGTGGCAGTTAAGAGTATATATACATAGAGGGCACAGGTGTGAGTTGAATATGAAGGGATGATATCTAACAATAAATAAATAAATAAAATTAAGGGGTGAGAGAGGAATGTACTGGGAGAAAGGGAAAAGGAGAGGTGCAAATTATCTGCCAAAAAGAGTGCAAGAAAAGGTTTTACAATGGAGGGGAAGAGAAGAAGAGGAAGGAGAATGAATGAATCTTACTCTCATTAGAATTGGCTCAAAGAGAAAATAAAATACACACTTAATATTGGTATAGAAATTTATCTTATGGGGCAGCTACATGGTACAGTGGATAGAGCACTAATCCTTAAGTCAGGAGGTCCTGAGTTCAAATTTGACCTCAGACACTTAAGACTTCCTAGCTGTGTGACCCTGGGCAAGTCACTTAACCCCAATTGCCTCAGCAAAAACAACAACAAACAACAAAACAAAACAAAAGAAATCTATCTTACCCCTCAAGAAAGTAAGAGAAGAAGAGGACACAAGAAGGGAAGAAGGTGATAGAAGAGAGAGCATATTGGTGGAGGAGGTAGTCAAAAGACTGAAAAAGTCTGATTCTTTTGAAAAAATCAGGGTGAAAGGAGAAAGAAAAGAATTAAGAGGGGGGGAAATACAGTGAGCAATAGTAATTGGGAGAATAATTTTGAAACTCATTTCTTTGATGAAGAACTCTTTTTCAAATGTTTAGGGAACTGAGTCAAATTTATAAAATATAAGATCCATTTTCAATTAATAAATGATCAAAAGATATGAACTATGTCAAAAGGACTTTAAAATCATGCATATCATTTGACCTAACAGTACCACTATGAATTCCATGAATTCCAAAGGAGATTTTAAAAAAAGGAAAAGGACTTACATATACAAAAATATTTATAGCAGCTTTTTTTCTCAGGGCAAAGAACTGGAAATTCAGGTGATGCCCATCAATTGGGGAATGGTTGAATAAATTGTGGTATGTGATTATGATGGAATATTATTATTCTATAAGAAATTATGAGCAGGATGCTCTCAGAAAAACCTGGAAAGTCTTCAATGAGCTCAAGCAAAGTGAAATTGTATTGTATACAACGAAATAGCAATGTTCTGAGATGATCAGTTGTGAATGACCTTGCTATTCTCAGCAATACAATAATCCAAGACAACTCTGAAGGACTTGTGTTGAAAAATGCTGTCCATGCACAGAGAAAGAACTGATTGTTTCTGAATACAGACTGAAGTATATTTTTGGTTTTTTCTTTCTTTCTTTCTTTCTTTTTTTTTTTTGGAGGGGAGATATATATGTTTTCTTTCATAACATGACTTTTATGGAACTATTTTGCATAGCTACACATATGCCTTCTCAGTGGGGTTTGGAGTAGAGAGGAAGGAAGAGAATCTGGAACGCAAAGTTTTAAAAACAAAAATAAAAAATTATTTTACATATAATTAGGGAAAATAAAAATGTTAAAATAAAATTAAATTTAAAAAAAGTTTGATAGAGTCACTAGACTGCCCCCCTTCCTAAAATTGGATTATTGAAAATCTCTATTTGGTATTCAGTTAATTTGGCTATTTTATAGTCCTGTAGGTAATTTTCTATTTCTTTTGAATTTTCAGGATTATAGGCACATACTATTTATAGAAGATTTTAATAATTCTTTTTATTTGTTGTGATTTTAACCTTGTTCATTTAAATTTTATTTTATTTTCCTCTTCTTTTTGATCAATTCACCTAAACAGTTGTCAACATTGTTATTCGCCTTTTAAAAAACAACAACAAAAACCTCAGTTTTATTTATTAGTGCAGGATTTAAATTTATCTATTTCTCCTCTAATAGTGAAGATTTCCTCTCTTATGCTTATTTTCGATTTACTTATTTGTTGGTTTTCTAATTTTAAAATTTACATATTCAGTCAATTAATCCTCATTTTTTCTATTTTGTTAACTTATGTTTTTAGGGATATAATTTTTCCTCTGAGGACTGCTTTAGCTGTATCCCAGAAATTTTGGTATGTTGTCTCATCATTATTATTGTCCTTCACATAGTTATTAATTATTTCTGTGATTTGTTCTTTGACCCTCTCATTGTTCAGACTTTCATTATTAAGTCTCCATTTAGGTCTGTGTCTTTTACTCCATCTCTCTACACTGCAATCTATTTTTATGGCATTAGTGACACTAAAGGATGTATACTTAGTATTTCATTTTTACATTTATATGTAAATATAAATTTCTGTGTCCTAGCATATGGTTTATTTTTGTAAATGCATTATATATTGCTGAGAGATATGTACCTATTTAATATTCTCATTCAGAAAATATCATTACTTTTTTAGTCTAAATTATCACAGAGTAGTTTCATTTCTGTCCTTTGGTTTCCCTGTGCTAGATTTGTCCAACTCTGAGCAAGTAACAGTAGTCTCAAGTTATTTCAGTATTAGTAGGTATTTTTGTAATTCAGTTAACTTTTCCAATATGTATTATGGTATGCCATTTGGTACATATGTATAATATTGATATTGATACATTATCTGTTTTTCTTTAAGTATAATATAATTTCCTTATTTGTCTCCTTGAAATTATGATTTAAAAAATTTTTTGCTTTGTTTGCTAGCATGATTGCAACCCTGCTTTTTTGGACTCATCTGATACATGGTAAATTTTGATCTAGCCTTTCATTTTGATTCTATGTGTATATGCTTCTTAGAAGTTCTTGTAAATAACAGATTGTAGAGTTTTGTTTGTTTATACTTTCTGCTCCTCTCTTCCATTGTGTTGGCTCATTTAGTCCATTTATATATAAAATTTAGAGTTATATTTGTGTTTTCTTCAGTTTGCTTCTCTAATATTTTAGTAATTTTTATTACTTCCTTTTAAGCTAATATTTTTGTCTTTGTGATTGGTCTTGCTTAAATTAATTTGATATAACTTTCCCAAAGCCTTTCTTCTCCTTTATTAATTTTTTTTCATTTCCAGTATTCTACCCTGTTCCTGTAAAATTTTGTTTGGAGTCTTACTTAAATTTATGATAAATTTTCCTCTTTTTAAAATATATTTCATGACATTTTTCTTTCCTTTTGTTTCTCTTCTTTCCCCTGTTATTGAGAATCTCTCCTCCTTTCTGGCAACTTCATTTGTTTTCTATGCCAAAGAAGTTTTTCTTTTCTTTTTCTTTTGAAATTTTATTTCCTGGCACAAAGGAATATTCACTGGGGAAGCAAATGAGGAAGAAGGTTGGGGAATTGTTCAAAGAAATAATGTCACTAAATAAATCTCATTCTCATCTGAACCAAATGAAGATTTGTGTTCATTTGAATATTCAAACACAGGAAAATAAAATATGTAAACATATATATATATATACATATGCATGTATTTATACAAACATATACACTTATATGCAAACACAAAAAGTCTGGCATAACAATATATTAAACTCTACAGAGTAACAGGTAAGGATAGGGAAAGGGGATATGTGGGTTTAAAAGGGAGAGAAGAAATGAGAAAGGAATAATGACACAAAATATGTGAATTTTTGAATGTGAATCATAAAGGGAAGATTTAATGGAAAGAAAGATGGGAGAGCAAAAGGGAGTGAAAGAAAAAAAGGCAAAAAAAAGGAAGGAAAAAAGAAAAGGAAGAAGGGAGGAAGAGAAGAAAGGAAGAAATAATGTCAGAGAAAGAAGAAAGATATATAGAGAGAAAGAAATAAATAAAAAAGAAAAAGGGGAGAGAGAAAAAAGAGGAAAGAGGAAAGAAGAGAGAAAGAAAGAGATAAAAGGAGAAGGGAAGAAGAAAGGAAGGAGGAAGGAAAAGAGTAGGAACTGGTAATTGAAGTCCGGCTATGGGTTAGAAAAGAGAAGCAGTTTAATGGAAATAGATTGATAGTGTTGATCACATTGCTTCTTCTACTTTTCCTTTTTAACAGGGGGCAGGAAACAAAGGGAACGAATAATGTAGGGAAATAAGCAATCATCAATTATAGCACTGAATTATAAATCCACTTACAAAGTGGGAAAAAAAAAGAACATTATGGATTAGAACAAGATCATGCTTTACAAGAAGCATACAAATTGTAAAGACTTACAAAGTGTTAATATGAAGGTAGGAGCAGAATTCAGGTGAATTAAAAAAATAGCAGTCATGATCTTTGATAAAGTAATTTTAAGACACAGCCAAGATTAGAAGGGAAGCACAAAGCTGGGAAAAATGTTTACAGCCAGTGTTTCTGACAAAGGCCTCATTTCTAAACTATATAAAAAATATATCAAATTTATAAGAATACAAGTCATTCCCCAATTGATAAATGGATCAAAGGATATGAACAATTTTCAGATGATGAAATTAAAGCCATCTGTAGTCATATGAAAAAAATGCTCTAAATCACTATTGATTAGAGAAATGCAAATTAAAATAATTCTGGGGTACCACCTTATAGCTCTCAGATTTCTTAAGATGACAGGAAAAGGTAATGATAAGTGTTGAAGGGATGTGGGAAAACTGAGACACTAATGCATTGTTGATGGAGTTATGAATTGATCCAACCTATCTGGAGAGCAATCTGGAATTATGCCCAAAGGGCTATAAAATTGTGCATATTTTTTGACCCAGCAGTGCCACTACTGGGTCTGTATCCCAAAGAGATAATAAATTAAGGAAAAAGACTCATATGTGCAAAAATGTTTTTAACAGCTTGTTTTATGATGGCAAAAAACTGGAAAATGAGTAGATGAATAGATGAGTAGATTGGGAAATGAGTGGATGGAGAAATAAGTATATGAAAGTAATGGAATATTATTGTTCTAAAAAAAGTGATAAACAAGCTGATTTGAGAAAGGCCTGGAAAGATTTACATAAATTGATGCAGAGTGAAACAAGCAGAAGCAGGAATACATTGTACACAGTAACAGCAAGATTATGCAATGATCAACTGTGAAGGACTTGACTCTTCTCAGCGGTTCAGTGATCCAAGGCAATACCAATAAACTTTGGATGGAAAAACATCATCCACTTCCAGAGAGAGAATTATGGAGACTGAATGTAAATCAACACAAGCTGTGTTCACTTTTTTTACTTTTGTTTTATTTTTCTCTTTTGTTCTGATTTTTCTCTCCCAGCATGATTCATAAGGAAATATGTAAAAAAAAATTATATGTATAACCAAAATAAATATTTTTTAAAAAGTAATATTAAGAAAATCACTAATATACTGTAAGATATAGATACTGAAGTAATATCTGAACTATATATATGAAATATATATGTGTATTTTATGTATAACTATATACATATATGTTATATATACACACATAGATACAAATATATATGTATACATGTATATACACAAATACCAAATGGCATAGACTATAAAGGAGTTTAAAGGAATAGTTAGTAATAAGGATTGAATTGCTGTCTAAAAATGGACAGCAGAACTATAATACTTAATACTTACTATGTGCAATGTTAAATATTTTGTTAAATGTTAAATACTTTAAATTGTTATCTTATTTGAATCTTAGAGCAATTCTGGGTAGCAGATGCTATTATCATTCTCATTTTGCAGATGAAAAAAGTAAGACAAACAGTTTAAGTGATAAGGAAGGGGGAAAAGTGACAGATTAAATCACATAGTAAAGATCTGAGGTCAAATTTGAACTCAGCCCCTTAATGTACCCTCTTTAGTCCTAGATGAATCTAGCATATATGAATGAATGAATGAATGGATAAATAAACAAGAAAGAAGTTAAGGACCCAAATAGAGTTTTAGAAAAGTTATATAGGAGAGTTTTTTGATGACTGTAGGGTTTTTTCAATATTAAAAAAATTACAAACATAATACATCTTAAGAACAAAATAAAAACCATATGTTTACATTAATAGCTGCAGAAAATATTTGATAAATACAACATCTATTTCTATTTCTATTTGGGAAATGACTGAATAGAATATGATGTATGAATCTAATATAATTTTATCATTCAGCAAGAAAGTATGAAAAGGACAATTTAGAAGAAATGGGGTATTGGACAAATTGATACAGAATGAAGTGAGCAAAACCAGGAGAAAAATTTATACAATGATTAGATCATAAAGACAGGCAACTTTGAAAGACTTAATAATTCTGATCAATGAAGTCATCATTTAATACTGTAGAAGTCCATTAATGACATATGTTTCTCATCTTCATCTTGAGGTGATGAAATAGAGTTGAAGGATGAGATACTCATTTGGAACATGGCAAGTGTATGGATTTGCTTTCCCCAACTATGCTCATTAGTTATAAGAATAGATTTTTAAAACGATGGAGGGAGACAATTGGGGGAAAAGAGTAATGAAAGTATATTTTTAAAAAAGTATCAATGAAGCATTGAAAAGAGGGCAAAAAAATTGAATATAAAGAGGTTCACACAGCAAAAAAGACAACTTGAACAGCTTTGGAACTAAAATGTGGTATGCATCATCCTTAAAAAATTTTAATGTAATACATATTTATAATTTTATGTACAATTTTCTTTATACTTTCTTTACAATTTACATATATTTACATACTGGCTGCATTTTTCAAATTCCTTGCACCTTTTCAAGGTAAAAAAAAATTATTCCCTTATTTATTGAATTGCTATTATTTATTCTTTAATATCCATTTTACAAATTGCAGTATTGGTTTTAAGCTCTATCTTCTAAGTGATTTCTATATTACTGTCTTTCTAGGTCATTATTCTTTTTTTATGCTGTGTCACACTCTAGAGTTATAAATTTTCAAAGCAATGTTGCATAGAAATAGTTCCTTTGCTCCTGTTTGAGCAGAATCAGTACTGCTTGTAGTCAAGTTCATGACATCAAAAAAGGATTATGTATTCTTAGAGTATCTAAGCAAAATGGGAAGGGCAGCAGAAGGGAAGGATTGAATCACAGGGATAAAAAGATAGGATTTCAACCCAACATAGGGGAAGGTAGGATCCACTTGAAGAGCATTTCCATGGAAGAATTAGAAATATGGGAAATGGAGATTAATGGAAAAGGAGGGATTGGTGCCCGTCTTCTGTAAGAAAATATTGGACCTCTGGATAGTAGTATCCTGACCTGGTAAAAGGGATGTATTAACTTTCAGGGTCAACTGGCACCCAGAAGAGGAGTGGGACATGAGCTCAGATATGAGATGGCACAGCCATTGGGAAGGAGAATGATCGTGGGGATGGCAGGGGTTCACATAAGAGTGCAGGAATTGAGTCAATTAAGTCAATTAAGTTAAGTTCTATCCACTTGGTGGAATTTCTATAGCAAGGAGGATCTCAAGATGAGTCCCAAGCATAAATAAGCCTGTGAGTCACTTTATCTGAGGTAGGAGGAAGGGAGAAGAAAAAAGTGCTGAGAAAATACTTTAAAGTCTCCCAGCATTTATTTTTAGGGAGTTAACCTTGTCAATTGGTAATTGTTCTGTGGTTTTGGCTGTAATTGTTTTATGGTAGATACATAATTCCTTTTTGGAAAGGTTAGAATAAAAGTGGTCTGAGGGATGCCCTTTCAAAATGGACTGGCCCATCTCTCTTTGAAATTGTGTTTCTTTGAGACATAATTGAAATCCTATCTAAAATAATGAAAGTTTCTCAATTTAATTCCCTAAAAAACCTAAAAGGACATTCTTTTCAAAGTGTCACAGAGATAAAAACCCTACAATTTAAAAGTCATGGAAATGAAAGGTGAGTCTAAAGAAGCTAAATTGATCTTCAGTTAGGTGATGGGTGATTAAAACTGTGTTTCTCATCTCAGCTGAAAATTTTGGTAACTGGCTGGTTTACCAGTGCCTACTTTGCAATGCACAAATTTGTTCAGCTATAAATAATGTTGCAAATATGTGGTGGAAAAATCAATGCTTTTTTCAAGGCCTGAGATTTTTAAATACTTAGCTAAATTCCCTATTTGTTAGTACTCTTTCCCTTTTCAAATCGCCTTATAATTGTCTCTTTACCGGGGGAAGGGTACCCTTCTCGTAAACTCTTTGAAGGCAGGAATTATTTAATCTCTGTATCTTCCCCTGCTGACATAGTACGTTGTAGATATTTACTATATTTTTATTTAGTTTATTTGATTGAAAGGGGCTCTGTAAAAACACAAGTTTGGAGTTAGAAACAGGTCTTGTTATTAATCCTGACTTTCATGTTTATTACTTTTCTGATATTGGGCAATTCATTTCTCTCTGAGCCTCTGTTACCTTCTCTGTAAAATAAATGGTTCAGACCGAATTACTTCTAAGATCCCTTCCAATTTTAAATACTATGAGCCTGTAAAATTATTCAAATTATACAGGCATATATGTAATATATGATTTATGTGTTTTGTATGTATGTTAATATCTTCATCACAGCATATCTTTTATCTTTCTGTTCAGAAAGCTATTGTAATAAATATTTTTTAAAAAGAGAAAGAAAAAAATCATTTCATCAAATTAATCCCCAAACCTATCAACATGATTCTATAATGATTCTGTGATTCTTCACATTTGGAGTGCTATGCTCACTATAAATACTTCATATAGATTGATTATATCACGTGACAAATTCATCATAAGAGAATTACATCTTTTAGAGACTATCTTCTCAGAAAAATTAGGAAAACTTTATTGTAATTAATCTTTTATTTAAAGATTACTCTAGTTAAACTAAAGTTTAGATATTTTTATGATGCCCATAGCAAAATCTTATGGGCATAGATAAGCAAGAGAGACAAAGAGACTGCTTTGTTGGAACTTAGCCTGGTTATGGGGAAACCTGCAAGCAAGTATATAAAATGATGTTTTAGCATAAAATATTTGTGCAAAATTAGTTTAATTTGAATATTTAAGTGCTGATGGGACAGTGACTGAGGGTCACTTTATCAGCGAGGTAGAGATGAGATAGAGATGAGGTACTGCTTACTGAAAGTGATGAATTTTAAATTACTTTTTTTCCCTAAAATTTTATCTATTTGTTACTTTACCTCCCTGTCATCCCTCCCACTGATGGGGAAAAAAGATTTTTAAAAGCCCCTTCTAATAGATAAGTAAACAAAAAAATTCTTTCATTAATCAGATTTTTTAAAAAGTCTAGTCCTGCACCTTGTAGCTATCACTTCTCTGTGAAGAGATGGGTAGAATATTTCATCACTGATTCTTTCAAGACACGGTTGATCATTGAAATGATCAGAATTCTTAATTCTTTTTATCATATGACAGGGTTGTTACTATATGAATTGCTTGGTTGGGTCAGAATAAGTACATACAGATCTTCTCAAATTTCTCTGAAACCATCCTTTTAATTATCATTTCTTACAGCACAATAGTTCTCCCTTATGTTTATGTATCATAATTTGTTCAACAGTTCCCCATTTAAGTTGTTCCCGTAAGTTTCCAGTTAAACTGATTCTTGAATGACTATTGTTGGGGAATGGGGGGGAGGGCAGAATCTAAGTGAGAAGCAGTGTGGTATAGTTGAAAGAGCATGGGATTGGGGTCAGAAGATTAAGCAATCAGTTAACTTGCTTTTATAGTTATTACTATGTGTTAATTTCTATTATTATTGTTAACTACCTCTTTATTTATGAACCTATAATTGGTTATCACAATATTAGTAAAAGACCAACCCTGAAAATCAAGATCATCAGCATGATGAAAAGAAAAGTAAACCTAGGGCAGCTAGATGATGAAGTGAATAAAGCCCTAGACTTGAAGTCAGGAAGATTTGAGTACATATCCACCTTTAATTGGCTGTGTTATTCTGGGCAAGTCACTTAACTACTGCCTACCTCAGTTTCCTCATCTGTTAGATTTGAAGGGGAATAATAATAGTACCTACTTTCCAGCATTTTTGTGAAGATTAAATGAGATAATATATGTAAAACATTTTGCAAATCCTAAAGCATTATATAAACATTAGCTATTACTATTACCTATTAAAATAATTTTGCATGAACAAGCAACTTTTTTTAAAAAAGCTTTTTTATTTTCAAAAGAGAATTTTTCAGCATTAACTCTTACAAAATTTTGTGTTCCAAAATTCCCTCCCTTCCCCCAAAAGGGGAACTTTAGATGGCATGTCATCCAATATATGTTAAACATGTTCAAATATATTAAATACAATATATGTATACAGAGTTATGCAATTATTGTGAAGCAGCTTTTGATAAAACATTTGAGTATTTTGACATAATACTGATGCTGGGAAACAGAGAATTACCAACTTTTTGAATTATTATGAGAGAGGGTGGCCCTCTATGCCATCCAAAGTGAATCATCTTGACTTGAGGTCTAAGAAAATCCACAGCATGGTGGGATAACTTGTTATGGGATTTTATTTTATGTCTCAGTAGATTGTTAATAGGCAATAGGAAGATTTGATAAAGAAAATTAAGAATTTTGTCACATATAGTCACAATTTAAGAGTTTTTTTGTGTGTTTACAGTGAAGTCTTGTTTCTGTAGGCACAATTTATCTTTGTCCTTGAAATGTTGCATCCTAACTCAGGGTCATAAAATCCCAAGTAAGTCTTGTTTTCCCTCTGGAGAAGTATGCGGTGATTTCCTAAATAAAAATCTCACATCAAAAAAGGGGGTGGGTGGGTCCCAATAATATGAACGGCATTCCTAGAACGGGAGTAGGAAGGGCAGAAAAAGGTTATAATGAGGGATATTGCTACAGCCCCAGGCACAGTGTTCTGAAGACCATCTTAGAAGGAAGAAATATAACAATAGTCTTGCAAGAAGCTAAATGCCCGGTGTACTGTTAATCACAGTCTTGTTGGGACACAGCTCAGTCTTTTCTATATGGACAAGGGAAACTCAGATGTTTTATAGGGAGGGATAAGACTTCCAACTCATTGGTTTGCCTCTGATGTCATGGGCAAGGTGTTAGCCATCTAGGAGGTTGGAAACGTCAGTCCTAAAGGTTCCACCCATAGACATGGCAGTAGAATTCATAGAAGTGAAAAAGCAAACCAAATACATTGAAATGCAAGTTGTCAAAATATATTTTTTAAACAAGCTCACAGATCTCAAGTTAGGAGAATGGAACATAGTTACAATTCAGGGCTGAAATCACTTAGCTCTCCTGTTTTGTTTTCTGTATTTGATTTGTTTTATTTAAGAAGGGTTTAGGGTATAATGCAGCTGTATTTGTTAGCAGCAGTTGACTTGGACACAAAATGGGTTGGGGGTGAGGTTAATCCTTCGATGTTTGGCTGCATACCGTTGCTATTTTCAAAAATGTATTTTAAAAAATTTTCAGTCTTTCAGCTTTAAAGTAATCCTTTGGAGGAATTGTGTGTGTGTGTGTGTGTGTGTGTGTGTGTGTGTGTGTGTGTTCTTGCGCACGCACACATAAATGCACATTTGAATAGGCATCTGACTCTAGAAGACCAGAGTTCAAATGTAGCCTCAGTGACCTGGGCAAGGCACTTAATTTGTTCCCTATCTCTAAAAAGGGGATAATTCCAGCACTTAACTAACTCACAAGGTCCTTGTGGGGATCAAAATGAGATAAAATTTGTAAGAAGCACTTAGTACAATGTCCTGGACATTCCTATTTTTAAAGACAGTGTTGTAAGGAAGATAGAGGGATAATTAGATTCAGAAAGATTCTGGTGTCAATCCAGTTTCTGCCACTAGCTGTAATACCTTTGCAAGTCAAATCTGAGATCAATGGCTTAGCTAAAGTTGTGAATCTGATGATAAAAACCACATATTGAATGTAGGGGCTTCATTTCCCCCCTTCCCCTCCTCCCAGGGGAAGGAGTTACATCTCCCATTCATGGTGTTCTGACCCATATTAAGATGTTCCAGGGGTCACCTTCATCCAAGTAGCAAGGATTGTGTGGGTTTTTTTTTTTTTTTTTTTTTTTTAAGAATTGCTCAGGGTTATCACTACATCTGGTCAATGCACATATCTACCTGAGCCAGCATTCATAGTTGACACTGAGAGTGAAGAGAGACTCCAGAGAGCCAGATTTCACTCTGTTGAGGTTTAGCTCTAGGCACTTTATGTAATTAAGCCAGTCATAAATATAAAAACTCTTGTTTGCTGGGACTCAATGAGATTTAGAATCCATGCCATGAAATCAGGCTCTTCAAACATCATTTCAGGCACCATATGATCTTAATTTGGACCTGAAGCCCTCACTTAACTAATGAGATTAAGCAGTGGGAAGAAAACCTGAACACCAACAAAATCTTTTTAAGCCCATTACCCTCTCTCCTCTCCACTCCCACACCCACTTTGATCATTAGCTGAAGTTTGATCTTTTAGCCAGGACATTTATAAGGTTCATAGCTAGTATGTTGGTAAAGCCCCAGGTGAGCTCCTTGGAGCAGAAGGGTTTCCAGTCTGCCTACGGAGGCAGGAAAATGGACAAAGGTCAGAAAAGGAGCAGGTTAAAACTTTGATCAGCAGTGGGGTTGGGCCCATGAGTGGCCATTGCATTTCTAGGCTGGGTGAGATAGGAGATCCAGTTTCTAGATCTATGTGTGAATACATGCACTCACACAAACACACATGTATATATGTAGCTAATACCCATACATACATATTTACATGACAGCATCATGTGTACATCCATATACATTCATGCAATGCTCCACAAACATGCACATGTATTATATTGTGTATATATTTCTATTTCTGTATATGCATGCATATACTCTACTAACAATATATCTGCATATTTTATGTATCTATATATTCATGCAGTACTCCATAACATGCATGTGTATTATATTGTATATGTGTTATATATTATATATGATATATAATATACATATAACATGTATATTATATATATTATATTGCATATGTGTGCATATACTCCACTAACTATATATGTCTGCATATTTTTATGTATCTATATATGCATGCACATGTTATATTGTGTATATATTTGTATTTCTATATATATGGATCTATCTATATGTATATTTATCTATCTCTAGCATATATATGTATATACAGGTATAATTGTATGTGTTTCATACAATAGAGGTGTTTCAGTGGATAGGATATGAGGCGTTGAGTGAGGAATACTCATCTTTACGAGTTCAAATCTGATCTCAGATACTCACTAGCTGTGTGACCTTGGGCAAGTCCCTTAATTCTCCCTCAGTTTCCTCCTCTGTAAAGTGAACTGGAGAAGAAAATGGCAAACTACGCTAGTATCTTTGCCAAGAAAACCCCAAATTGGGTCACCAAGAGTTGAGGCAGGACTGAACAACAACATATATGTATATGTATATATGTGTGTGTGTGTGTGTGTGTGTGTGTGTGTGTGTGTGTGTGTATAGTGTGTATGTCTATATACTATATATAACATTTCTGTATATGTGTGGATGTATATGTGTTACACACACATGTGTGTGTCCATGGGGTTTTCTTGGCAAAGGTATTGGAATTGTTTGTCATTTTTTTCTCTAGTGAATCAAAAGTCTCCAGTTTCATCGAGCTATGCCAGTCCCTTGCTAGGAGTAGAGATAGAAATACATACATATAAATGTACACACATATACCATACACATAGTATATGTATGTACACACATCATATATTTATATTGTGTGCATGTATAATTCACACACAGGTTTGTGTGTGTGTAGAAAGAGAGAAATTGGGGGTAGAGACAGAGACACAGTAAGATAGAAGAGAGAGATTAGTGTCAAATAGTGAAAGTTCATTGATTTTGAAATAAAATTTATTTTAGAACCATTTTGTCCAGACCCCTTCATTTGACAAAGAAAATTGAGGTCCAGAGAAGTTAATGCTCCCTCTCCTCTCCACCCCTCATGCAATTTGGGTTAAGTGACCTGCCCAGGGTCACATAGCCAGAAGTGTTCAGTATCTGAGGGCAGATTTGAACTCATGTGCTCCCAACTTCAGGGCTGGTGCGCTATCCACTGTGCCACCTAGCTGCCCCCAAGGTTAATTCTTTGATCTCTTTTAGGTCACAGAGATTATCAGGGGTTCTTTTAACCCCTGGTCCTCCAGAGTTTCCACAGAAAGGAATACATATTCAATGAAGGGAAACATATTGAGGCAAGCATGTCACTTAATTAAGTGGCTTAATAAATATAAGCATCAAGCTTCTGTTTATTCTAGGGCTTTCTAGCAAAAAGGCTTTTATGTATTGACAGATTATAACATGCTTTTAGATCTCTAGACTTTATCAAACTCAAATATGGCCTATGATATCATTAAATATTCCCTCCATCTTTACAGATTTTGTGTCTGATTGGTCTCCCATGCATGATGCTGCTGTTAATGGACGTCTCCTTTCTCTAAGGATGCTCATCAGTCAGGTAGCTTTTAAATTGATATTATTGATATTAATTACTAAAAGTAATGTTTGATTAATCATTAATCATTAATATTTTAAATATCTACTGGTTATTATTCCAGTGAGCAATAATATAACAAATATAGTAGTCATTAATAACAGTATTGATATAATTAATATATATATAATAATATAATACATAAATAAATAATGTAAATGATGAATATAAGTTGTCAGTTTCAGTCTCTAGATATTAGAGTCCCATCAAAATGGTCATCAGCAAAATAGTTATACTTCCAACCCTTCCTTAGTTTAGAGGAATACTAGGAAAGTTAGTTAAAACAAGAGTATCTTGCTTTGTGTAAAGAAAGAAGTCAATAAAAATTGACACTCATATAGCACTTTCGAAACTTGAAAACATTTTACATCATTTTATTTGGTCCTCACAATCCTAGAAGATTAGTGTTACAACTTGGATCTGAGAGAAGTCAAATAATTTAAGATTTTAGGATTAGTTGGACAAGTATTTATTTTTTAAATAATAGGTTTTTATTTTCAAAATATATGCAAAGGTAGTTTTCAACATTCACCCTTGCAAAACTTTGTATTCCAAAAATTTATCCCTGTCTTTCTCCTCTCCCCTAGACAGCAAGTAATCCAATATAGGTGAAATATGTACAATTCTATTAAACATATTTCCACATTTATCATGCTGCATAAGAAAAATCAGATGAAAAAAAATGAGAAAGAAAAAGAAGCAAACAAATAACAACAAAGATGAAAATACTATGTTGTGATCCACATTCAGTCCTTATAGTCCTCTCTATAAATGCAGATGGCGCTCTCTATAACAAGTCTATTGGAATTGGCCTGAATTATCTCATTATTAAAAAGAGTTAGTGGACAAGTATTTATTAAGTGGCTGTTATGTACATTTGGTTTTGCTTGGATTGGCAGCTTAGTGGATAGCACATTGGATTTGGAATTAGGAGGATTGTTTTGTGAGTTCAAATCTGGCTTCAGACATTTACTAGCTATATGACTCTAGGCAAGTCACTTAACTGTTTGCCTCAGTTTCCTCATCTGTAAAATGAGCTGATGAAAGAAATGGCAGATCTTCAATATCTTTGCCAAGTAAACCTCAAATGGGATTATGAAGAGTCAAGCACAACTAAACAACAATAAAAAAGATAAACTGGAGATAATCAATGGAACAAAGACACTACTATTAAAGATGATCAGAAAGACCATCTTGCAAAAGGCAGATTTTAGTAAGGACTTAAAGGAAGCCTTGAGTTTAGAGGAGAGGAGATAAGCTCCTAAGAGAGATTCCTAAGTGTGGGGGACAGTCACTAAAAAAGCATGGAATTGGGAGGTGGCTTATTATATTGAAGAAGGGGTGAAGAGAAAGAATATTCCAGGAAAGGAGGCACAGTGGAGACAGAGAGTCTCAGAGAATGGAGACAGAATGCTGGATGTACAGAAAGGAGACAGGGCCAGTGTGGTTGGACAGCAGAGTGGAAGATGGAGAGTATTGTCCAGGGAGACTGGAAACACAGATGGGTTCAGGGGTTTTAAAAATTAAACTGGGGGGTGGGGCAGGTAGGTGGCGCAGTAGATAGAGTACCAGCCCTGAAGTCAGGAGGACCTGAGTTTAAATCTGGCCTCAGACACTTAATACTTCCTAGTTGTGTGACTCTGGGCAAGCCACTTAACCCCTCAGCCAAAAAATAAAATAACATAAGATAAATTAAACTGAGGAGTTCATGTTTGTACCTCAAAGCAGGGAGCCATTAGAGTTGATTGACTAGAGTAGTGACATGTTCAGATCCATGCTTTAAGAAAAATTACTTTCATAGCTATAAGGAAGAATAACCTGAAGAACAGAGAGAGACCAATTAGGTAGTCTATTGAGTAATTTGAGTGATAGATGATAAAGGCTTGAACTAAGGATCATTGATTTAGAATTGAAAAGGACTTCAAAGGCTATCTGGTTAACCTCACTCATTTTACAGTTGGAGAAATTGAGGCCCAGAAATTAAAAATAACTTGATTAAGGCCGTGCAAGAAATATGAATTAGAATTTGAACCCAGTTTCTCTGTCATATGGCTAATAAGCATCTGTGGCAGGTCTTTCTAATTCCATATCACCATTTTATCCACCTTGATATGTAGCCTCTTTTGGCCTGTTTAGTATGATTTTGTCATGTTTAGTATGATTCTATCAGTGAAATTGAGACTTATGTACAAATTAATGGGTGTTTTGTCTTCAGTTGATACTAGTTGTTTTTTAATCTTATTTTTATTTTATTAAATATTTCCTAATTACATGTACAAATTGCATATGCAAACATATACAAAGATCATTTTCAACATTCACCTTTGCAAAACCTGTTTTTCCTCTCTTTCTCCCTCCCTTTTCTCTCCTCCCCAAGACAGCAAGTAATCCTGTATAGGTTAAACATGTGCAACTTTTCTAAAAATACTTCCATATATTGTGGTACAGAAAAAAATTAGCTCAAAAGGGAAAAAACACAAGAAAGGAAAAAAATTAAGTGAGCAAACAACAACAAAGTTGAAAGTACTCTGCTTTGATTCCTATAGTTCTTTCTCTCAGGATGCGGATAGCATTTTCTATTCCAACTCTATTGGAATTGCCTTGAATCATCTTATTGTTGAAAAGAGCCAAGTCCAATCATCACATAATCTTATTGTTGCTATTTCCAACATTCTCTTGGTTCTGCTCACTTAACTTAGCATCTCTCCTTGTAAGTCTTTCTTTCCAGGCTTTTCTGAAATCAACCTGTTCATCATTTCTCATAGAACAATAGTATTCCATTACATTCATATACCATAACTTATTCAGCCATTCTCCAACTGATGGGCATCAGTTTCCAGTTCCTTGACACTACAAAAAGGGTTGCCACAAACATTTTTGCACTTGTGGATCATTTCCCCCTTTTTATGATCTCTTTGGAATACAGATCCAGTAGAGCTACTACTGGATCAAAGGGGATGCACAATTGTATAGCCTGTTGGGCACGGCTCAAAATTGCTCTCCAGAACAGTTGGGTCAGTTCACAGTTCCACCAACAATGTATTAGATACTAGTGGTTATTGAGATGTTTCAGTTGTGTATGACTCTTCTGGTCTATAGAATATTAAATAGAGAGGAATAATAACAGATTATCACCTGATCCTCAGATTGTTTCTATAAAAACTTCAATACTAACAAAAATACGATTGAGAACAAGGTAATAATAACTACAACAAAAATGAATAATAATGCCAGTTATATTTTTTAAACATTTTTTTTTCCTTTGGTGAGGCAATCTGAGCCATTTGAATTGCCCAGGATCTTCCATCTAATGAGTGTCAAAATTTCTGAGGCTAGATTTGAACTCAGGTCTTCCTGAGTCCAGGACTAGTGCCTTGGAATCCATTATGCTACTTAGTTACCCCTCCTTTAACATTTGAAATGCATTTTCGAATATATCAGTTTGAATTGTACTTGCAAAAAATCATGAGATTTATTGCCATTTTAGGTAAAGAAACATGGTCAGAGAAATTAAATCACAAGCCCCTGGTCAGAGAAGTGGTTACCCTTAGAAACAAAATTTGCATCTGGGTCTTCCTGATTCCAAATCCGGCACTGTCCACTATTTTGTAGGGGGATGGGAATGAGGGGAAGCTCAGTTTCTGAAACAAATCAAAACAATTTTTGAGATGTCAACTCAGAACTTGAGTTGATGAACATTAACAAGGATGAGAAAATTCAGCTCATTATTGATAACATTACAAATCAGTGAGAACTCTTCTTTAGGATAATTCCTTAGGCTGAATTTCCCATGCTGGAATTATTGAGTCAGAAAGTATACTACAAGAGCAAATAGCCATATCCTTTAACCCAGTAATCTCACTATGGGGAATGTGTCCTAAGAGAATTATTACTAAGAAGAACCATCTGTACAAGTTATTTATAGCTATATAATTTGTAATTACAGAAAAGTAGAAACATCCTAATGTCTGACTATAGGAAACTTTCTGAAAAAAAACCATTGTGGCATGTTGGTATAATGGTCTAGTAGAAGACAATTTAAAAGACAGATATGAGTGTTATAAAGAAATGAAAGATCTTATGATTCATGGATTTAGAAAAGAAAGATTGTTAAAGATTATTTTTATGTAGGAGAAAACTAAGGTTCAGAGAGGCATATATATAGCAAGGGGAGCATTGGAGATTTGAATCCAGGTCCTCTTAAAATTTTTTGAGATTTTGTCCTTTCCTCTTTATCAACCTTATTCTCTCTTATGGCTTCAACTGTTATGAGATCCCAGCCTTTTATATCTAATTCTGACTTTTATTCTTCAGACTCAAACGACTAATCAATAAGCATTTATTAAGAGCTTATTCCAGTTACCCAAAGAATACATTCATGTAGATATTCTGTCATTTTCTCAAACTCAAAATATTTACAACTGAGACATTTTTCTCCCTTAATCTGTGCCTCCTATTTTTAACTATTTCATCCATTCTCCAATGTTTGAAATCTCGTAATACCCTTAATTTCCCATTTTAGTTACCAGAAGCTGTTGATTAGCAACATCTTTTCATATGTGTGACCCCCTCCCCATTTCCATTTCTACCAGTCTAAGATATAAAGCAAGTAAATGCACATCTAGCACTTGAACCTAGTTCTCTTGGCTTCCAATTGTACTGTGTGATAGAAGTGGATACACACATTGCACATGAAGGATGGGCTTTTAGTGACATTATGTAGAAGTCTCTTTCTCCCTTTCCTCCCTTCCCCCTTCTTTTCCCTTCCCTCTTCCCTTTTTTCCTCTTTCCCTTCCCCTTCCTTTTTCCTTTTCCTTCCCTTCTCTCCTCCCTTCCTCTTCCCCTTCCTTTCCTCTTCCCCTTCCCCTTCCCCTTCCTTTTCTCTTCCCCTTCTCCTTCTTTTATACTTCCCCCTTCCTTTTCCCCACCCCCTTTCCCTTCCCTTTCCTCTATTTTTTTCTCTCTCATGAATATTATCCACCCTATACATATTTGTACCTGTACTTTCCCCACTCCAATCTATTTTTATACCACTGCCAGGTAACCTTCCATATGCCTACCACTCTATAACTCTCTCATTGTCCCGTTACATACCAATTAAAGTTCAAGCTCCTTTGCTTAGCATTCAAGGTCTTTCACAATCTGGTGCTATCCCACATTTTCTGCCTTAGTTCATATCACTCTCCTCTACACACACTATTCTTCAGACAAGCTGAGTTACTTTCAATCAACCAATCATTAGACATTTATTAAGCAAGGGCTAAAGAAACAAATGGGGGAGGATCCTGGGAAGATGATGGAACAGGTCTGTAAATTTCAAAATCTCCAGATTTCCCCCACATACAGAACGCATTGGCACCTCAGGACAAATGTAGATTGGTGAAAAATCAAGAAGACTTGGGGCAGAACAGAGGTCCTCTTGGCATAACCCAACAAGATCCCAAGAAAGACCCCAAGCCAGGGATTAAGCAGTGGAAGTGCAAAATTCAAACCAGCTTTGCAAAAACATCCAGTGGGGACCTCTGGGGTGAGCTGGGTTTCACTAGAGCCTCAGCAGAAACCACAGGAAATTTAATCTCTCGGACATCAAGGAATTGGGGGTCTGAGTGTGGGAAAACTAAGGGAAATCCAACTAATTAGAAATACTAGGTCCAGCTGTGCTGCAGAGAAGACACCAGTTAGGAATCAGCTCATCTGGTAAGTGCAGAAGCAGTGGGGCAGGGATGATGCTGGCTGGGGGTACCTGCAGGAGTGGGGAGCTCTTGGTTTGGGTTCCAGGTCAGAAGAGGGAGCTGAAGTGAAACCAGAGGCATCATCCCCCACTCCATGATTAGAGGTAGTTTAATGAGAACTAATAGTTATATTTAAAAAAATGAACAGGCAAAGAAGAAAGAACCTAACCATAGAAAGTTACTAGGGGAACAGGGAGAATTGGGGCTCATCTTCAGAGGAGGATACTGAAGAAAAAATAAAGTTTCTTCTACTCCAAAGAGTGATGGTAAACAGCTCCCTGCCCAAAGTGAATTTATAGAACTAAACTAAAAACTAAAACTAAAAAATTTTTTTAAAAAGCTCATTTATCTTTCATTTGAAACATTGAGAAAAAAGTAAAAAAATGAAAACTATTCAAGAAAAACAAGAAGACTATAAAAAAACTAGAAAAGGAGATATAGAGTCTTAAAGAAGAAAATAAAATTGCAAATTAGAATTGGGCAAGGGGAAGTCAGTGGAGCTACAAGAGACCAAGAAATGAAAAAATAGAACAGAATGTGAAATATAAAAAAAAAACAGATCTGAAGAACTGATCAAGAAAATATAAAAATAATTGTACTATCAGAAAGTTGTGACCAAAAAAAGAACCTTCACACAATAATGCAAGAAATAATCCAAGAAAATTATCCTGGAATGATAGAACAAGAGGGGAAAGTAGAAAAAGAAAAAATCCACCAATCACCATTTCAAAGAGATCCTCTGTGAAAAACACATAAATATTATTGCCAAATTTTGAAACCACCAGATCAAAGAGAAAATTTTGCAAGAAAAAAGAAAAAAAAACAATTCATATACACTGGAACTACAATTAGAATTGTACAGGATTTAGCAGCAGCTACAATAAAAGACGACAGGTCCTGAAATCATATCTACTAAGAATCAAAAGAACTGGCTTATGGCCCAAAATATATCCAGCAAAATTATCCATAATATTGAATAGGACATTCAATTGAAAGGACATTCAATGAACTTACAAATTTTCAAGACTTTTCTTTTTTTCCAAAGGGTATGCACAGTTTTATTTTATTTAAATTTTTTAATAATAGTTTTTTATTTTAAAATACATGCACTTTTTAACATTCACCCTTGAAAAATCTTGTCCTCCAAATTTTTCTCTCTCCCTTCCCCCCCCCCCCCATTCCTCTCTCCTAGATAGCAAGTAATCCAATATAGGTTAAATATTATAAGCAATTCTTCTAAACATATTTCCACATTTATCATGTCGGACAAGAAAAAATCATCAAAAAGGAAAATATGGGTATGCATGTGTGTATATATCTATTAAATATATCTGTGCTTAACTATAGCTTGCTCGGGGGAGATGGAGGGGATGAAAGGGGAAAAAATAATAAAGTTTTAAAAAGTGCCCAGCTGAGAACAAAAGAACAACCTGCAAGGAAGCAAAGAAAAGATGGACACTTGTGAAGATTCTTCTACTATTATATATCCTTTTTTGAATTGGAGATTTATTGTTGTATATTTAGAATCCTTCCTGATGTTCTGCTGGGCACATGACTGTTCTATTTTGTATTATTTTGTTTAATTTTATTTTTCAGTCTTTCTTTTTTTCTATTCTTTTTAAAAAATAAACAGAAAATTAAGGAAAAAAACACATTAGAGAAAAGACAGTCTTTGGCCTCTGTATTTGGCTGCCTCCATGCCTTAACTCTGGGTGTTATATATTTCTTCTCTCAATCTGATAAATTCTTACTTGTACCTTAAAGCCTAAATCAAATGTTACCTCCTTTATGCAGGCTTTTCTGATTTCCTTATTAGATAAAAAACATCCCTTATTTGAAACAAATCTTCCTCTTCATATGGCTCCCTGCCTTATCAAAAAAGTTTTAACAGTGCATCACAAACATCAAACATTTAATAAATGAATTGCTAGATACCCACAGTGGGGAATGCTGGACTTGGAGTCAGGAAGACCTGAATTCAAATGTAGCTTTAGATACTTCCGAGCTGTGTTACTCTGGGCAAGTCACTTAACCCCATTTGCCTCAGTTTTCTCATCTGTAAAATGAACTGGAGAAAGAAGTGGCAAACCACCCCAGTATCTTTGCCAAAAAAATCTCAATTGGAGTTATGAAAAGTCAGATGTGACTGAAATGATCAAACAACAACAGAATGTTGAATGAGCAAATTCTTCAAATAATAGATGTTACAAAAATATTTGTTTAATTGAGCTGACTTAAAAGAATTTTAACTATTATCAAATTATAATAATAATTATTATTGAATTAAACTATTAAATATTAAATTATTTTAGATTAGAGATTCTTAACCTGAGGACCATGGACTTAAAAGAAATATTATGATAATTATAATTCAATATAACTGGCTCCTTTTATAATCTAATATATTTAATTTTTTTGTATTTAAAAACATTATTCTGAGAGAGGGATCCAAAGGCAGGTTCCCCAGACTGAGTGCCAAAGAGGTCCATAACACACAAAAAAGTTCCTGAAATAAAGGAATGAGTTAAAACACATTGGTTTCTTTTTCACCAGTCTTTAGCTTTATCTCAAGTCAGGGTCAAATCAAAATTTTCTGGCTTCAATATTTATTCTTGCTTGGCCCTGGCTTACCTACCTTTAACTTGTTTCTCTAACTCTTATGCTTAGGCTATCCATTTTAATTATAGGGAAGATTTAGTTTGTCTTTTCAACTTCTCTCTTCTCGGAAATCTTGCTTCCTTTCTCTGCATTTAGTCAAGGAGCCAGGATGGAGGAGCAGGTACATGCAGCATGTGTTTCGATACTAAGAGTGTAAAATCCTCTATGTCCTCCTTCTTTTTCTCCTTTTCCCCCCTTTTCAAACAGGGTACTTTTTTTCCCTTATTTTTATTTCCTTTTCAGTTTTTTTCTTTACCATTTTCACTTCTTTGTGGAAAGCTAAGAAGCATCCTTGATGTGAGGTCCTGACTCTATTACATACTGGCTGTGTGATTTTGAAAGGGTCCCTCTTAGTGCCCCCTGCCAATACTCTTTAAGCTTACAAATAGAAAAACAGTTTATGAGTTTCCTCACCATAAGTTCCCTATACTAGTTACATCATAGATCCATTGCTAAATAATCTTCTGTTGATGGAGAAAATTTCCTCTTTCTGGAGAAGGTAGAAGAATTGATGTAGAGAGTGCTTTGTTTTTGTTTGATTATTTCAAGCCAGTCTGACTCTTTGTGGTGGGGTTTGTTTTTTTTTTTTTTTTTTTTTTTTTTGCAAAGATATTGGAGAGGTTTGCCCTTTCCTATTCCAGTTCATTTTACATATGGGGAAACTGAGGCAAACAGGGTAGAGTAATGCACAACTAATAAGTTTCTGGGGCCAAATTTGAACTCATGTCTTCTTGAGTTCGGGCCCAGAACTCTATCTATTCTGCCACTGAGTTGTTCCTTCCCAAGATAGCATAAGTAATAATTATCAGAAATGGTATTTGAGCTCCTATGCATCCAGAACTTTAGGCTCCTCCCCCCCTTTTGAGGAACATACATTCATTCTAGTAGGAAGTAGTAGTTAGGTATGCCTTGAAGTAAAAACTTCTTTGAAGAATATATAATTTATGCCATGGAGTTTCTTTCTTTCTCTCTCTCTCTCTCTTTTTTTGCTAAGGCAATTGGGGTTAAGTGACTTGCCTAGGGTCACTTGCTAGGAAGTGTTAAGTCTGAGGTCAGATTTGAACTCAGGTCCTCCTGACTTCAGGGCTGGTGCTCTATCCACTGCACCACTTAGCTGCATTTGGAGTTAAGTAACTTGCCCAGGCTCATACAGCTAGAATTACTCTATCCACTGTGCCACCTAGCTACCCCATGTCATGGAGTTTCAAAAGACAAAGTGGTCAAATGATTATATCTCTCTGAAGGCATCTGGAAAGGACTCATAAAGAGATCAGCACTTGACTTAACTCTGGACGATGGACAGTTTTGCTTTGTGAACTTAGGAGAGAAGGGTCCAAGCAGAATGTTGAATTGGAGCAGATCTGTAAACAATTCATTAATTAAGTTAAATTCATTTTGGGAAAAATTGAGTTAAGGGAACCCCAGAGTGAATCTTTTTGTAGCATGAATAATTTTTTTAAATTCTGAATTTTCATAAACTATGGACATAGATAAAATGCATGTAGGGTTTTTTTCCCCTTTGGAAGAAAAAAAAAAGCCTGTCATAGTGGAAATAGTAAGTATAATATATCAGGGGAGCCCATAAATAATCCTTGCTCAGGAACATTCTTCCTTAATCTTAAAATTTGCATCATCAAGGAGAAAAAAAAGTTATAATCTTGCTGTAATTGTCCACAGCATAGCAGAGAAATTTAGAAAGTAGCTGATACTACGTCCTGTAGAGGCCTATGGCGTACTCATCCAAGAACAAAAGGCCATAGTGAAGATTCAGGTTAAGGTCAGTTGGTCAATCAGCCTTTAATGGATGTTCATTGTGTACCAGATGAGATGAAGCTTTTAAGGAAAAGGGAAGACACAGTTCCTGCCCTCATCAAATTATGAACTATGAGCAGAAGTATAATGGCAGCCAATGGGTTTTTTGCAAGACTCTTCTTCCAGTATCATCCTAAAAAGGCCATAGATTTGAGCCCTTTTTGGCTCTCATACTTAGTTTATGTCCAGAACACCAGTTACTTCTTAATCTGGGTAGTTTTCCAACTAGAACTGGGAAACAGAGAATGCAGAATTATTTTGGATTAACTGTTTTAAGGGCCCACAAAAAAAAGATTTAGGATTATGCCAAATATACTATCTGAGGCTTATTGAAATGGTTTTTGAAAAGTATTTTAATTTTTCTGGAAAGAAACATTAAGATATTAAGAGTCATTAACCAAAGAAGTTGTACAATTAAAATTGCCTCAAGAATATTTCTAAAAATTGAATCTAATTTTCCCCTTACATTTCTGGTATGAGGGTTTGCTGAGCCCTTTTCAGGGCTGCTCATCCACCTTTGGAGTCTGCTTGCCATTGAACACTCACTTGTGGCTCCAAGTAGCTGTAACATGGACAACAGTTTTATATACTGGTAAAATCATCTCTGTAGACAAACTAAAACAAGTTGACAGTAACCAACAGGCTTCAAACCCATCTGTAAAGTTAGGGGATGTCTATCCCAAGCGTGTGAAGGCTTCCCAGGGTAGAATAAGCAAATTTGTTCCAATGGCTGAAGCAGGCACTGTGGAAAGTTTAAAGCTTGCTTTGACATCAAAGATGCTAAGATTATTCACTACATTTGGGGCTGTTAGCTAGATATCTTGATTTTTGTCTTGCCACTGGACTTTAATGACTTTGAAAGAAAGAGTGAAGCTGACAACTTTGTGCAACTCTACCTCACCTAAATCCAGTTACCTGTGATGTTAATGGTCTTATTCCAAAGGATGAACAACAAACTCCCTAAAACAAAAATTAAAATATCCTTTTCAAATCTTCTGATAATTCCCTGGTAGAGTCTCAGCCTAGGGCCAAAACTTTAACATTTTTCTATTTTTCTTAGGGAGTAAAGCAGTCATAGCTCTGAAGCTCTTGGCATACTGTAGAAACAGAGTAAATAGCTACAAAGCCATGAAACTGTTTCAGGATTGTAGGATCACAGATTTAGAACTGGAGCAAGACTTTAGATTGGGGACATCTAAGTGGTGCAGAGTGTTGGGCCTGGAGTCAGGAAGACTTTTCTTTCTGAATTCAAATCCAGTTTTGGACAATCTGTATGTGACTCTGGGAAAATCACTTAACACTGTTTGCCTTAGTTTCCTCATCTATAAAAGGAGCTGGAGAAGAAAATGGCAAAGCACTTCAATATCTTTGTCAAGAAAACTCCCCAAAAAGGATCATGAACAGAACCTAATAGCAACAATCAAATCTTTAGAGGTTAAGGAACCCATTGTACCTCAATTTTCCTGGTGGAGCAATGAAATAATTGAACAATAAGCATTTATTTAAACACTTCTTATGTTCAAGGCCAATGTTTTGTGCTCAGGATACAAATATGAAGAATAAAACAATCTGTACTTTTTTCCCTTTTTTTTTGATTATTAAGGATTTAAAAAAAAACTTTAAATTTATTTTATTTTAAAAAAGAGAATAAGAAAAGAGAAAAGAAATACTAAAGCAAAATAAAATGAAAGAGAATATTGTCATGTGCTCAGTAGAACATCAATCTTTGCAAAAACTTCCGTGCCAACTTTTTCCCTCCTTCCCTCCACCTCCTCCCCTAGATAGTAGATAGTCCCATACATGTTAAATATGTTAAAGTATATGTTAAATACAATATATGTACAGTTGTCTTGCTACACAAGAAAAATTGGATTTAGAAAGAAGGTAAAAATAACCTGGGAAGAAAAAAAATGTAAGCAAATAATAACAGAAAGAGTGTAAATGTTATGTTGTGGTCCACATTCATTTCCCAGTGTTCTTTTGCTGGGTGTAGCTGGTTCTGTTCATTCCTGATCAATTGGAACTGATTTGAATCCTCTCATTGTTGAAGAGAGCCATGTCCATCAGAATTGATTCTCATATAGTATTGTTGAAATGTATAATGATCTCCTGGTTCTGCTCATTTCACTTAGCATCAGTTCATGTAAGTCTCGCCAGTCCTCTCTGTATTTATCCTGCTGGTCATTTCTTATAGAACAATAATATTCCATAACATTCATATATCACAATTTATTCAGCCATTCTCCAATTGATGGGCATTTATTCAATTTCCAGTTTCTGGCCACTATAAAAAGGGCTGCCATAAATATTTTTGCACATACAGATCCCTTTCCTGTAGAGGGCTGAAACTCTTGAGTTGTTGCACTGAGGTCCGTTCAAGCACTTAGGGCTAAATTACTGATTGGACAATATTCTATGGGCATATACTTGGAAAATGGTCCTTCCCACTATCCTGTGCTGGCTCAATGATTGGTGTATACAGAGGATTGTAGGAGGGACTAGGGGGTGGAGTAAGACGAGCCAGAGTCTCTTTTTGAGGTAGACGAGGAAGAAGGCGGTTGCGGAGATTCTGCTTCCATCTTGTTCAATCCTGCGTCTAAAGACCAAGAATAAAGACTAAGGACTTTTGTTTATCCTCACCCCAGCTGATTCTGGGGTATCCTGGGGGCTAGCGCGGTCGTCACATTTTCCCTACTTTAATATCTCTCTGGGAGATAAGCCCAGTAGTAACACTACTTACTTATATACTTATCAAAGGGTATGCACAGTTTGATAACTTTTTGAGCATAGTTCCAAATTGCTCTTCAGAATGGTTGGATCCATTCACAACTCAACCAACAATGCATCAGTGTCCCAGTTTTCCCATATCCTCTCCAACATTCGTCATTATTTTTTCCTGTCGTCTTAGCCAATCTGAGAGATATGTAGTGGTATCTCAGAGTTGTTTTAATTTGCATTTCTCTGATCAATTATGATTTGGAGCACCTTTTCATATGGGTAGAAATAGTTCATATGGGTAGAAATAGTTTCAATTTTATCATCTGAGAATTGTCTATTCATATCCTTTGACCATTTATCAATTGGAGAATGACTTGATTTCTTATAAATTAGAGTCAATTCTCTATATATTTTAGAAATGAGGCCTTTATCAGAACCTTTAATTGTAAAGATGTTTTCCCAGTTTATTGCTTCCCTTCTAATCTTGCCTGCATTAGTTTTGTTTATACAAAAGCTTTTTAACTTGATATAATCAAAATTTTCTATTTTGTGATCAATAATGATCTTTAGTTCTTCCTTGGTCACAAATTCCTTCCTCCTCCACAGGTCTAAGAGGTAAATTATCCTATGTTCTTCTAATTTATTTATAATCTCATTCTTTATGCCTAGGTCATGAACCCATTTTGATCTTATCTTGGTATACAGTGTTAAGTGTGGGTTTCTAGTTTCTGCCATATTAATTTCCAATTTTCCCAGCAGTTTTTGTCAAATACTGCATTCTTATCCCAAAAGTTGGGGTCTTTGGGTTTTGTAACACACTAGATTGCTATAGTTATTGACTGTTTCGTCCCATGAAACTAACCTATTCCCCTCACCAACTAGTCCATTTCTTAGCCAATACCAAATGGTTTTGGTGACTGCTGCTTTATAATATAGTTTTAGATCAGGTACAGTTAGGCCACCTTCATTTGATTTTTTTTTCATTAGTTCCCTTGAAATTCTTGACGTTTTGTTCTTCCATATAAATTGTTATTTGTTCTAGGTCATTAAAATAATTTCTTGGGAGTTTGATTGGCATAGCACTAAATAAATAGATTAGTTTAGGGAGTATTGTCATCTTGATTATATTGGCTCAGCCTATCCAGGAGCACTTAATATTTTTCCAATTGTTTATATGCGACTTTATTTGTGTGGAAAGTGTTTTGTAGTTTTGCTCATATAGTTCCTGACATTCCCTTGGCAGATAGATTCCCAAATATTTTATACTATTGACAATTATTTTAAATGGAATTCCTCTTTGTATCTCTTGTTGTTGGATTTTGTTAGTGATGTATAAAAATGCTGATGATTTATGTGGGTTTATTTTGTATCCTGCAACTTTGCTAAACTTGTGGATTATTTCTAATAGCTTTTTAGTAGGATCTCTGGGGCCCCCTTATTTCTTTATAGATTTTAGAGGGTGTTATACTCTTTATGATACACACACACACACACACACACACACACACATATATGTATTGTTGCCTATTTAACCTTTTATGACAAACACACATATATACACACACATATGTACTGTTGCCTATTTAATCCATTCCTGATGTGAGTAGGTTTTCAAAACTATAAGTCCTTTTCCCCACTCTACTTTGTGTCTATTTTTCTTTGTACCTCATTTGTATAACATAATTACTATTTTTACCTAAACTCTGCCCCAATCTTTCTTTTGAGCTACCCTATTGTGGATGTCAAACTTAAACATATGGTATACATTTCCCAAGTAAAAAATATAAATAATTTTTCCATGTTGAGTTCCTTGAAATTGATCCTTGATATTGGTTCTCAACTGTTAAATTTTCTATTACATTCTGGTTTGGTTGATTGAAAGTCCTGAAAATCTGTGAATTCATTGAATGTCCATTTTTTCTTATTCAATATTATAGATTATTTTGCTAGATATGATCTTTTTGGCCATAGGGCTTGTTCTTTTGATTGTTGGTAGATAGGATTCCAGAACTTGTGGTCTTTTATTATGGCTGCTGCTAAGTCCTGTACAATTCTAATTGTAGCTCCAGCATATTTGAATTTTTTTTTTTCTTGTTTCTTGCAAAATTTTTTCTTTGATCTGGGGGTTTTGAGATTTGACAATGATGTTGTTATGTGTTTTCCACAAAGGATCTTGTTGAGGTGGTGATCCATGGATTTTTTCTATTTCTACTTTCCCTTCCTATTCTATCACTCCAGGACAATTTTCTTGGATTATTTCTTGCATTATTGTGTGAAGATTCTTTTTTTTTTTTTTTGGTCCCAATTTTCAAGCAGTCCAATTATTTTTACATTTTCTCTTCTTGATCTGTTCTCCAGAACTGTTGTTTTTCTTGTAAGATATTTCATGTTCTATTTTATTTTTTCATTCTTTATGTTCTTTTTTGTTATTTCTTGCTCTCATAGCTTTACTGGCTTCCCATTGCCTGATTCTAATAATAATAATAATTATTTTTATGCTGAGGCAACTGGGGATAAGTGACTTGCCCAGGCTCATACAGCTAACACAACTAGGAAGTGTTAAGCATAGGAAGTTAAATTTGAATTCAGGTCCTCCTGACTTCCGGGCTGGTGCTCTATTCACTGCCCCCCCCTAGCTGCCGCTCCAATTCTAATTTTCAAAGAATTATTTTCATCTTTGAGACTATATTTCCTTTTCTGTTTGGCTAACTTTTTTTTTCATAATCTTGTTTTTCTTGGATTGTTATTTTTATTTTTTAGTTTTTCCTCAAAGTCTCTCATTTGATTTTTAAATGCTTTTTTGGGTTCTTCTATAGTTTCTCTCAGGTGGGGAACCATTTCACATTTCTGTTTGGGATAGAAGCTTTTTTAAACTTTCCTCCTCTGAAGATGAGCCCGTCTTCCCTGTTCCCACAGTAAATTTTTATAGTGCGTTTCCTTCATCTTTGTTGGTTAATTTTTTTTTTTTTTAATGAGAAGTATTAGTATAAGTTCTTCTAATTGTGGGGTGGAGAGGATGGTGCTTCTGGCTTCACTGCAGCTCTTCCCTCTGACCTGGAAATCCATCCCAATAGCTCCCCACTCCTTCAGATGCCCACAGCTAGTAGCATCCCCCTGCCCCTCTGCTTTTGCACTCACCAGGTTGCCTGGTCCTTCTGCCCCAGTGCTGCCTTTCTGCAGCACAATTGGGGCTGGTGTTCTCAATCAGAAGGAGTTTTCTCAGCCTTCCCACAATCAGACCCCGACTCCTTAAGCAGCCTGGGATGTGAATGTTCCTGTGGTTCCTGCTGCGATTCCAGCCAAACCCAGCTCACTCCAGGGGTCCTCACTGGGTATTTCTGCAGAGCTGGTATGGATGTGTTTGCACTTCCACTGCTTAACCTCTGGCTTGGAGTCTTTCTTTGGATCTTGTTGGGTTGTGTCAGGAGGACTCCAGTTCTGCTTCAAGTCTTCTTGATTTTTCATCAATCTATGATTGCCCCGAGGTGCAAATTTGTTCTGTTTGTGGGAGAAATCTGGGGAACTTGAAATTTACCAACCTACTCATTAATTTTCCCAGAATCCTTTTAACAGTCCCTATTTTCATTGAGTTTATAGTCTAATGGGGTATAAATGTCATATTTAAGGGTTATGTAAATTTTAATTATTGTAATTTTAAAAGTTGAGAGATTAACCTGGAGTTTGATGGAGTACAACAAGAATGATGGAAATGAGTTTATAGACTGATTGCATGGATATGTTGTTGTTGAGGGATAGAGTTAAAGAAAGGATCTGTTAACCCTAACCATGAGTTAAGATTAGTTTTTGGTCTCTTGAACAGTGAAAACTCAAAGATTGTGTTAAAGCTCAAACTGTTAATAATTCAAATAATTGATTAATAGTGTATAATTTCTCTTATTTCATCGTTCTCTATTAATAGATAATATTTATGCCTTTATGTCAGAAAATGAAAATAAGGGGAATTTAGCCACTCATAAAAGGAGGAAAATTGAGAGAAAGTTTATTTTTCTGAAATATGGCAAAAAACATCCCAGAAATTTCTTTCTTCTTTTTTTCACCTTCACATCTACATTTTCCAGTGGGCTTGTGATTTCATTGTTATGGATTTTTCTTCAAGAGATGTCAATCACAAACCATTCATGCCTTCATCTTATGCAATTGTTCTTCATAACTTTCTGTGAATTCATCTATTATTCTGGGGGCTAAAACCTGAATGCTAAAGATCTCCAAATATATACCCTAGATAAATAGAATTGTACATAATAAATTGTTATGTTCCTCAAGCAACACAATAGAATGCTAAAATAAGTATTTTTCTTGATTTCTTTTTTTTTTTTAATTTTATGTTTTCAAAATTTAAAAAAAAAAACATTTATTTCTAGTCTGAGGCACCACATATTACTTCTGGCAAGGTTTAATACTAGGTCCTTACCAACTGGCATTATAGGTTGGTTTCTGCTCCCTTACATTTTGCCTGTTCTCATTTTACAAGGGATATGGTGTAAACCTCGTTACAGCTGATCGAGTGTCGCCACTTCATGAAGCTTGCCTAGCAGGCCACTCGACTTGTGCCGGTGTTCTGTTGAAGCATGGGGCTCAGGTCAGTTCCATTCGTGTCTCATTTTAGAAATTGGGATTAAAAAAAACTCATTAATTCCTCCAGGATATTTTTGAGTGCTTTGTTCAAGGAGATTTTTGAATACTAACAATAGTCTTCCATAGAACATTATATCAATCTTTTTTTTAATTCTTAGAAAAAACTAAAATAATGAATTCCAAACTAATGAGTATTATTGTGATGTCTATATTTTCAGCTCAAAATGACATAGATAAATAGAGCTGGAAGAGCTCTTAGAAATCATCTATTTCCATCTTCCTCACTTTGCTGAATTCAATCTGGCATCCAGGTGGGCCTTAAGAGACTGCACCTCAAGCATATAAAAATGGGAAATTGTTATCCCCCAGGAGAGAGCCTCAAACCTTGCCATAAGCATGTAAATTGACTCTGATTTTCTATAATCATTTTCTTTGGTGCCAACAGGGAATATCTGCCAACAGTTCCTATTTTCTGTGTGTTTATTACTTTTCATCCAATTTCTGGGAAGAGATAAAAAACCTGGTAAACGCATTATTGAGGGAATAAATGAATGATAAATGAGGACATACCCCCCCAAACAAGAGTTAACAATCCTTTGACTATTTAGGAAAGGCGAAAGCCATCCAAATATTATCTAACATCTCCACTTGGAAAGTTCTTCTCAAAGAGTGTGTAATCTCTTTTTGTTTCTACCTCCACACCAAGTACCCAATTTTCTCTCTAACTATATTTTATTTCTATTTTAGTATCGATGACATTCCTAAAAATTTAAAAAAAAAATGAAGGCTCTTTAGTCCCAGGCCACTGGGAATTTATTTTTAAAATTTCACTGCTAATTATATGCCCTTCACAGATAGATTTGTCTTTTTTTTTTCTTCTTCAGGTGGATGGAATGACTGTTGATTGGCACACACCTCTGTACAATGCCTGTGTTAGTGGAAGCCAGGACTGTGTGAACTTACTGTTAGAACATGGAGCAAGTCCCCACCCTACATGTGAACTTGCATCTCCCATCCACGAAGCTGCCAAAAGAGGTAAATTTGCAAAAGACTGGGCAACTAAGTGCTCAGACTAGCTGTGTGACTCTGTGCAAGTCACTTAACCCTGTTTGCCTCAGTTTCCTCATCTGTAAAATGAGCTGGAGAAGGAAATAGTAAACAAGAAAACCTCAAAAAAGGTCACAGAGAATCAGACATGACTGAAAAACAATTCCACAACATCTCTTTCTTATTGCACCCTTAGCTGTTCTCAACTCATCTCACTTTCCTTTCTTCAATTCAAAATTTCTTACCGATGGAGATTTTTGGGGGGTTTGTGTTTGTATCCATAACACCTCTTTTGTAGCAGGGTTTAATTCTTCTTGAGTCAGTATCACCTAGCACTTGAAAGAAAACAAGATAGCAGAAGGCCTTTATAAAGACCCCTGCCCCAAATAAATCTGGTGAAAAAAAAAGTATATAGGTCCCATTACTTAAGTTCATTAAAAAGAATGAAAAACATATTGTGTCAGAACTATTTCCCTTTGTTAAGCAGAGTTGGTCAGTTTCCTACCTGAAAATAGAATCTCTGTAACTGTGAGAGGCTGCAGACAAAGAATGCTAATTCTTTTTTCTTTTCCATGAATCCCTAGTTTTTATGCTTAGCTATGGAATTCATTTCCTGTTGAATCAAAAGCAAAGAGGTTTATTAAGAGAATCTAGGGCTGCATCTGTCTTATATTCACTGAACATTCAGTAAAATGATTTATGGGGACTTATTCCCCATTTTTAAAATCGGAAGTTTTGGATTTAAAGACCAGCCAGTTCAGTTTAAAAACTGGCTCCGTTTGCCTTATCCTGGCTCCCTGTTTATCATTATGTACCTTTTATTCCCTCAGTTTTTTATCTTGTGTTTTCAGAGATATAAGTTTGACTTGGTCAAAGTTTGTTTACAACCTTTCCCTGCCTTGTCTCCTGCCCCATTTCAAAGTGTCCTATAATGAACCTATAGGATATGAGTTTACATCCCCATACCCCTTATGTAGTGCCCTATTTTCTCTCCAACTGTTCTTATTTCTATTTTAATACTAAGATATGTCAAAAATGAAAAAAAATGAAGGCATTAAACCTGCTAATTAATTGTCCTTCCAACAAAATCTTTCTAAGGTACATCACTACATGGAGTTCACCTCAGGTTCACAAGGATCTACCAACTGAGTCAATCCTTTAACAGGTCCTTCCAAGTGGAAAGTCTTCTAAAGTAGCCTGGCAATACATTGACTTTGTTTCTGTCCTTTGAGTAGCAACCTAGTTAAGTTCAAAGCAACCCTCACCAAAGGTTGGTTACCAGATGATAAAAAGCCTGGCCGCAGCACTAATGAAAGGGATAGATGAGGATTGGATGGGTATGGATAGAGGGGAGACCCATAGCTATTGAAAGCAAAGATCTTGGAAGCATTCAGATTTTCTGTTTGAACTTGCTCACTCTGCTCAGTAATTAACTTAGGCTCCAGCTTTATAGATAAGCCCTCTCCAGATCTCAAGGTCTGTCAAAGGGAAAGTTATTGTCTTTAAATAAGATTGCCACTGGACCCAGATGACTCTGAAAACTTTATGTAGCCCTTCCTCAATTAAATCCAATTCCTTTGTAAGTCAAGACAGCACTCTCCTGATGTCATTAGTTTACTTTGAGAAGCAAGGGCAAACAACAACAATTATAATGTTTTATTTGTCTTTGGCCCACAGGTCATCTGGAGTGTGTGGAATCACTTGTATCCCATGGAGCAAATATAAATGAAAATATCAGACATCTTGGCACTCCACTTTATGTGGCATGTGAAAACCAGCAGATAGACTGTGCCAAGAGGCTACTTGAATCAGGTAAAAAATAAATAAAATATATTTTATGTTATTTTAAATAAAAAGAAATAATTTTACTTTTATAATTTATAATAATATAGAATTGATATAATTTGTAACATGATTTTATGATGTACAGATATGTAAATGATATTTATAATAATATATTGTAAATGATATAATTTACAATTATTTTATAATATTTTAAATAATTTAATATTATTGTTATAACACAATATATTATATAATATTAAAATATTATATACATATATACATATATTTTCCAAATCTTTTTCATGTTCTGTTTATAATTTTTTCATGTGATATTTCATTCCCTTTTTCCTTTCCCCGAATATATCCAAAGGCCCCAAATCTCTTGCAAAACTGATATAATTATAGTTGTATTTTTTATGTTGGATCTCCTTTGGTTGCAGTCATGATTAAGAGTGAAGATATTCCCTCATCCTGATCTTTTCCCCCTCATCTACTGTGAACATTTTCCAATAAAATTGGCCTGCTTATTGTTCTTCAGACATGGTTTCTTTCATTCTGTCATTGTTTCTTTCCTTATGTATTTTCTTCTTCTTGGAGTATGGTTATTTTTCCTCTCTGCTTTTCTAAGTGCTTCCCATATTCAAGATACAGATGGAATCCCACCTTCTCTGTGGATACCTCCCTAACTGCTCCAGAGAGGCTTCTTCCCTGAACTCCTATAGCACTTACGGTTTGTACCTCCCATCTGGTACTTGTGCTGTTTTTTAATATGTGTGTATGTATGTGTATGTGTGTGTACAGGTTTATGTATATAAAGATCTATATGAACAAATGTGTTTATATATGTCTATAAAATCTATATACACATATACAAAAATATAAATATATATTCACATACATATGCACATATTTATAAATTTCTTGTTCAGTTATTTCAGTCATGTATGATACTTTGAGATCTCATTTGGGGTTTTCTTGACAAAGGTACTGAAATGGTTTGTCATTTTCTTCTATAGATTATTTTACAGATGAGAAAACTGAGGGAAAAATGGGGTCAAATGACTTATCCAAGAATACATAACAATTAAGTGTCCAAGGCCATATTTGAATTCAGGATGATGAGTTTTTCTCACTTCAGGCCCAGCACTTTGTCCACTGTAAAACATAGCTGCTTCTCATGACACGTAATAGGTACTTAATAAATATTTATTGATGGAATGATTCTACCCCGGTATAAAGACTCTATTTAAGTATAGACCTGGTGATGGATTATATGTCTCTTATTTGAGGCTGAGAATTAATTCAGTTTGGAGAACATCCAGAAGCTGGCCACTGAGTAAAGACATTTTGTTTGGCCATAGCAACTCAAGAAGACTTTTCCCCTAAGGCATGGAGAAGTTGTGATCTGTTTTAGTGGGTGGAATGTCCACAATAGTAAAATCATGGAGCTTTAAACTATTGAAGTATATCCTTGATTATTTTCAAGATGCTGTTACCATATATGTAACATTTAATCCTCCTGTGGACCTTTGATGTGTATTGGGAAGGTATTATTATTATCTTAATTTTAGAGATGAGGAAACTAAAGTTCAAAGAACATTAAATGGTTTGCCCTAGGTCACATAGCTGATTAATGACAGGTCTGTTTAAGGACATAGGTAGTCCTGTGTTTTTATACTTCATTTTGCTCTTAATAGCCGCTCAATGAATATTCATTGCTTCAGTGTGAAGGGCAATATGGAATAGTCTATAGCAGGGGTCCTCAAAATTTTAAAATAGGGGGCCAGTTCACTGTGCCTCAGATTGTTGGAGGGCTGGACTATAGTAAAAACAAAAACTTTGTTTTGTGGGCCTTTAAGTAAAGAAACTTCATAGCCCTGGGTGAGGGGGATAAATGTCCTCAGCTGCCACATCTGGCCCACAGGCAGTAGTTTGAGGACCCCTGGTCTATAGAAATCAGGCTTTAAAGTGTGTAAAGATTGGGATTCAATCCCCCTTCTGTTATAGAAAGGCCATGTGACCCAGTTTTTTTAGGCAGATCTCTAATACTACAAATTTCAGAGCAATTACTGATGTTCATAAGTAAAAGGAGTTTTCAATAACCATGAAACAAAGAGCCAGTTTTCTTCTCTCTATCTATGTTTGGGGGTAACAGATTATTTAAAGGCATAGGTCTCTAATGGGATGTCTAGGAGTTGGGAAATGGATTCAGAGATAGGGTGACAAAGAGTCAAATAATGCCAAAATGGCATTCTTTTTTCAATGGGAATTCTTCTGAACCTTCTCTTTGATTTTAGTATTCATTGGCCATCCCAGTGTAGAAGATCCCTCAAAAATCTCAGAATCGCCCCGTATGTTGGAGGTGACATTATTTTGGGAGCAACCTGCTAGTAGCTGCTGGGGATCTAATTCTGACCAACAGAATAGATCCCTTCATGCGAGAGGATGATGATGATACAAGGAGACTGAGAGGCAATTGCATTCTCTGACCTCCCTTCTCTTCCCTCTTGCCCCAATTTATTTCATTGCCAATCCACAAACACCTGTGTCAGTAAAAGCTGGTTTGCAATTCCTTCAAGTGTGTTAGAATTCACAGCTGTGGGGGCTTTTGGAGAATCATCCTGCTCCTTCACACTTTAGGTGTGGTTCATAACATACCGGCTATGTGGCATATCTCAGAGAGAGCAATGCCTCATTGCCCCTAACATGACATCATATATGTAGCACTGGATATAGATTTAGGGACCTGTGTGCGACTGCTGTCTCTGACAGTAGCTTTGTGATCATAGGTAAGTCACTCTGAGAGCCTAAGTTTCCTCATCTATAAAATGGGGATGATAATAGCACCTATCTTAAAAGATTGTTGGGAGGGAAGCACTTTGCTCTCTATAAATGCAAGTCACTACTACTACTACCACCACCATTATTGCTACCATTATTATTACCAGTACTATTACTACTATTCCCACTACTATCACTACTACTACCACTAACATCATCCCTACTATAACCACTACTATTGCCACCATCACCATCACTACTACTACTGCTATTACTACTACTACTACTGCTACCTACAACACTATCAATACTACTACCATTACTATTGCCACCACTACTACTACTATTACTACTAGTACTACCATTACTACCACCACCACTACTACTAGTATTACTACCACCACTACCTTCACTACTATTACTATTAGCATTTCCACCACCACTACCACTACTATTGCTATTGCTACCACTACCACTTCTACTACCCTGTCACCATAACTGCTATTCTTAACTCAATTGTTAGTCTACAAAGTGACCTGGCAAAGTTGTTATTAGGAAGGAGATATCTCTATGTATCCTTATCTGGGAAAACATTTATGTTTCATTAAGATTAAATATGAACATGTTACTTTCAGGCTTCAAAGTATTTTTGTGCTTTATTTCACTTGTGCTCAGTGAATCAGGGGATTAACTTGATACTAGAGGAATTGAATAGTATCCACATTGACATTCATGTAATAAATTAGACAAAAAGATATAGAAAACAATAGAAGAATGGCTCCTAATGTTAAAGAGGCAAATAAAAGAGCCATCAAAGTTGGTTTCATCTTATAGCTGAAGATAGCAATAAGCATCATTTCATGAGGGGCAGCTAGGTGGTACAGTGGATAGGGCCCTGAAGTCTGGAGGATCGGAGCTCAAATCTGGCCTCAGACACTTAACACTTCCTAGCTGTGTGACCTTGAGCAAGTCACTTAATCCCAATTGCCTCAGCAAAAAAAAAAAAAATATTTCTGGTGAACATAATGATTATGAAAATAATTATAATATGTGTACCAGAATCTATTATAAAAGAGAAGACATGATACTCAGAGCCTTTAGTGTGAAGTTGGATAAAGAGGAAGACCATGAAAAATGTGGGAAAATATGATTCGGGGTCAAGAAAGAAATGAAATAAAAAAGGATAACTTGTAGAGACTACTTAGACATTTCATATTGTACCTCTAGACTTTCTTCAAAATGAGAATGAAATGATAGACTCGGGACAGCGAGTCCCCATGAATGGATTTGATCATAGTTTAATTGGCAGTAAATTAATAGTTATAGATAAAAGAGTCTTTTCATGCATGCAGTGAGGTCAACTATTTATCTAGAAGATCAAAATAAATGTAGTATTAGGAAAGAAGGATAGAAATTAAATATACTATATGGTCCAGTCTGACCTATTTAAGTAAAGCATTTATACCAGAAAATGAGAAATGGATAGAATTTAAAGAAATCATCACCATTTCTTGGAAAAACTAAACAGATATAGAAGTGTTACAACTGGAATCAAATGCAAAATGCTCTCTAGCATTCGGGGCCCTTCATGACATCATCTTCCCTAAGTTTTTGTCTTACTACCTTACTCTCTATTATACATTCTTTAGTCCAGGGACATTAGCCTCTTGGCCATTCTGTGAATAAGATACTTTATCTCAATTGTGAGCATTTTTTCTGGCTCTCCCCCATACCTTGAATGCTGTCCTCTTTAATCTTTGCTTGCTGACTTCATAGGTCTCAATAAAATCTCACTTTCTATAAGAACACTTTCCTGATCCTTAATTCTAGTGCCCTCTCTGTTAATTATTTCTTATTTGTCCTGTATGTAGCTTGTTTGCATGCTTGTTGACTTCCCAATTTTAATATAAGCTCCTTGAGGAATGGAACTATTTTTGTGTCTTTTTGTATCACCTCATGCTTAGCACAGTGCGTATAGGTGTTTTAATAAATTGCTATTGACTGAAAGTAGGGCTCAGAAACTGCCTTAGCCAGCAGTCAGTTGATCCCCTTGTCAAGTGGAGAGACATGTTAGAGAAGGGCACAATACCAATTTAGAAAATAAATTAATATGGGAAAACGTTGTATAGGAGACTGATAAAAGATAATGAATGTTATTCTTATTTCTCATAAAACATACATTTATGGAGGTAACTTTTATCAATGACCTTAATGAGTATTAATATCCACAAGTGTCAAACTGAGAGAAAATTATTTGAAAGAGGTCAATTTCACCATTCACACAAGAAAAAGAAAGGAGATGAAAATGTATGTCATTTAGTAATTATAAATAAAAAATAAAATATAATACATTGTAATCAATGTACATTACATGTGTTTGTATATTACATTATGTATGATGTACATTGTAAACAAATTATGACATTCAGATATGAATTAGAATTGGTCTTTCTATAAATATGCATCTTGGACAGATGCAAAGAGAGACATTGATAACACAAATTTGGGTAGGAAAGGAGACTGCTTTGTTTTGCGTTTTGGAAATTGTATAGGATTTTTGTTTGTCCTAACCTGCTTACTACTGCAAAAGCCCAAGCAGGACCTGTAACTTAAGGGACACCAGAATTTTAGAATGACCAAAGTTGTTTATTGCCCAAAGCCCTACAGAAAGATACATTTAAATGGCTGGTTGTTGTCCTTTGACCAAAATGACATCACTGTCAAGTGTGGAGTTGAGTTACATTGTTTGCTTTAGAATCATAGTTTTAGAGTTGGAAAGGAACTTAGAGGTCATTGAGTCAAATCCCCAATTTTTACAGATGGGGAAACTGAGGTCCAGAGAGGTTGGATGACTTGTCCATTTGACACATGGTCAAATCCATGTTTTTCTGATTCCAAGTTTAGTAGTCTATCCTCATCCAGTCAAGCTCTTTCATTTTCAAAGATCCAAAGAATTAAAGTTCATATTGCCAGTTAGTGTCATAGATAGGTCATCTGATTCTAGGAACATTCTTCCTTCTACTGTAATACTTCATCAGTGATCTGACTTGCTGGAAAAAAAAAAAGATGGTCAGTCATCTCATGAGAATGGAAGACAATAGATGAGTCTGAATGGCACATTGCTGACATAATATTATAAGAACCAGGAAAGCTGCTAGTTTGGGAGATCCTCTAAGAGTATTTATAGGAATGGTACAAGATAATATGAAGGTTACCCTTCACAGCACCATCCAAATAGCCAACTCTCCTTAAGTATTTTATCTGCAGCATGGCAAAGGTGAGATTATTATCTCATTTGGAAATTAACTGAAGCTGTATATTAATATGCAAATAATAAAGCAGCAAATTTTCAGACCAAGTTGAAAAGGGGATGCCCTTTCAACAACAAATTTGAACATGTCCCTGGGAGAGTATAGCTGCAGTTTGCTTAGGGAAGTTGGGGACTACTATCTTGAAAGGAACTTAGTGTGTGACTAATATAGATTTTTTTTTCCTTCTCTTGTTGTAACTGTTTAGGAGCAAATGCTAATCAAGGCAAAGAGCTGGATTCTCCTCTTCATGTGGCGGCCAGGAACTCCAGTTCAGATCTGGTTCATTTGCTGATAGACTTTGGAGCAGAACCACACTCAAAGAATGCTGAAGGCAAACGGCCAGTGGATTTGGTTCCCCCAAATAGCACCCTAGCACAAGTATTCTCCCAGAAAGAAGGTGCTCCTGCTTTGTTCCAATTTAGGTCCTAATACATTTAGAAGCTTCTGTGCTGTCTATACTGAGAGGAAATGCTTCTGTTTTCATAAAAGATTGTTCATCCTTTCTCTTGGTGGAGTGAAAGTATAATTGATTTAGCTATTAATCTGAATTCATGATCAAATTACTAGTCACCAGTGCAGCTAACTTCTTTGATGATTCCATGTCCACACTTACACTGAGCATGGGCTGACTTTCCTGACCAAGGGGTCCCTGAGGGTATGGTAACTTCAAGGTGACTGTGGGAGTGGATATGAGAATAATTGTGTTTCCAGATATTGGTGTTTATGACAAAATCTGCATCATTCTGGTCTCTTCTTCAAGGTCTTCATTATGGACGATAATTGTGTACAAATATTAGTTTAATAGAATTCTGGATAATAGTCTTGTTAAGTGACAATATAGGGACAGGGTGACATAGTGAAATAAATGGACATTTGGAGTCAAAAATTTATAGACCAAATGTTCAGAGCCAGAAGGAACTTGGAAATCTCATCTAATCCAGTCCTTTCATTTTAGTTATGAGAAAACTGAAACCAAAATATATTAATAACTTGCTTCAGTCAAGAGACTTGTATTTGACTCTTGGCCCTTGAATACCTACTTGCTCTATGACTTTGGGTTAATGATTTAATCTTTCTGAGTCTGTTTCCTTTAAAATGGTAATAACACTATCACTACTTATTTGCAGGATTATTTTGTATGCCTTCAGACCTATAAAAAGTTGAGCTATTATTATTTGAATCAATCTCTCAAATAACTACATAATCTCTACCCCTACAGGCCTAAGAATATTGGGAATTTAGGTATATGGTTGTGCCATCTGGGATGGTTTATAGACAATGTCCAAGAGAGCTTATTGAGTGGCTTCAAAAAGCAGGGGGATTGAGGCTCAATTTCCATTTTGTCAATGTTCTCATAGCCTGGGCTGTATTTTAGCAACTGAAATGAATTCTAAGAAGTCCACTGGGAAAGGATTGTTTCCTCTCAGTATGACCCTGACCTAGTTATCTCATTTCAACCCCTGGAACGTGGTCTTTTCTCTTGCCAGATGTTAAATATCAAGTTTAGCCACAGAATTAATTGTAAAGAGGGCTGATTTTTCTTCACCATCTTCTTCCCTTCCACACCTCCATCTCCCTTTTCAATGCCTTTCTTTCCCCCCCTTTTTTCACTCTCCTCTGCTCAATCACTGCCTCCTGGCTGACATGGCTCTTGTCATTGCAACAGTTTACTCAGTCCTGCCATTAGCAAATCTTGCTTGTTTTGCATCACATTCTTTCAAAGCTCTTCTTTACAGCAGAGGTTCTTAGCCTTTGTTGTTTGTTTATTGAAATTGTTATAGAAATATTTTTTAAAAACAAGTTTCACAATACCCAGGTTAAGAATTCCTTCTTTACAGAGTTTCAATTAACAAGTCCAATAACTGATTTCTGCTGATGAGTTCGTAATATATTAATGAGTTAATTTATTTTTCCTAGGCAAAATGCTTGCTTTATTCTCATTAAGTGCTCTTCATATAGCTATTAAATTCAGTTTCTTCAACACTGTTCAATTTTTTTTATTTATCATTTTGAAATTTTCTTGCAGCACCTAATTTTACCTTTACAAATGTAATTGGTATATAATTCAGTGACTATACATATAGATACATATATATGCACACTATATATATGTACATACATATGTGTATATATAGTTGTGGTTAAATTTTTTTGGTCATGTCCAACTCCCCATGACCCCATTTAGAGGTTTCTTGGCAAAGATACTGAAGTGGTTTGCTATTTCCTTCTTCAGCTCATTTTATAGTTTAGCTCCTATTTTTCTCTATAGTTTTCTCCTATAATTTCTATAATTGTATATAATAGAAATTAAAGAGCTGAAAGATTTTGGCTCAAAATAATAATAAAATTTAACACTTAGACCCATCCAAAAAAATGGAACGAGTTACCTCTGGAAATAGTGGTGTGGAAGGCTCATTTTTCCATTAATTGGCTTGAGTAGTCTTAACTTCAGGGATTATGGAAACCAAAGAGCTATATATAGTATATATAATGTAATAGTAAAATATAATAGTAAATTAATATATATAGTAAATATATAATAGTAAATATTATAGTAAAAAGATCTTTATTAAAATGGTAGAAAGGATAAAGAAGGGGAACATTCTAATAGCAGATGGAAGTTCTGATAACATCCCTCTGGAATAGGCCCAGCTCCCGGGAACATGGGTTTGTGCTGGGTAGAAGTCTCTCCGAGCTAACTCAGAACAGTGTTTGAGTTTCATAAGTTTGAGATCTTTGTCTGAAAATCAGGTCAACAACTGGACCTTGCTTAACAGGTACTGCCTAGTAATTCAAGTCTTTGGTGTTATACAACATATTAAGGACAAATCAGAGAGAAAGAGAGAGACAGTCAGAGACAGAGACAGAGACAGGGAGACAGAGAGAAGAGAGTTACACACAGAGAGACAGAGACAGAGACACAGAGAGTTAGAGAGAGACAGAGAGACAGAGACTTCAGAGACACAGAGAGAAACATAGAGAAAGAGAGATAGAAAAGAGAGAGAGAGATAAGAGAGAAAGACAAATAGACAGACTTAGTTGCAGAGAAAGGACAGAGAAATTCTTTGTGAAATCTGTCCTTATGAATTTTCCTGCAAATTCCCCATTTGCTACTGGGTCTCCCAGTGGACTGTTTTTCTTTTTTTCCAGAGATGTTGTAGAAAAGAGTATAGGTTGGAACAGTTGGCCTCAGAGATCTCTTCCAGCCTTGAGATCCTATAATTCTCTGAGGGAGGGGATAGAAGAACAATGGATTGGTCACTGATAGTAAGGGTCAGTTATGTCCAACTAGACCCAAATGCAAGGCCATTGTGTTTAGAGACAGCTAAAATTAGTGTAAGGACCTAAAATATAGAGAAGTTTTATTCAGTCAGGGCACCAGAAAACTTGACAGTAGGTCAGAATTTCTTCCATTATCTTCATCTTTTCATGGGATTTTCCTGGGGGAGACCCTGAGGCTTGAAGTCATGGTTTGTTTTTGGTAGGTTTGCTGGAATTAACTGTATAGAGTGTTTTGATGGAGTAAGTAAATGCCTTCCCTGAGCTTGCCAAATGAAAGCTGTTACTAGGCCCAAGCAGAGCGTTTCTCTGAAAACTGATGAATTTTTTGCTATTTGAATCACTTTTAAACATTATGGTTTTCTTGTTTCTTCTTTTAAAAATTATTGATGTACTTTGTTTTTACATTTTATTTACAGATTACCTCTACTCTGTGAGACATCTCTTATAGCAAAGCAAAACAATGAAGTAAAACTAATAATAGAGTGACCTCATCTGAAAGTGCATGTAACATTCCAGATCTGTAGCCTCCCCCTCCATCTACTTTTTTTTAAATGGACAGAAATCTATTTTCCTCTCCTCCACACTACCAGAGGGGAGGAAAAAAAAGAAAAGCAAATTCCTTGTAACAAATGCATATAATCAAGCAAAATAAATTCCTTCAGTGGTTATATACCAAGAATATACCTTATTCTGCCTCCTAAATTTATCACTTCTCTGTTATAAAATATTTCATTATCAGTCCTTAGGAATCTTGAATGATCATTGTATTGATAGAATTCTTACAAGTTGTTTATTTTTACAATGTTGTATTATAAAAATTATTTTCCTGGTTCTGCTCATTTTATTCTTCTTATAAGTTGTTTATTTTTACAATGTTGTATTGTAAAAATTATTTTCCTGGTTCTGCTCATTTTATTTTTCATCAGTTTATAAAAGTCCTCAAAATGGTTCATTTTTATAATATTGATGTTTATAATATAAATTGTTATTTCACTTTTAATCTGTTAAAATATATTTTTACATGTCTCTTTGAAATCATCTACTACTTCTAGCATGATAGTGTTCTATCACATAATTATTTTTGTTTTTGTTCAGTCCTTTTAGTCATGTCTTACTCTTTGTGACTACATTTGGGGTTTTCTTGGCAAAGATACTAGAGTAGTTTGCTATTTCCTAGTTCAGCTCATTTTACAGATGAGGAAACTGAGCAAATAGGGTTAAGTGATTTGTCCAAGGTCACGCATCTAGTAAGTATCTGAGGTCAGGTGAAGCTTCCTGATTCCAGGTCTAGCACGCTGTGCACTATGGCGCCACCTAGCAGCCCCTTATATTCATATATCACAATTTGGTTGGAATGAATATCATCTCTGCAGCTTCTCCAGGTTTTCTTAAGTTACAGCATAGTCAGTTTTATGCTATGCTTAAAATTAAAAATCTGTGTTCGTTTTTAGGCATTAGTAATCTATTTCTTTAGTCACCTCTTATATAGGAGGATCTTTGTGGACACAGTGTCTTAAGCTAAAGAAGTAATTTTTCTTTTGGGAATTTAGGTGTTAAGGTGAGATAGTAGGAAAGATGACCTTGCATAGGTATTTTCTGGATTTTTCAAATAATACTACCTAGAGAGTTACTTCTGTCTCCTCTGCATGGGGCTGGTTCTTTTGAAGGTCTTTTTAGAAGGTGCATAGAAGATGAAAGCCTCACCATTGAGAGATTTTGCTTTCATAGGCACAATCTATCTCAAGTGGGCAATGGGATACCTGAAAATTTTGAAATTTCTCAGGGGTGGTTGTCAAAATATCACAAAATCTTGCCAACCCCTGGGCACAGAGGCTATATTTAGCATTTCATAGGCATTGTCAGACTCTGTCTCTTGCTTTTGCACCCTCTCAGCTACAACTCTTTATAGTGTTCCCCTGGCCATGTCTCAGGAAGACACAGAAGTAATAATCATAAATACTCTAGCAACATTGCTATAGTCCTTTAAAATTTATAAAACACCTTACAAATATATGATTTTATCCTCCCCTCAATCCTAAGACACAGGTACTCTTTTCATTCCCATTTTACAGATGAGTAAAACATTTTAATGCACCATTAATTTAATGCGTTATTAATCATTTAATTAAGATTTTACAGATAAGGCAGCCAGGCTCAGAACATTTTTCATTTGTGGTTTTCCATGTAACTAACAAGGGTTAGAACCAGCATTTAGTCCTATGTTCTCTGACCCAAAGTTTAGAATTTCATTCTCTTTACCACTTTCTTTTCATAGTTAACATCCAACCATCTCGATCTATATCTGACCACTGGACCTAGATGGCTCTGGAGGAGAAAGTGAGGCAGGTGACCTTGCACAGCCCTTCCTCACTTAAACCCAATTTACTTGCAAGTCATGGCATTGCCTCCCTGATGTCTAAGGTGCTCTTCGAGAATGAAGGACAAACAATAACAACCACTTATATTAATAGCATCTTACTGCTACCATAGGGATTAATATTTTGTGTGAGGTAATATTATGATCCCCATTTTAGAGATGGGAAAAATGAGTTTCAGTTAGAGAATTAAAATAAATTACTTAAAGTCACACTGCTAGTGACAGCTGGGGGATTTGAATTCTGGCTTCTGCCTTGCATTTCCAGGGACTTTCCATTTTGCCAATTTCCTCAATAGATTATCTCTGGATCATGTAGTAGCCAGGTATGAGATAGTCATATTTCAGATCCACCTGGATTTGATTACTCTTTCTCTCTATACTTACATCACAAGGGCAATGCAAATAATATGAGTTCATACAGTAGCAGAGAATAAAATCTCCAAACACTCTTACCCTCTTATAATCAAAATAGGGCCCAAACTAGACAATATCACCTTACCTTTTCACAAAGCTTTAATTAAACCCTCAGTAAAAGGTTAGGTATGCATATGGATGTGTGCCAACTGTTTCCAGGCATTAAATAATATCTCAAAAAAAAAAAGATATTTTGTTTCTCCTGTTTTGAGTGTTTAATTTTAATGTAAAATTGAGTTATTAACTGAAAGTTATTTTAGGTTTTTTAGCATGGTTTGAATTAAAACAATATTCTTTATAATTAAGCAGATCCAATGAATATTTACCTTTAAAAAAATTCCCTGGATGTATGCCCTAATGAAATGTGCTCAGTATACCTGTGATTGATTGACAGGTTTGGGAGAAAAAAAGAAAGGTTTGGGAAGGGGAGTGGTGCTGTATATGTATCAAAAAACAAAAAAGAAAAACCCCAATTCTTATATTCCTATTAGATCCTAAGATTTCTATGAGTCTCTTTCCCCTCCTTTTTATGTATATCAAGCTCATATTCCTTGTTAGTCTCATTTTGAATGGTGACAAGGTCTGTAACAATTCCATTGGTTCATAAAAAGATTGTTTGCTGCTGAATAGAATCTTTTTATCTTTTTTTTGTTAGTTTGTTTCCCACATCCCTTCGTTGGAATGAGTTCCAACGAAGGGATTTCTCAGTTGGCTGGAACCACAGGCGGAGGCTGTGCCAAGCATTGCAAAAAGTCATGCCCACTGGTTTAACATGGCAATTTCTGTCTCTGAGTGTCACCTCTGTCATATTTTCTTCAGGCCATCTGTTTCTTTGCACTTGGGGGAAAAGAAATTAATTAAATTACCACCCACTCTCAGCTGCATGGATGACAGGGAATAAATTAAGTGGAATCCAGCCACGTTCAGAGAGGGCAGCTATTTTCTTGTTTTTTTTGGGGGGGGGTTCCCCTTCTTTCCTTCCAAATTTGTCTTCTTTGGATGGTAACTTGCATTTCAAGGCCGTTTCTTCCTCCCCTCCTCCCCCCTTTAAATAAGCTTTTATGGGATGGAAAGAAGTGTTAAGAGTGAGTCACCCTCAACCAAATGGTGTAAAAAAAATCTTTGAATGCTGCCTGGCATTAAAGGGCCATAATGGATGCTTTCTGTAATTCCTTAACATATTCTTTGAATGCAGTGGAGCACTTGAGTATATGTTATTGCCAGTAATGGACTGGAGCCAGGATTTCTTTTTGCATAGATTTAGGATTCCAGGAGCCTAATTTCAAATTCAATTCAACACTGTCTATATAGCCTCGGGCAACTTCTCTTCCATTGACCTCAATTTCCTCATCTGTTAAATGAAGGGGCTTGGATTTAATGGCTTCCTTTTGTTCCTGTGATGCCATGATCTGCCATCATACATAAACTCTCATACATCCACACAAGCTTTTGGAACAGGCCTTTCTGAATTGGGGACACATGGAGAAGCTGATAACCCTCCATCTCTTCCCCAGTTCTTCCTTTGATTTTTGGATAGAATTATTTTGTTCGAAATGGAGAGAATGATACTTGTTCATCTCTTGGAATTATCTGAAAGAGAATATTTTATACAACTTTTAGGGTCATTTGAGAGATAGCTAGGACTCCTCATAACGTCCATGAGAGGATTTCTGGGAGTGTATGGGCTGGTTTTTTTAATGACTCAAGAAAATTGTTCTTCCAATTCCATGCAGAATCTCCCACCCTTCTACCCCACGGTATTGAAAGTATTGTGATAGCATACTCTCCAATTTGTGCTGAAGTATTGAGTATTACAACTCTTAAATATTTTGGAACATATAATTATCACTGGTATAGAAATAGATTCTATTCATTGTAATAACATGTTATGCTAAAAGATCTTAAAATTACTATTCAACCATAACTCCAACTTGATTGTGCTCAATTCAATGAGCTTTTTTTCCATTTAGTTGGTTTTTTTTTTATCATCAATTTAAATTGCTTTTTTATTGGAAACTTTTGTGAGCCAAGTAATTCATAAATTAGTCCCTTTAAAATTGTAAGGAAGGTCAATAAAGTGTTTTCTCCTTCTTTTCTAAAACACAACTTAAGGGCTGAAAATAATCTGAAAATTCCTCTTCAAAAAACAAAACAAAAAAAAAAACCAAAACCAGATTCAATCTAAGATGTGTTTGGGCTGTTTATACCTTGTTAAACTGTAACCTATTCTCTGCTTTACAAAAACGAATATTAGGTCCATGAAATCAGGTGTGTAACTTATCTTGTGGCCTCTTTCTCCAGGGCCTCTGTCTTTGATGCAGATTTGCCGGCTACGCATTAGGAAGTGCTTTGGAATCAAACAGCATCATAGAATAAGTGAACTACTTCTTCCTGAGGAGCTGAAACGATTTCTCTTACACATCTAAACATGTTCTTGTTTTCAAAAATAAGAAGCCAACATATTAGCATATTAAAATTTCTTTGTTTAAAAAAAAGAAAAATGTGGGGCTGATTAGTAGTGTTGTTATTTTTGTGCTTTTTTTTTTCCAGAATAAAGTTGGATTATGTTGGACAATATCGCTTCTTTTCAGTTAGGAAAGGATTCTGTTTAAATGTTCTCTTTGTCCTGGAAAGGGTGGCCATACAGGTCTGGGGTCTAAGTAGTGGTGTGGTATAGGATTCAGTTGACTTTTTGATTTCAGAGCAGGTTACTGGCTGGGGATTTATTTCCTCTTAAAGACGACTCTAATGATAAGGAATGGTTCCCAATGAGTTAATTAGAGCTATAGCCTTAAGGTTTAACCTTTATCAGGTTATAAGGGAGGCAGGAGAAGCTAGAAACTGGAGAATTGGGTACACACAGGTTAGAGGGACTATATTTTGGTTCCTTGGAAGGAAGACCCCACATATACATCCATGGCTTCCCTCTAGGGAACCAGATATAGTTTGAAACCAGCCCCAGGTAAAAAGAATCAAATAGAGGAAGGGGCTCCTGGACCAACTAGGAACTGTGTGGAGTGGTGTGGAGCCACATTTGGTGAATATACTAAGGTCTGTGCTAGTCCAGGGGAAAAGGCTTGACTGGCTTTCAGTACTGAAGTACTTGCCTCTCTAAGGGTTTAGGGAAAACCTTTGGGGGAGTTATATTACATGGGAATGTTGATAAATAGTTAACATTAACAACCAGCTTCTGGTGGGGGGCAGATCTTTAAGAGTAATACACCTTTAAGTTTGATCTGTTGTATTAACATTTTGTGCATCACTTTTAATAGTCAATACAGAAAACAGAACACTAAATCAATCCATGATTTATAGAGTTTGCCTATTTTTTAAAAAAGATATGTGTTCACACTGAGAATTTAAGAACTGTCTCTTGTGAGCTGGTTTAAGTTGGGTCCAATACATCACTGACAATAAATTTGAAGGATTTTATAGGTCCTTTGGGAATATGAGATTTACTGGAGGGAAAAGAGAGTTGAATGGGCTGCTTAAAGATAGGTGCAAATCCTTGTAGATTGTATTTTTTAATTGTAGTTTTTTTTGTGGGAAGAGGAGGTTGGAGCATCAGCTTAAATAAAAACTGGCCTATATGTTCCATTAATTTGAGTGTTTGCATATAGTTGCTGAAGACCCTTTCCTTTCTTTGTGGAGACCAGCATAAGCTAAATTGATATTTCTATGAGAAATCTTGGGTGATGACATGAGCTAGAATTACATGAGAATTGCCCAAGACTAAACTTAGTCTGTGATTTTAAATGGAGGTGGAAAATTATTTATATTACATTGTGTAAATTACATTACTCATTTGACTTTTTTTGATGCATAGCCTTATGTTGTATGTAAACTATAAGTTTTATTTTTTGGGTTCCATCATTTTTCAATTATATATGACTTCAAGACCCTATTTGGGATTTTCTTAGCAAGAATACAGGAGTGACTTGCCATTTCCTTCTCTAGGGTCTTTTTACAAATAAGGAAATTGAGGCTAACAGGGTTAAATGACTTATCCAGGAACATATAGATAGTAAATATTTGAAGCCATATTTGAACTTAGGAAGATGAGCCTTTCTGATTCCTGGTTTGGCACCCTATTCACTGTACACTTAGCTGCTGCTTATTATTATTGTAAGTGGTGATGGTGATGATGGTAATAATAGTAGTAGTAGCATTAGTGGTAGTGGTAGTGGTAGTGGTAGTATCAGTTTGCATTTTGAGAGGGAGTTTAAGATTTGCAAAATCATTTTCATGAAAATCATTCCATGAGAAACTAGTAGTATATTGGTTTTATAGTTGAACAAAAGATTTGCCTAACATCACACATAAGACTCAAATCCAAGGCTTCTAACTCTAAAGTAAATTTTTTCCCATTATACCATGACAAGGTTTTCAGTGCTTCTTTCCCTTGACAACAAGTCAACAAAATTCATTCATTCATGATTCCATTGTTTGAACTGGAGCCATTAGTTGTTTAGAAAAACTATTGCCCTTTACTGTTGGAGGAGGAAGAATGATGGTCAGGTAAATAACACCTATACAGTTTGCCATTTTGGATTGCATTCTGATACTACAAACTCCTGTAGCATACATCTAGCAGCGATTTTCTTTTTTTCTTTCTTTTTTTGCAGAGACAATTGGGGTTAAGTGACTTGCCCAGGGTCATACAGCCAGGACATGTTAAGCATCTGAGGCCAGATTTGATCACAGGTCTTCCTGATTTCAGGCTTGGTGCAGGAGCTATTTTCTTAGCCTCCACTGTTATTAGCAGACTAGGTCTATAGAAATTGCAGTTGCAGTGTGTCCCTTTTAGGTTCTATGAGCATCTCTGAGTAGTTGAAGTTATCTTTTTAATGCTGTTACAAGTCCCCATCAAAAGACTTCCCTTGTGTTTATCAGTTGATACCAGTCAATTAGTTTAGACATTAGTTAAACTTTTAGAAAGAAATATTTACTAAGGTAGTATAGAACAGGGGTTGCTGAGCCTTTTTCAGGGCTTTTCAACGACCTTACCTGCTACCCAACTCTCACTTGTGTCCCAAGAAGCTGTAACATGTTGTAAACATCTCAGCAGATGGGCTGTACCAGATTGAGACTAACCAACATGCCTCAAAGCTGCAGTGAGTTAGGGGGATGCCTATCTCAAGCATGTGAAGACTTCCTCCAACAAATGAGAAGATGACAACAATTTGTTTCCACAACCATGAAGGTGACTGAAGCCTGAAGGCCTTGTGGAGCATGAAGAGCTCAATCAGACAAGGTCATCTATGCATCCTAGGCCATCGCTGGTCATCTTGAGTTTTACCCTGACATTGGTCTTTGATGACTTTGGAAGAGAGAGTAAGGCTGACTTCATGCAACTGTCTCACTTAAAGGCAAATCACAGGTAAGTCCACTCCATGATGCCATTAGTCCTCTGAAAATAAAGGATACACAACAACATAAGAATTGGTACAAAAAACATTCCTCTCTCAAGACTGACACATTCTACAGTAAGTATGTCCAGGGGGAAATAAGATTTTGTAATCCATGTGACCACAAAAAAAGTTCCTGGAAGTCCTTTTTATTGGAGTCTTTGAGATGTTCCCATACAGTATGATGTAGCTTCTTGACTATTGAACTTTTCTTAGATTTTCCTTTGGCAGATGGGTGAGCAGATCTCTGGACCTGGAGTCAGGAAGGATTGAGTTCAAATTCAGTCTTAGATACTTTCAAGAAAATCAATCTCTTTCTCCTTTAGTTTCCTTAGTTGTAAAATGGGAGGGGGAAAGATTAATACCACTTATTTCACAAGGCTGTTGTGAGAATCCAATAGGAAATGCTTATAAAGTGCTTTAGCAAAGTGAATGACACATGATATTTAAACAAAGTGCATGATACATGGTGCTTAATAAATGCTTCTCTTTCTTCCTTTTTCTCGCCTCTTGTTCCTGGCTTTTCATTAAAACATGACTGCTAGCCATTGCTGCCCACAGAGATGCTGTTAGGATGCTAAAGAAAAGTTTAAAACCATTTGATCCTTTGAAGTTCAAAATGTTCTCTCACACTTAAAGAGTAGAGAGAAGACCAAGACCAAAGTTGAAGAAGGAACCAAGGCTCTTCTCCTTTGCCCAAGTGATTCTTTCTTAGACATATGGCCAAAAGTCTTCAGCCCTAAGGTACTAGATGCTCAAAATACTGATTCCACACTAACTCATTGTTACACATATCCTACAGATTATGGCCAAGTCCCTTAACCAATCTGAACAGATTTCTCATCAGTCTTAATTGAGATACTTTCCATGGATTGATTCACAGAGAATGTCAAGTCCTTGTTCATGACTAGTTCACACTTTTGATTGATTCGATGTAGTGGGTGTATTCTTAATAGAGAAATCATAACTAAGGAGTACAGATGACATGATCCATTTGCCTCCCAAGATCACACAATGAAGACAGAAGCCATTAGAAATTAATATCTTTTATTGAGAAAGTCACTTACTCTTTGAACTTGCTCTTTATGAAATGGAGAAAGGAACTAAAAATCCATTGTCTCCAGATCTAATATTGTCAGAATCTTAATTTCATGTCTTGATTTTGCCCAAGATTGTGACTCTAAAAAAGGCAAGAATTGATAAATTGTACTTTTTCAGTAGCATTACTTTTATCTTTATCCAGTCAGTTCACTGAACTTTCTATAAATATTTTTATATTCTATATTCTTCTATATTATTATTCTATAAATATTTCTATAATATAAAAACATAAAGCATCATTGTGTTTGTACTTCATCACAAAATGGCAGTTAGATAGCAGGTGAGTGGAAATAGTGTTGAAATTGAAGCCAGAAAGCACTGAGTTTGGGTCTAGCCTCATATACCTACTATGGTACCAACCATTATCACTCTCAGTTTTTTGATTTGTAAAATGGGAGTGATAATAGGATCTATCTCACAGGCTTCTTATGAGGATCAGATGAGATGACAAGTGTAAAATACTCTGCAAATCTTAAAGTGCTGTCATTATCATCATTAAATGTTCCATACTCATATCATGCTTTGTGCAGTGAATACCCATTGTTGATATTTTTAAAGCAATACCTTTATATTTATAATATTTTGAGCTAGTCCATTTTGTCTCTTTTCTTTATAAACTAACATCTAAAAACTTGCCATCTTTATACTTTGAACCTACAATTCTTTCTCACTTTGACCTCTTCAGCCTTTTGGAACTATTTGCAAATGTGCTACCTTTATTTCAATTCTATCATACAGAAAATAAACTTACCTTGCAAAAGTTTTTTTTTTAATTAAAGCTTTTTATTTTCAAAACAAATGCATGAATAATTTTTCAACATTGATTTTTGCATAGTCTTGTGTTCCAAATTTTCCCCTCCTTCCCCCAATCCCTTTCCCTAGATGGCAAGTAATCGAATATGTTATACATGTTAAAATATATGGTAGTTCCAATATAAATATATATAAACATATTTATACAATTATCTTACTGCACAAGAAAGATCAGATGAAAAAGGAAAGAAAATAAGAAAACAAAATTTTGCAAAAGTTTTTAAAGAGCCATAATATATCAAGTTAAAAGTTACAAAGAGTTAAAAGTTAAGAATTGTAAAATCCTGGTAAGAAAATTAATAGTTGGGAATAGTTGGTATAGTGGAAAGAGCACCAGCCCTGAAGTCAGGAGGCCTTGAGTTCAAATCTGCCCTCAGACACTTAACATCATGTCTTGGCTGTGTGACCCTGAGCAAATCACTTAGCCCCAATTGCCTCAGCAAAAAGGAAAAAAAAAATTAATAGTTTAGAGGCAAAAGTGGTATTTTTATCTTGACTCCAGGGAAGGTGAGGGCTTCAAAGTTTCATTGTTCAGTCATATCTGGCTCTTCATGACCCCATTTGGGGTTTTCTTGACAAAAATACAGGAGGGTCAAACAGGGTTAAGCAACTTGCTCAGGGTCACACAGCTAATAAGTGTCTGAGGCCAGATTTGAACTCAGGAAGATAAATCTTTCTGTCTCGAGGCCTGGCATCCCTAATTGCCCCTGCTTCAAAATAGAAAACTGAATTAGCAAAGTGAATACTTGGGATTTTTATTTATGAATTTAAGATGTAAGAGTGATGGATTTTTTTTCCTGCTGAGAGATTGATTGTTGCTAATGAAGGGCAATATAAGTATATTTGCCTAGATGTCTTGAATGCTGATCAAGTAGGCTTTAAATAAAAAAGAAGTGGAGGAAGAAAACTTCCCAGCTAAATCAACCAGACCAGTATAATATGGGAAGGAAAATATCAGTGGAGAAGACCAAACATTTAACTGGAGATCATTTCTAAGAATAGAAGTGATAAAACATAAGATCTCAAATATCAGTACATGAAACGAGCAAAATATGAATAAAATCCAAGGTATGCCAGAAATCTTAAAGTAAGGAGGTAAATTCAATCTTCTATATCTCAGAGACTTGGTAATATGACACCACCAGATTGTGGTTATGGAAGAGAACACTTTGTTCAAAAGGAGCAGGCTAGATAAAGAAGGTAGGAAAAAAGCATTGTTAACCAACAAGATGTGTTCCTGCCAAGATAACCCTGAACTAGTGGGACAAGCATTGTAGAAAAAATTTACATAGTAATTATGCACCGCCATTTACTTCCTTTCTTCCAAGGAAGAACCAGAAACTTGAGTGTAGCAGAAATTTACTCTAATGGAAACCACCCAGCAAAAAAAAAAGTTGATAATACATTTGGGAAATAGATCACAACCTGGCATGAGAGTATGGTTTTTTTTTAAGTATTAAATTGAAAAATGATTGGTGTATTTTAACTATCCAGATGTGCTCTGTAGTTCTCTTTGTTAAACACAGAGCAACTAATATATCCATGGCTTGCTTTAATGAATGTTTCTTTTTTTAAAAAGAGGGAACAAGTGATGAAAAGAATTGCTTTTCTGTACTTGATCCTGACTAATGAGGAAGAACTCATTGTCAAAGTAGAAAAGGTGGGAGCTTTGAGGGGAAGTAACCATTTCCTTTTAGAGTTTATGATAGGATTTTTTGGTTCAAGTCAGGGATTTCAATGGTGGAAGACAAATCTGCAGCTGCTCTGCAAATCATAGAGATTTGCCTAGGGCACTGAGAGTTTAATTTTCTCAAGATCACAGAGCGGCTATATGCCAGAAATGGGACATGCCTTCCTGAGTCCAAGGCCAGCTTTCTATTATGTCACACTAATTCTCTTGGCCAACTGGATAAAAGACTTCATCATTTCTGTTTTATTAATTTCCTAGAATAATGAATGTGGGAGTGCTTAGGAGAAGATTTAATATCTGTCTCTACCTTCTTCCTCCTCACCCCAATCCCTTCCTGAACTATCTCCTTGGGGAGGGGCAAATGTAAAATTTCTAGTGCAGAAAAGAATGTTTAATGTGTAGCCAAATTTGGGAAAAGTGGATTTCTGGGAGTTGGCAGAGAAAAACTAGGCACAGTAGGATCTCACAGGTTCAAGTTCTATATGGGAAGTTATTGAGAGAAGGTTGGTTTTCATTCTCCCAAGAACAAAATGCTGATGACACAAGTGATTTTGATGGCCAATGAAAAACAGATCATATGAGAAAGATTCCTTGGTTTTAGTAGACGGAAAACTCATTTTGAGTGAACTGCATTTCATGGCAACCAAAAAAAAAAACAATGAAATTTTAGGTTTCATCAATAGAAGCATAAGGGAAATCATAAACTCTATGTGCTCTGGAATGCTATGTTCAATGCCATATTTTAGAAAAGACCTGTTCAGATAAGGATTATGAGGAGACTAGAACCTTTTCTTGAAACAGCATATTTAAGGAACTGAACATATTTAGATTAGAGGAGATTTCCTGGGGATACAATTTTGTGGGACCATTTTCAATTGTGTCCAATTCTTTGTGATTCTATTTGGGTTTTCTTGGCAAGGATACTGGAATGGTTTACCATTCTTTTCTCCAGTTCATTCTGCAGATAAGAAAATTGAGGTAAACAGGATTAAGTGACTTGTCCAGAGTTGCATATCTACTTAGTGTTTGAAGTCAGATTTGAACTCAGAGAGATGTATCTTCTTGATTCTAGGCCCAGTATTCTACTCATTGCACCAAATAGTTGAGGGGCTGTCATATAACAGAAAGAGTAAATGTATAGTCAATACTTTCTAGGCTCCAGATGTGACAGCTGAGGACATTTATCCCCCTCACTCAGGGCTATGAAGTTTCTTTATTTAAAGGCCCACAAAACAAAGTTTTTGTTTTTACTATAGTCCGGCTCTCCAGAAGTCTGAGGGACAGTGAACTGGCCCCCTATTTTAAAAGTTTGAGGACCCCTGTAGGCCTTCTATGCCAGAATTAGACAGGCTACATTGTCTGTCAGGGTTATAGGGGTACTCCTATGGGTTGAGGTACTCTACTCATGGACCTCCTGGTGGCTTACTCTTCTGGCCATTTGAAACTCACAAGGCTGGTGACCTCCAGTCTCCTTCATATAAAAAAGAGCACAAATTCTGAGGCAAAAAACTAAAAGAACCATATTCATGGTGAGATCTCAAAGCAAAATGCTACAAGATAGTAAGAAGTCAGACTAAGATTTTGTGAAATCATCTAATCTCCCCCTTTTTTTCCCCTGAAGCAATTGGGTGACTTGCCCAGGGTCACACAGCTAGGAAATGCTAAGAGTCTGAAATCAGATTTGAACTCAAGTCCTCCTGACTTCAGCTTGGTGCTCTATCCATTGAGCCCCTTAGCTACTTCCTTACTCCCTTTTTCAAGGGGGGGCAGAAACGGACACAAGGAATTGAAATGCAAAGTCATGTAACACTCTAGGACTAGAACCTGGGTCGTCCAATTCCAGGCCTGGAACTCTTTGTACTGGGTCATCTGCCTCTGAATTTGTATCCTTTGCTTGCTGTTGTAACTGATCTCAAAGCATCTCATTCTTTTCCCACGTTGGGAAATTCATTGTTTACCAACCTGGACCTCCTTTCCAGATGACTTTTGGGTGGTCAGAACTTTTTTTTTCCTTTACAAATATGTTTTATCTTTTTTCACCTTTCCATTTCTAGAAATAGTTTTCTCCTTTAAGTTGAACCTTCCTTCCAAAAAAAGGAAATCAGTTAAAATATGTAGCACAATAATGCATGTAATAATGCATTTATATTCTCCCTTAGTTGTCACCCACCTTTGTGCTCAGGAGAAAGAGATTTTAATTCTTCTTGAGTAGGACATTTAATTTCAAATAAACAAATGTGTACATATATGTATATATGTATGTGTAAATAATGTATATTTAATCCATTTAGTCATAGATTTTGTGTGATTCCAATATAGGTTAGACATAGGAAAAGATTTTAAAAACATTGAGTCAAATTCAATTTGCTCTAAAGAAAGCTCTCTGCTCAACTACATCGAATTAGCCAGCAGATGGAGGTATTGTCACATAACTCATTAAAAGAAGTGAGATTAAAAACCAGTGAGATAAGAAAGCAGAGGGGGAGGAGATGCTACAAGGAGGATAAGAAAGGAGTCTGTTGCAAAATGATTAGTTCATAAAACAAGCTCTGGAAATTTCCATTCATGAACAAAAACTTTGGAATTGTCTCTAGGTTACAGTGTTCCTGACACTTTTTTCTTCCCCTGCTTTTCTAATTTGCTCAGTAATACAGAAGGTTTCAGATGTGGCCCTACATGGCCTTATCTTGCCTGCTGCCTCTTTCTTCTGTTTATCCTCCTTTCATGGTCAAGGCTAATCATTTTTCCAGTCACAGCTGCTCTGAATCCAGACAGCTAATGAACACCATGATCCTGATACTTGTTCATCAGTTGTCAAGGATCAAGTAATTACAGGTATTGTGCAGCGATTTCCATTTCAGAAAAAAAAATGGTGAGTTCTCTCTCTCTTTATCTTGTATTTATTTACACTTACCTATGTTATATATTTTAAAATATTTACTGATAGTTGGAGCCAAATGTGCCATTGAAGTTATCATAGGTCAGGCATTTTTAAAAAAACAAACAAAATGCACAATTGACAGAGCCTATGCAAACTTCTAAACCTTACAAATGACAAAATAACACAACAGACTCTTCATCCTTTCACATACTCTCCATGTCATCTGGTATGAAAATTTTGGTGAGAAATTATTTTTTATTGGAATTTTAAATGACTCAGTAGAAAAGTTCTATTTAAATGGAAGCTAATTGCTACGAAAATTAATTTGATTATACCGAAGCACCTAGTTTTTGCATTGGTAGAAAACATTTGAGTACTTTACAATCCTTTACATCATTATCAAAAATCCATTAATCATAAAATTGGAAGGATCTGGGTCTAATATATCCAATCTATACCCTATATAATGGCAACTTTAGCAGTTTATATGTTCTTATCTCCATCAAAATAGAGAAAAGTTAGTTATTCCTTATATGAAACAACTGTAGCTTTAGATTCAGAGGAGCTGAGTTTTAATCCTTTCTGACATTTATGAAATTCTCTGGTTAGTTTTCAAAGCCCCCTTCAGCTTTGCTCCTTCCTTAATTTTCACCTTTTTTCTGTTTCTTGGACAAGATACTGCATCCCTCAACTCTGGGCATCTTTATTGGCTGAATCCCATCCCTGGAATTCTCTCCCTTCTCATATATCTATCTCCTAACTTCATGTGAGTTCCAGTTAAAAATCCAGCCTTCTACATTTTAATATCTTTCCTCTATTGATTATCTCCAGTTTTTTTCTGTATATATCTTGTTTATACACAGTTATTTTCATGTTGTCTCATTGTTCAAACAATGAACCCCCTTGAGAACAGGAACTTAATTTTTTTTCTTTCTTTGTATCTGAAGTGCTTATCACAATAGTTGGCACATAGTCATGTGACTTGGGTTTTTCTTGGCAAAAATATTGGGTTAGCCATTTTTTCTTCTCATTTTCTAGATAAGGAAATTGAGGTAAACTTAGGATCACATAACTAGTAAGAGTCTGAGGCAGCATTTGAACTCAGGAAGATGTCTTCCTCACCCCAGATCCAGAACTCTATGTATTGTAGTGCCACTTAACCCCTCTAAGAATCCCTAGTTTCCTTCAAAATTCAATTCAAGGACTACTCCTACCGCAGACATTGTGCAGTTTGGCTGGAAATTTTCCATCTCAACTCCTGATCACCATAGTTATATGGGAAATATTAATATATTTTTCTCCCTGATATTATACTTGTCCATTATACATGTTGTATTTATTTATATGTACAATTGCTTCCAATTTGCTATAAGTTCCTTGAGGGCAAAGACAATTTTATTTTTATCTTGTATCACCAACGGTTTATGAACTTTCCATATTCTTGACTTGATCTGTATTAGTGGAACAAGTCCCTTGATTTGAAGTCCCAGCATCTTAGTTTGAATCCCAGCCCTGATGCTTAGCTGTGTGGCCTTGGACAAGTCTCTTTGCTTGTTAGACCAAATTATGTTTCTCTATAAAATGAAGAGATTAGATTAGATGCCCCAGAAATTCCCTTTCAGCTTTTGGTCTGCTACTTGAAGCAAAGAGTGATGGTTGTAAGAATTTTTTTTTTCTTTTACTACTTAGATGCTGCCTCCTTCTTGGTAAATTTGTTAGGCCTGAAGGCCTCAGGTACCAAATCAATCGCCCATGCCTCCATGTTGCACATGTGGTAGGCTGTAATTATGCCACCGGAGAGAAAGAAAGAAGTTTTAGGCATTAGGTCACAAAAAGAGAAAGGTTCAGTCTAAGAGCTGTGGTCAACCTTAGGGAAGTGAATGAGACTGCCCATATATTGATGGGAAATGCCTTCAAAGATAACTGTGGTAACTTCACATGTCTAAATACTCATTGATTTGACATGATTGATTTTTTCTACCTTTGCTTTGCCGTGTCTACTGTGGAGTCTATCCATTATAATTGATTTTTGTTCCTTCCTTTCACACTCCAGGCCTCTTTCCTCTCTCACCCCTGGCAATGTCAGATTTTCTAACTTCTAAGTCCTTTTTTAAAAAAGTGTTCCTTTCAAAGAAATGGTGTCAGACAGTGATTTTGCAGGAATTTTAAGAAGACCTTTAGGTGTGAACATTGCCCTGTCTCAAGTAGACAACAGCCTTGTGCCACAGTAAGCTTGAGAAATAATCATTTTAGAATCATAAGAACTTGGATTCAAAAGGGACACTACAGGCTATCTAGCCCACTGATTGATTGGTGGAACAGATAAGGTACAAAACACACAGAAGAAATATGTGTGGTAACTTGGTGTTTTAAAAACCTATCCACCTTAACTATTGAGTAAAGACTCATTATTTTATAATAGGTGAAAACACTGGATAGCACTATGGCAGAAATTAGGTTTAGTCCCAACACCTCATACCTCATGCTAAGATAAGCTCCAAATGAATATATAACTTGAATGTAAAAAGTTATTTTACCTACAAATCAGAGAAACAGGGAATAAGTTACCTTTCAGATCTATCCACAAGGCAAGAGTTCATGACCAAACAAGAGATAAAGGGGATCACAGAAGATAAAACAGACATTTTGATTTTGTAAAATTAAAAAATTTTAGCCCAAACAAACCCAGCTAAAATTGGAAGAGAAAGTTACCTGGAGGGAAAATATCTTTGCACCAAGCTTTGCTAGTAAAGATCTTATGTCCAAAATATTTAAGGAAAGGATTCAAATTTATGAGAATAAGAACCATTCCCTAAATGATAAATGGTCTAATTAATAGGCAGTTCTCAAGGAAAGAAATCTGAACTATATATAGCCTTGAAATGCTCCAAATCACAAATAGAGAAATGCGGAAAATCTTTCCCAGTCTTCATTAATATGAGTGCCTACACTCTATCAGTTTATCTTGTTTATCCATAGTTGTTTGAACTTTTTGTCTCCCCCAATAATTACACTGTGAGCTTCTTGAAATCAGGTATTTTTATTTTTTATTTTTTATTTTTTACCTTTCTTTGTCTCCAGGGTTTTTTTTTTTTTTAATCATAGTGCTAGGCACATAGTTAATTCTCAATAAATGGTTGTTGACTTGACTTGAAATGCAAATTAAAGTAACTCTGAGGTTGTACTTCACATTCATCAAAGCTGCTTAAAAACAAAGAAAAGAAAATGACAAATATTGAAGGAGCTTAAGGAAAACAGGAACATTGAAGCATCATTGGTGAAATTGTGAATTGGTTTAACCATTTTGGGAAGCAATTTAAAAATATGCCCGAAGAATTAGAAAATAATACACTCCCTTTGGCTTAATAACCATTGCTAAGTCAATGCCATTAGCCCACATCACTCCAATCACCCTCGAAAAATCAAAGAAAAGAACTTCTGTATATATAAATATTTTTATAATGACAAAACAGGAAACTAAGAGGGTGTCCCCAAATTGGGGAATGGCTGAGCATATTGTGGTATATGAACATGATGGAATATTATTTTGTTGTAAAAAAAAAAAAAAAGATCCAAAGGGACATTTTTAGAGAGGGAAACCTGGGAATACTTGCATGAACTAATGCATAACGCAGTGAGCAGAACCAGATGAACAATTTATACTATTAGTACTGTAAAAACAAACAATTTTGAAAACCTTAAGAACTGTAATCAACTAAATTGAATTAACTTTAATTCCAGAGGACTGATGAAGAACACTGTCCATCTTGTGGCAAAGAGATAATGGACAGAATGAGAAACATATTTTTGTATATAATTAATGCAGGAATTTGTTTTTTCTTGACTCTGCTTATATGATGATTAAATGATTCTGTCTGTTCTTCTGTACTTGTAAAGGCTGAAAAGCAAGGAATTTATGCATAGTATGAGCCACTACCACTAGAGGTCATTATCACCTCAAGATGGTCTGTGCAAGTTTTTAAAATTATAGGACCAAAGGGAAGGAGTGGCATTTTACTTGTGAACATTTCCCTTGGAAGAGTCTAATCTAATTGCACATGTGTAACCTGTATCAAATTGCTTACAGAAAAGGGAGACAATTTGGAACTCCCAAAAAAAAAAAAAAGTCTTCACATGTAATTGGGAAAAAAATTATTAAAAAAAAAGATTTTAATTTAATTTAAAACACCACCTTTTCCTTTAGTGGATCCTGCAGGATTTAATATCCATGAAGATGACTTTCAGGAGCAGATTTAAAATGGAGTTTTTCATTAGCACTTCCTTTGTCTTTAAAAATACAGCTCCTGAATGTTGCAGTCCTTGGGTAGCTGGAGGAAAACTTAAATCAAGAACTATACAGACATTAGTGCGTATATCTCTTCAAGTTCTCTTTTCTCTTATTTGAATATCCATCTTTTCTTAATGCATTGTCTACATTTCAATGTGATCCGTAGGGTATCTGAATAACTTCTTTTGATCCACTCTCTTCCTGAAGCAATTTGGTTTTTTAGCTAAAATGTAGTTTGCTGCTCAGAGATTTAGCCACATTTTTTTTTTTTTAAAAGAGGAATTTCCTCTCCTCTCATGAACAAGTCTCTCAGAGGTACCTACAAAGGAGATAGGAGACCTAAGGGGCTATGGGATTCTATCCAACTTAAAGCTTTTGATTCTGATTCCAAATTTACTTTGCTTTTCCTTACCTGGGTGATGACAGCTGCTTATTTTAGGATTAATGAGTAATCAGTTCTGTGCCTTTAGTTCAATGGCCTGTGAAAAATAGGACAGCTATTCTCCCTTAGCCCTGTACCAGTAGGGGCAAGAGAAAACTGGTCCTTTTTATGGGTCCAAGATGCTGTTGTGTTGGTTGGTGGATCCCTGGATGGCAATCCATTCCATTATTAACCAGAGCAGGCAGGAAAGCTGCCTTTGGAGGAGGGACTGAATTCTGACATGACCTCCCAGCAGTGCTTGGGGAAAGTATGGAAAGAAATAGACCAAAGTGCTTCTTCTGCACATATTGAATTGCTTGAGCTAATCACACTGTGCAGATGTCCCTCAAAGCAAAGAGTTTTTGAATAATTAGCTTCTCTGAAATGAAATTATTAATCATCAAAAGAGTGACTGGGAAATTCTAAATTTTTTTATCCCATTCATATCTCTCCTCCCCCCCCATCCCCAATACGAGCAATAGAGCAGAGTTAGCATTTACATACAGGACAGAGACAATTTTATCAATTAACCCTTTCAAATGACAGTCCTATGGAATATTCATTGATAATCCAACTGTAACAGTGCCATAGTTAAAATGCTTGTTTAGAGCGTTTAGGTGTTAGAAAGGTCTGAGTTCAAATCTTGCTTTGGATGCTTATTAGCCATGTAACTTGAACTTTTTAATCTCATTTTCCTCATTTGTAATGGTGATGTCACATCTCAGGGCATTTGTGAGAATCAAGTGAGAAAAAAATAAAATGCTTTATAAATTTTAAAGTGCTATATGCACTGTTAGCTGTTATTATTATGATATAATATTATATTGTTAATTATAACATGGGAATTAGTCCTGCTTTTTTCATGCTTGCAATGACTTTAATTTTGCAGTTTCTTCCTTTAATGGATGGGTTCATCTCAAATCTCCATTTGAGGAAGAACCCATCCATGCCAGGACATATTCACTTTAATCCTGGTTCAACTCACAACTCTTTGGGCTCTTTTTAGAGCCCTCCCTCCTTCCCCTTTCAGTTCCAATGGTGTGGTGTTTTTCCCCATTAGAATGTAAGCTCTTTGAAGAAAAGGACTGACTTTCTTTTGATCTATATTTTTATTCTTAGTCCTTAGCACCATTCCTTGGGCTTAAAAGATATTCTCTCTCTCTCTGTCTCTCTCTGTCTCTCTGTCTCTCTGTCTCTCTGTCTCTCTCTCTCTCTCTCTCTCTCTGTCTCTCTGTCTCTCTCTCTGTCTCTCTCTGTCTCTCTCTCTGTCTCTCTCTCTCTCTCTCTCTCCTCCCTCCTTTTTCTCTCTTCCCTTCTCTCCTCTCTCTTCCTCTAAAGTGCATCCTACCACTCATCATGTACCACAATTGTTTAGCCATTCCTAGTCTGATGGGCATCTCCTTAATTTCGAATTCAATGCAACCAGAGAGAGAGGTGGCATAAATATTTTTATATAAATAGGACCTTTCCCCTTTTCTTTTATCTCTTTTCAATATAGACCTACCTAGTAGTGATGTTCTTGGGTCCAAGAGTATACACTGTATTCCAAACTGTTGTCTAGAATGGTTAGACTAGTTTTACAGCTCTACCAATAATGCATTAGTGCCCCAGTTTTTCTACATCCCCTCCAGCATTTGTCATTTTCCTTTCCTATTATATTAGCCAATCTAATAGGTATGAGGTGGTATCACAGAATTATTTTAATTTGTATTTCTCTAGTTAGTGGTGATTTGGAATATTTTTCATGTGACTACTGATAACTGTAATTTCTCCTTCTGAAAACTGCCTATTCATATTTTTGACCATTTATTAACTGAGAAGTGACACTTATTTGTATAGATTTGGCTCGCTTTCCCATATATGAGAAATGAGTCTTATATCAGATAAACTTCCATTAAATTCCCTCCCCCCCCACAACTTTTCTGTTGTTCTAATTTTGGCTTTCAGATTTGTTCAAGTTAGTTTCATAAAATCAAAATTATCTATTTTATTTCCTATAACCCTCTCTTATTGTTTGAAAGGACCTTATATAATAATGGATAGGCTTTTGTTTAACTCTCTTTTATAGCAGATGAAAAAGTTAGGTTTATACTTAGGTATTGGCAGATAAAACAGAAGGGTAGAAAGTAAGGTCTCAGGCTCTATAGTGGAGCAATAGCAAGTTGAAGGTCCCCAACTAATATAAATGTAGGTCAAAGGTCATAGCGGAATGGGTCTTTGGATACCTTTAGCAGAGATATGGATGGGTCAAGATCCAGCTAAAAGTGGATGCCAGTGCCCAGTGGAAACTAGGCAAAAGGACTTGAGTTGGGGAAGGAGAATGTCTATAGTTTCCTATAGCAAAGCATAGTCCCATAGTCCCTGATTTAGGCTAAATTGACTTTAAAGTGACTTTAACCTAAATGGGGGGAAAAATATGATTCATGAACCAATGGGTAATGGGTATAAGACAATACAACTAGTTGTAGGATCTTTGAAAATGATAGAGCCACCTAGGCTGACATAACTATTATAATTTATGATTCTCCTCACCTCTATACTACATATAATGTATATGTACATACATACATACACCCTACTTACATTGTAAGGTCTTTATACTTCAATTTGCTGATGGGAATATCATCTCTCCCTGGAATCATGAGCCGCGATAGGGAAAAGTAAAGAGTCATGGGAGCATTAGAGTAGGAATAAATACTAAAGGACAAAGAGCAAATATTCTCATTTTTAGCAACGAATTAAGTGACTTGCCCAGAATTACAGTTAGTCAATGTTTGAGATGGAGTTTGAATTTAGCTTGACTCAGAATCCTCCACTCAGTTTTAGGGAGTGTTTTCTTCAGCTATGGCAATTCTGTGGTAGTCTTTAAAATTTTCCCATTTCCCAGACACTCATTTTAAAGGAAATGTTAATACTGTTTGTTTGGGAAGGTTTTTGAGGATACAATCTGCAATCCACATCCCCCTTCCTTTTTTTCTGACCCTCCTCCCCATCCCCCAAGTAACTACTGGTATCAGAGGATATCAGTTGATGACCTTAATGAATAAACAAGTAATGTTCCTAAGAATTTGCAAGAACATGAACTTCAGAGGGTAAAATTTATAGTTCAGAATAAATATGCAAATCTATTAAAAACATTACCAAATGATGATATAATGCTTCATGATAATCCTAAAGACCCATAAATATTCCTGCAAAGAGGTTATATTACAGACCTCCCAGTAGATTAAAAAAAAATGATGAGAAATGAGAAAGGCAGTTGCTTGACCCTTTGCCCTTCAAGGAAGAGAGAACTTTGGGTCTAATTGGGTCATGTATAATTATTTTCCTACTTATTAGTGTCCATTAACCTATCTTTTCAACATTTCCTAAGTGTCAGATAAAAGAATAACATTTGGATGCCAAACTATGTCAAATCTGATGGTCATTGGGGGAAGAATCTTCTTAAGAGAAAAGTCAGATTAAATTTAAAAGATCCAACCCTCTTAGTGACAGAAAATTACTTCCTTAATCCAGAACAAATCTTGTTAATATCCTTTTTTTCCCTAACACTTATAGTTATGGCTAGAACTGAGTGTGGCAGTAAACATACTGATTAGGTGACTGATTATGCCTCTCTCTAACTATCACAGTGCTAAGGTTAGCTAAGTAAGCAAACTGCTAACAGTAGCACTGACTGCCTTGACTTATGTCTTCTTTCCCTTCTTCCTCTGTTTGCCTTCGTCAGGCTAAAAGATAAAATCAGGAAGGAAAAGAAACGGGAATCTTGAACAAAATAATTCACAGACTGAAAGATCAGTTCCTAAATAATGGTGACCTGGTACATTTCCATTCATTCTGTGAACATAAACATATTGGTACTTCAGAGTCCTGGCATTTTAATATTTTCTCTATATAATGTTAAGAAGTCTAATTGGCTCACCAATTATCCATCTATTTATCCATCCATCCATCCATCTATCCATCCATCTATCCAGCCAGCCAGCCATTCATCTATCTATAATCTACCTAACTATTTTTAATCATTCATTTGCTTGCCCATTTATTTGCTTATTTATCAATTCATCTGTTTATTTGTTTGTTTTTAACAGGACCTAGACAGAACACAAATTGTCTTATCAACTATCTTTCTGTGACAGGAAAAGTAAATGTTAGAATTAGTATTGTTGGACCAGTGGTCAGTATTGGAATTTCAGAAAGAATGGAGACCATTTGATGACTAAATAAGATTTTTGTTCATAGAAAGCAAATCATTGAATGTATTATGCAGGCAAGTAGTTTTCCACTGAACTTTTAGTTGAGATCTTCATCATCCTTTTCAGCCCTTACTGGCTGAGACAGAAATGTTGATATGGGCTGTTAAACAGTTGACAGCATATGAATCCAAACAGAAAACTTGTTAGGGGCTTAGGGAAGGTGGAATGGAGAGGTTATCACACTTGAGGAATTTTGGATTGTCTTCTGGGACAGAAACACTCGTTGGATTTTAAAACTCTTTGCAGTTTGGAAGCCTTTTGAGGAAATCAAATTTTGGCTTGCAAGACAAATTAAATCAGACCCATTGATTTAGACTATTGCTTGTCAGGAACCAGGTGAATCTGTTAAGACAATTTCATTTTCATTGGCAAGGAATCCAATTTCCATCTCAGTTTGGATTTTCTCAAAATCTCCTTTAGTTAAAATTTGTATAACTTTTATTTTACCTTACTTTAATTTCCATATATATCTCCTCCCTCCCCTTGAAAACCATCCCTTCTAATCAAGAACAAAATTTTTTAAAAAGAGGGGGAAAAGCAGGTTAGGAAAAACTATCAACTGAGTCTAAGAATATATGCCATTTTCTGTTGGTTATATTTTTTCAGCTGTTTTGAGTTGGGGCAAAAATAATTTTGAACTTTAAGCAATTCCTTTGACAAGTATCTTTTTTTTCTATTGTTCCTGAAACTTTCCTTCCTATTCTATCTGTCTATTAATTCCTTCCAAGATGATGTAAATACAAGATCAATTTGTGCCAGTCACCTCCTTTTCCCTGGGATAATTTGAATTATTCAATTAAAATATTGCATTTATTCAATGGCTATTGAGTGCCTATGGTATATATGAAACTTCTAGGGAGAGCCCAAAGCTTCCTAGCTCAGAAGAGAAGGAGGCTGTTGAGAAGTATCTATATCAGAGAATCAAATGAAACAAAAAATGTGGATGAATATTCCGTGATAGAGTGTGTTGAAACTTGTTCAACCTTACTGATCATTGTTAAATTTTTAATGTGAGCATTTATTTACATTTCAGAAATTGACAAATGCTACAAATCAGATTTATTGTTTGTTGATTTCTAGACTAGAGATGTGGCCTATCAAACGCCCATCCCCAAAACAGATTAAAATCTAGTTGGGAAAATTTTTTTTTCTGAGGCAATTGGGGTTAAGTGACTTGTCCAGGGTCACACAGCTAGGATGTGTTAAGTGTCTGAGGTCATATTCGATCTCAGGCTACTCCTGACTTCAGGGCTGGTGATACACTGTACCAACAAGCTGTTTCAGTTGGGAAATTTTAAACAAAATAAATAAAAATATATAATGCAACTCTTAATGCTTAGCCATTTTAATCATATTCAACTCTTTGTGATTCTATTTGGGATTTTCTTGGCAAAAATACTAGAGAGGTTTGCCATTTCCTTCTTCATATTATTTTACAGATGAGGAAACTAAGGCAAATAGGGTTAAGTGACTTTCCCAGAGTTGTATAGCTACTAAGTGTCTGAATTCAGATTTGAATTGACTCTAGACCTGACACTCTATTTATGGGCCACCTACTTGCCCCGCAAATACAATATAGATAATATTAATTTGTGTGTGTGTTAAGTAAATATATAGCCTGCAGGCATCTTTTTTACTTGAATTTGATAACTACTGGATTAGATCAAGTATCAAACATCAAGCCTGCATTACTGCCTGTAACTTATCTAAATGAAATTAAAATGTAATTAAGAAATATTTAACAAAATCAATAAAAATACAGTAAAACATAGGTGATGCTAATATGTGATTTTCTAAGTCAATGTTTGCTGAAAACATCCTACTTTATGGTGTAGTGGTCCCTTTTTCTATTTGAAGCTGACACTATTGAGAGTAATGGAGAAAATGCTAATAATGCAGATTAAATTTAAAAGTTGATCTCTTTTTTCCTTTCTCTCTCTCTTTCTGTCTCTCTCTCTCTCTCTCTCTCTCTCTCTCTCTTCCCTCTTTCTCCTTCCTTCCCGCCCTTCTTCCCTTCCTCCTTTTATCCTCCCTCCCTCCTTTCCTTCTTCCATCCTCCCTCCCTCTCTCTTTTTCTTTCTTTCTTTCTTTTTTCTTTCTTTCTTTCTTCCTCCCTCCTTTTCTCCCTCTCTTTCTTTCTTTCTTCCTCCCTTCTTTCCTCCCTCTTTTTCTTTCTTTCTTTTTCTTTTTTTCTTTCTTTTTCATTTTTTTCTTTCTTTTTCATTTCTTTCATTCTTTTCTTTCTTTTTCTAATACACCCCTGATTCAAATACAATGTGGAATGGTAATAAGAATGCTGACTTTGGAATCAGAAGATGTGGATTCAAATTCTGCCTCTGATAATTACTACTTATTTCATTTTATTTATTCAGCCTAATTTACTTCATAAAAGTGAGTTATATTAGAGAGTTTATACCATCTTACTGGCCTGGCAAACTTTCCAGATCTAGATCTATGATGCCTGAAAGCATTATTTGACAGTGAAACTTTTGTACCCATTAAACTAGACATCCCTCCCTTCCCCCATTGCTAGATGATGACTTAAGAAAGAACATTTCCTGTGAGTGGTTCTGAATTGCTATGGCAGGGTCTCCAGGATAACAGCTGGTAGTCTGAGAAATTGAATTTTCCAGTGCCAGGTAAGGTTGATGAAGTATTAGCTCCTGAATGGAATATATCATACAAGATTTGACAAGCTTGAATTAATACCTAATGTCCCCGAAAGGGGAGGGAAACAGTTGGAAGGTAATCACCAAGTGTTTCCAAAGAGGCTGGGCAGACAACATGAAGACAGATAAATATGAAAATGACACTGTATTAGCAGGTCATAAATGGACTGACACCCACTTGTTATTGCTTTGAGGTAAATGAGAGTTTGTGGAAATGTGTGAGCACAGCAGGAAACTATCAAAGCATTTGATTCTCTTTCTCTTATAACTGCAGATGAATGTGTATATAGTGTTTGGTTATATAGAAATATTATTTTCTGAATCATTTTAATAAAAGTATGATCTGCTCAATTTCCTCCGTTACACCCTGCGAAATGTATTTTTTCCAGATACAGAATGAGAAGACCTGTTTCTACTCTGTTCTTATAGTTTGTCTTAGGTTATTCCAAGCTGGACCTTAGGATAGAATCAAGATCTCTTAACAACAATGAACATTTATTAGGCAGCTACTCTGTTTCAAACCACTGGACTAGATATGAAAACAAAAATAAATATTCCTTGACCTCAAGAAGCTTGCATTGTATTAGGGGAAACAACCTGTATGAGGATAAAAATATACACAAATCCAAAATACATACACAGGGTATACAAGATGGACTTGTTGGCATCCTAATGCACAGAACACTAGGCCTGTAGTCAGGAAGATGTAGTTTAAATCTAGATTTAGACATTTACTAGTTATGTGATCCTGTGCAAATCATTTCACTACTCATCTCAGTTTTCTCATCTATAAAATGGGAATAATAATAGCACCTACTTCCCAGGTTGTTGTGAGGATCAAATGAGATAATAATAATTGTTAAGTACTTAGCACAATACCTGAGATTAAATAAGCACTATGTACATGTTAGCTATTGTTTTTATTGTTGCTTGATGGAGAAGGAAGCATCAGTCACTGGGGAGACAAGGTATGGACTTAAAAATCTTATGTAAGAGGAATCATTTGATTTTGAAGGAAACTAGGGATTCTTAGAGGTGAAGATAAAAATAAAGAGCACAGGTATAGGGAAGGCTTTTTTTTTTTTACAAGGATACAGAAATAGGAATTCAACTTCTGGATGAAGATTCACTATTTGACAAAACTACTGAGAATAGAAAATAGTATGGCAGAAAGCTCACACCCCATACCAAGATGAGGTGGAAATGGATTCAAATTAGGAAAGCAAGGAATAATTTACCTGTCAGATCTTTGAAGGAAACTATGACTAAATAAGAAATAGAGAACATTATGAAATGTAAAATGGATCATTTTGATTACATTAAATTAAAATAGTTTTGTGCAAACGAAGCAATGCAAACAAGATTAGAAGGGAAGTTGGGATACAATTTTTACAATGTTTCTGATAAAGATTTCATTTTTAAAATATGTTGAGAATGAGCCAAATTTAATAAGAATATTAGTCATGTCCCACTTGATAGTCAAAGGATATGAATAGGCAGTTTTCTGTTGAAGAAATTAAAGCTATATATAGTCATATTAAAAATGCTCTAAATCACTATTGATTAGAGAAATGTTAATTTCTCTTCACACCGATCACATTGGCTAAGATGACAAAAAAAATGACAAATATCGCTGGAAATGTAGTAAAACTGAGACATAAGGTGGTAGAATTGTGAACTGATCCAACCATTTTGGAGAGTAACTTGAAACTATGCCCAGAAAGCTATGAAACTCTGTATATATGCTCTGTGATCTGGCAACAACACTAGTAGGTCTTATCCCAAAGAGATCATAAGTGGAAAAGGACCTATATGTATGAAAGTATTTATAGCCTTTTTTGTGGTAGCAAAGAATTGGAAATTGAGGGGATGCCCATCAATTGGGGAATGGCTGAACAAGTTGTGATATGTGAATGTAATTGGAATACTATGTGCTATCAGAAATGATAAGCAGGCTGATTTCAGAAAAACTTGGAAAGACTTACATGAACTGAGGTTGAGTAAAGTGAGCAGATCCAGCAAAACATTGTAAGAGAAATATTGTGTGATAATGAACTATAGCAAACTTAGCTCTTCTCAGCAATATAGTGATCCAAAAAAATCCAAAATGCTTGTGATGCAAAATACCATCTACATTTTGTTAACACCACAGAAAAGCCATTTAGCATCTTTATTTTCCAGATAATCCTCCAAGAGCATAGGTTATGGATGAGTTACTGATCTGAATTTGTAAAGGAAGTTTCCACACCAGGATTTCCCCCACTTAGGAAAACACAGATTTGGACTACTTCCAAAAAAAGCAAATTAGAGTAATATTATTGCTAATTTCACCAAGAGAACTTATTTTTATGAATAGTACTTTTTATCATATATTATATAGTTTTCAGTGTTCATTTTTAAATAAGATTTTGAGAAGGGAAAAGGAAGGGTAAGATTTTTCTTCTCTCCCTTCCATTCTCCTTTCCTAAGATGGCAAACAATCTGATAAAGTTATATATGTGCAATCATGGAAACATTTCCATATTAGTCATGTTGTGAAAGAAGAAACAGAAAAAAGGGAAAACCCACAAAAAAAGCAAAAAAAAAAAAGTGAAAATAGTATGCTTCGATCTGCATTCAAATTCCATAGTTCTTTTTCTGGATGTGGATAACATTTTTCATCACAACTCCCTTAAAATTGTTTTGGATCATTTATTGCTGAGAATAGCTAAGTCAATCATAGTTGATTATCACATCTTGAAAAGCTTACTTTTTAAGGGACTTTGTAGTGAATCTTTTGGGAGAGCAAATTTTTTTTTATTGTGTAAATAATACACACTAAGTTTAATTTTTATGTAAACTGAATTCTGTATGTTGTATTGTGATAGAGGGTTTATTCTGCTTGTATATGGGATAAAATGATTAGAAATAGTGAATAGATATATTCTACTCATTTGGGGGATCAAAAAGACAAGGAATCTCTGAAAACAATGACTGTAGGATTTTAGAATACTCCTGAAAGCCCCATTTGCCAAATTGGAAGACCCCTAGAGGACTCAGATTTTAATACATATTCTAAAATTTATCTGTACCTCCTTCCAATTTTTCTATTTTAATAAAACACTGAGGTATCCAAGAAACCTCTGTGCAATCCCAAAAATCTCTGGGAAAAAGATATATTTCTGTGATGGGGCACATTAAAGAGGAAAAATCATTCTTTTTGGAATGTCTCCAGCTACGATTGATTGTAGGACCATTTATAAGTTTTGTCATTTGTTATGGTAACAAGCATTATGGAAAGACTGGATGAAGTGTTTCCCCCAGAAGAAAAAAATTCCAAGAAGCAGCTGGCCAGTATTAGTTCCTTGAGAACAGGTGCTGTTTTTATCTTTGGGTCAGTAACATTTTGTATTACATAGTCAGTGCTTAATAAATGCTTTTTGATTTGTCTTGGATTGAAAGACTATGTCAGTTGTCTGACCTATGGATCAGCTCTCTGAGATCCCTGTGATTCTCCAGACTCTCTTTTCTCTAGCTATCACTCCTTTTTCATGTATTGCCTCCCCTTTAGAATGAAGCTTCTTGAGGAGGAAAGTAATGAACACTATTGTGGCAAGAAATGATGAAAGGAATAGTGTTGGAGAAATCTGGGAATATATAGTGAATAACCACAATTCTAGAAGGCTGAAGACAGAGAGGTGATGGAATGATATTGGAGCATGAGGCATATGTTTTAGAAGAAGGCCAATGTGGAAATTTGTCTTTTTTGACAATACATATTTGTTATAAAGGGTTTTATTGTTCTTGTTTTCAGTAGGGATAGTAGCAGAGAATTGGAAGTATGAAAAAAATTTTAATTAAAAATAAATTTCAAAATAAAAATTTTAATAAAAGCTCTAGAGACTAAAAATGGAAAGAAAATTAATTTCTAGTACTTTCAAATTAATAGTTTCTAGCTTAATTTTTTTTCTCTGTGTACTCAATCTGGTACACCTCTTCTTTTCATCTTCATCTTTTTAGTGCCATTTTCACTTTCTCACATTTTACATTGGGGACTTAAGTGTTAAGAGTTCAAATGTGCTGGTTCTGTCATCATTGGAAATGAAAATAGTTTGTAATAAAAATGTTGACAGATTTGTCCATTTATCATTAGTTTTTGTCCTCTTTCCAGTTTCATTTACAAATGCTCTTGGGATTATTAGGCTTAATTAGTTATCATGCCAAGTTTTCTGCAGACTCATTTTCTGCTTCACTGTTTTGAGGCAATGTTATTTATAGTCTTCTATCACTCTCCTCCGTATAGTTTTGAAAATGAATTTAATACAGTTTTGTCTTCACTGACATCTTCTTACTTGGTAAAAAAAAATATAATTTTTGTGACTGAGGCAATTTCTGGATTCTTGGTGTCTCTTTTTGTGATTTTTAAAAATCCATTAAACTTCAATCAGAAATGATTATAGTCTATGTTGAAGTTTTTGATTTAGTTCCAATTTTTGTAATATAAGATGTATATCTTTGTAAGTTATATATGTTATATATATGAGTTTGTCTGTGAGGAATGTGGCTATGAGGAAATGAATATCTTGAAAATCTTTCCCACCCCTCTTATTGGGAGACTTTGATTTCTGCTTGGAGGAAAGGAGATGGAGACTACTAAGCTAACCACTCTGTTGTCATCAATGAGGACATACTGAATTAAATCTTAATCTACATTTATAACTTTACCATCTATCCATATACATATATGTATATCTCTGCTCTGTAAATCTTTATCTCAATCTCTCTCTTTCACTGAATATTGAAAATATAAGAAAAATGATTACTTTCTTAGGTTCAGGCTATTTTTCTGCATTGTTATCCCTTTAAAAGGGAAGTGTTACATCTTACAACTTAAAGTTTGATTTCTTCTAAATACCAGTTACACAAAACAATCATCACTAATAATGAAGAGTAATTAAATTCATTTATTCAAGAAGACAGAAAACAGAAATCAGAGAAATTATATAGATTAAGATAAAACAAAGTATTAATAGAGTGAATGGGTTCTAATGGTAGTAAGATATCTCATTTCAACAAAAGAGAGGCTTTTATTTCATCCCAAGTAAAATTCCCCCAAATCCCTGGGGAGGCAAGATAAAAACCAAGGACATACTATCTTTTCTTTATATATCTGTCTTCTCTTAAATCTTTTTCCCTAGAGTTTTTCTCCAAAGTGTATATGAAACTGTATATATACTTTTTCTTCTCCTAAGCTTCTGTGCTGGCAACGCCTTCCACATAGGAATCTTCATCCTCTCTATCAATGGAGAGAATCTTATGCAAATGATCCAGGCTTGAACACTGAATTACAATATCAGTTGCTTCTATGGATAGATATTTGGATAATAATTTCACCCTATGTTTCCTAATCTTTACTCTTCTATTTTTTTCTTTGTCCCAACAATCAAAGTCAGTGGTGAAACCATATAGAGGGAGCTGGTTTGGAAAGGACACTTGCATTAGTAGCAAGTTATTCATTGTCTATTAAGTAGCTTAAACCTTTTTTTCTGATGTTCTTAAATGCCCATCATTAACAGCATTTCCAAAACTTATTTCTTCAAGAAAGCATTTATGACATAGAGATGTTGAAACTTCTGTATAGTCTACTGATCTTTGTTTTTTCCTATTTTAAAAACCAGAACAATATTTTCCAACATATATTTTGCTCCTCCTTTTTTCTCCTGATACCCATCTTTGGGCATTGAAGAAAACATAAATGATGCCTTGAAGTTATTGTGCATAATCCATAGTAAGTCAGACTGGTGAGGTTTGTTTTTTGAGTCCTCCTCAACTAGTCTGGCTTCGGTCTAAAGAGAAACTCTTAGCTCTTTAAGACATTGGTGTAAAATCAATGGCTGCAAAATCCAGTTTGGATACTTTCTGACTCATTGATTCTTCATCCTCTGGATTATTGTATAAGTTTCTTTAGTCAAGATGCATTGTTTGCAGGGCAAAATAAGAAAAAAGTGTGGAGGGAGGTAGTCTAAGGAGGCATTTTTGAAATAATTTTTGTTTTTTCTTGAAGAATTCAAGGTGTTCTGAATTTTTAAAAGTTTGTCTTATAAATTTAAGAAGAAATATATATGTGTATATATGTTATATATAATGTGTGTATTCTTGTATGTACATGTATATATGCATGTACATATATATAATTCTATATATATATATACACACATACATATATATAATTCAAACTAGTTCTCAATTTGTGGGGAAAAGAGTGAGATACTTCTGTTTTTTTCACAGATAATTTGGAAAACAGATACAAGAATTTTAATAATCCTGTTCAGTTGCCCCAGGGGAAATTGTGAGATACCAGATAGATGGAAACACAGTTGTAGAAACTTAGATACTTCTCCTAGTCAACAGATGTGTAGGATATATGCAGTGGCAGAGAAAGGCCAGGAAAAGGTGAAAAGTCACTAAATCAGAGTTGAAGGGGGTGGGGCATGAACTTTTGAGGTATATCATCACTACCAACCACTAACAAAATGGTACTTATGGGCAAATAAGAATAAAAGCCCTTGAACAGCAGAGACCTGCCACTCCCACTATCACCAGTCCTGCTTCCAACCAGGCCTCACTAGCCAGTTTCCAGATGAGTAACTTGTGTAGAGATTTGACCTAGTGATTACTACTTCTCTGCAGGTGCTACATGGCTTATTTCCTTAGCAGTCAAAGCTCCCAGAAACCTGGAAAAAAAAAGTTTATCGTTGGAGATGTCATTTTAAAAAGTGCATTGAACTTGAAAGAGAACTGGGTTCTTCCATCTGATTTGCATCTGTGCTTTCCTGTTTTCTATCACCCACTACTAGATGGAGAGGTCCTAAGGGGAAACAGGATTATCTTTTTCTATCTTCAATGCTTAGCACTGTGTTTTACACATGGTAAGCACTGAAATGCTTCTCATTTATTCTCTCATTCATTCATACTGAGGATCCTAGATTATCTGCATAGGGACAATAACCTAGAGAAGTGAGAAATTCTCCAAAGTGTACCTGGGTCTTTTGTATCAGGATGTAGAAGCGATAAAAGGAATAAACAGCATCAGTGGGTACAGATTTTTTCTCAAGGTGGCTACAACTTATTAAGGCAAATAGATAGCACAGTGGATAGACAGCTGGATCTGGAATCAGGAAGATTTTTCTTCCAGAGTTCTAATTTGTCCTCAGACATATACTAGGTATCTGACTCTGGGAAAATCACCATAAATATAACCACAATTAATTATATTTGCCTCAATTTCCTCATCATTGGAGTGGACAAACCTCCAGTATCTTTGCCAAGAAAACCCCAAATGGGGTCATGGAGAGTCAGTTGTGACTGAAAAGTGACAGAACAACAAAATAAATTCTCATTAAATATGGTAAATCCACCTCCAAATCTGTTGTCCCATGATACTACCTGCATGTAAGAGATTTGAAAGGAATGATACTGCAGTTTTCAAACATATAGTCTATGTACCTATATTTATACACATGTATATATATGTATATACACACATTCCCCCCATATATATTTCAACCTAAATTTCAAATCAGTTATATCATCAGTCAAATTATTGTTCCACCATCTCCTTAAGTTCCTTACAGAGATAGTCATCAAAATACAAACTGTATTTGGCAAAAGATTTCAATGGTCCAAAAAGGAAAATGCCATTTTACCATTTCAGATTAAAATTCACTGAGGCAGGTAATTGTGAATGACCTTTTTTTAGCTTAAATTGATTGAGCCCTATTTGGACTTCAGGTCATGTATCAAAAATCCATAGATTTGTGGAGTCTGAAATTTAGAAATCTAATTGATTTTTGAAAATGTTGAAAGACAGAGACCTGATATAACATTATACAATGTGGTCTGTAGCACACCATCGATGGAAACAAGGCCCAGTGACATTTGATGTGTGGGATCATAGCCCAAAAACTGACTTTTAAAATTATGAATTTGGGCTTTCCCCAATTTTTTGTTTAATGTATCATTGTGAGAAAGTGTTTTTCCGTATGAATTTTTTTTGAGATGACTGAGAAGCCAATTGACATTGTCTTGAATTGTCTGCAAATTACAATGTATTCACTTAACTTTAAGCATTTCTCTTAAGGAAAAAAAATGTAAGGGGCAGCTATGTAGCACAGTGGATAGAGTACCAGTCCTGAAGTCAGGAGGACTTCAAATTTGATTTCAGGCATTTAACACTTCCCAGCTGTGTGAATGCAGGCAAGTCACTTAATCCCAATTGCCTCAGCAAAAAAAAGAAAGAAAGAAAGAAAATTATGTAAGAATAGAAGTCACATTAACAAGAGTAGCATATCTTTATGATTCATACAATATTAATTAATTATTAAAATTCTAGTCATGTAAGATTTCAAATGCATATTTGCTCAACTAAAGAATATTGTTTCTTGTATATAAAATAAATTACTGATCTTTTAATTGAATTTTTTCATAACAATCTCCTTCTATTAACTTGTACAATTAAATAATGAAATTAGATAAATCATAATTAGTAGAAATAAAATTAATGTAAAGCATCACTGGCATCAATGGAAAATATACATTTTTTTTCATATGCATGTGCTATGAGAGACCATGTGGTATAGAGTCAGTAGAACATGAATAGCTGAATTCAGGTCCTCTGACACATATTGGCTGTGTGACCATGGACAAATCAGTAATCCTAGGACAGCACAGTTGATAGAGCACTAGCTCTGGAGCCAGGAAAATCCGAGTATAAATTTGGCCTCAGACATTTTACTAGCTGTGTGACCCTGGGCAAATCACTTAACTCTGCTTCCAAAAAAAGAAAAACAAATAAAAAGTGAACATGAATCAGATACAATAGAAATGACAAAACAAACATGTCAGAAAAATCTTATATTCTGCATTGGTAGAGTTTTTTACATTGATGAGATCATTGGTGAAGATATATATTCAGGTAACAAGATTGTTCTTTAAATAATTATATTCTGACTTACATGTACTGATGTTAAATGAAGTGAGCAGAATCAAGAGAACAACAAAATTAAATCATCATCTTTCTGACAGACGTGGCTCTTTCAACAGCAAGGTGATTCAGGCCAGTTTCAATGGTCTTGTGATGGAAACCCAGAGAGAGGACTGTAAGAATTGAGTGTGAATCACAAGATAGTATTTTCACATTTTTGTTGTTGTTTACTTGCATTTTTTTTCTTTCTCATTTTTTCTTTTTGATCTGATTTTTCTTGTGCAATATGTTAATTGAGGAAATATGTATAGAAGAACTATACATGTTTAACATATATTGGCTTACTTGCTGTCTAGGGGAGGAAGTAGGGAAGAAGGAAGGGGGAAAAAATTTGGAACACAAAGTTTTGCAAGGGTGAATGCTGAAAACTATTTATGCATGTGTTTTGAAAATAAAAAGCTTGGGGCAGCTAGATGGCACAGTGAATAGAGGACCAGCCCTGAAGTCAGGAGAACCTGAGTTCAAATCTGGCCTTAGACACTTAACAGTTCCTGGGCAAGTCATTTAACCCCAATTGCCTCAACCAAAAAAAAAAAAAAAGCTTTATAAAAATAAAAAATAAAGAGAATAATTATATTCTGAGGGGAAGTTAAATGATTCAGTGGATAGAGCACAGGCCCTGAGGTCCAGAGGACCTGAGTTCAAATTTGACCAAAGACACAACACTTCCTAGCTGTGTGATATTGGGCAAATCGCTTAACCCCAACTGTTTTTACTCTAAAACTACTGTGACTCAGTAGTTCTGGGATTTCCCCAGGACAGAATAGAGAATCTACTGGGGCCATTATGCCCTTAATCAAAGAATCCTCTCCCTTAAAACCTTACTAACCCTTCACCAAAGAGAATAAATTTCTGGTTAGTAGAAGTTCATGCTGTGGAGGTCTAGTGAAAGAGGCATATTTGTGCAGGTACCTTTCAAAGTTTCCTTCCCAGCTAACATTAGCAACCACATACTGAGCCCCAAACCTAGGTCTAGGGAAAGCCTGAACAGAATGGACTCACAGACTTTTCCCACTTTTCCCACCCATGAGGAAAAAATTGAGCATCAGGGAGGTGCATCATGGGCTTTACTCCAAGTAAGTATCATAATTTGCAGTGCCCCCATCTCTTGTTCTCCCCTCCCCCAACTTTGGGTGGGAAACTTTGGAAAGTAGGATTCCTTTGGATTTTTTGGATCAATAATCTCTGGCCTAGCAGAGTCTTAGATCTACCAAAATAGATATAAGATTGTGAACTTCTTGAGCACAGGTTTTGCTTTTTGCCATTTTTTTTTTTTATGTCTAGAACTTAGCACAGTGCCTGTTTATTGACTGACTGATAACATTTTCAATTTCTCCTAGAGCGTCATAGGATTCAGAGTCAGATGGTATCTTGCAGACCACCTAAGCCAACTCCTTTAGTTGATAGATGATGACTTCTTGAGCCCTCATAAAGGTAAAGATTTTCTCAAAAACCACAAAATGGTCAGTAGCAGGGATGGGATTTTAACTCAGATCCTTTGATTGTAAGTCTAATTCTCTTTCCACAGAACCTCTCTCTGCATAGCTGCTATTGCTAATCTTTGGTAAAACTTTCTTACATTGACTAAAATAATGACATTTATATAGCACCTTAATTTACATATTATTATTCATATATTATATGATATATGATATATATGATTATATATCATATGATATATGTTATATGTGTGATATATGTCATATGATATATTATGATATATATTATGGTATATAATATGAAATATTATAGGTATATAGGTATGAAATATATACATATGTATACATACATATGTATATAGTATGCATAATTATACATAATATTAATTATTCTATTATGTTATATGTAATTATATTGATTAATTTGCAAAGTGCTTTATTTATCTCATTTGATCCTTAGGTTGACTCTGGGAAATAGGTGCTGTTATTATCCCCATTTTATAGATGAGGATCCTGAGATAGATACAGATTCAATGATTTGCTTAGGTTTATAAAACTAGGGTCTGAAGCAGTATTTGAAATCTAAATCCAACACTATTCATTGTTATTTTTGTGGAATATAACAACTCACTTTATATTTCTTGAACTGTCCATCACCAAGAGTATAAGCATTCAAAGGACAGGGACTATATATGATTTTTTTCTCCATGAGGACAGCATCCAGTTCAGTGCTTAATGGCAAACTATGAACACTTGGTATAATACTGATAAAAACATGGTTATGTCTTGGTACACAAGAATGCCTGCAAAACTATTTCTGGTCAATTTTCTCTCCTAGATTTAGAATTAATAAGTTCAGGCATTTTCTTTTGCATATAACTGTATATTTTGTGGGTTGTCAGATATATAATAGTGCACAGGGAAGCAAGTCATTCATAAATACATCCCTAGGACATAAAGTTGTTTTTCAGATTATTTTGGAAGCTAAGTCTATTTTGTCTCTCTCCTGTCTTTGTACTGAATGAACTATGACAAATGAAAGTTTAGGTAATCATTACTCTCATTTATTTCACAAGGATAGATTGTCAGAAAACCTAGAGAGGCAGTATGGACTAGTGGAGAGAATGTTGGTTTTAGAAGCAATATGACATGGGCCACTGACATTTTTATTACCAATATGAGTCTGGGAAAGTTATTTAATGTTTGTGAGGATCAGTTTCCTTATCTGCAAGATGGAAATATTACCAATCTCACAAGGTTTATTTGTGGCAACTTGATGGCACAGTGGGTAGAGCTCTGGGCCTGGAGCAAGTAGACTCACCTTCCTGAGTCCAAATCTGATCTCAGACACATACTAGCTATGTGACCCTGCAGAAGTCACTTAATCTTGTTTGCCTCAGTTTTCTCAACTTGAGGTGGAGAAGAAAATGGCAAACCACTCCAGGATCTTTGCCAAGAAAATTTCAAATGGGGTTATGTAGAGTTGAACATGATTGGTATGATTAAACAACAATAGTTTATTTGAGGCACATGTGAGATTGTGTATGCAAAGTTTAGAGACAAACAAATTTTTTAAAAATTAATTTATTTCATATTTTCCCCCAGTTACATTCCAAACAATTTAAAAATATTTGCATTTTTTGATTTTTGAATTCTAGGTTTTCTCCTTTGGGACAAACAACTTAAAGACAAATTAGTTATGAAAGTATCCTACCTGTACCTTCATATACTTTATCACCTTATAAAAATCTTCAGACTACTCTGAAGACTAACAGCACATCAATCTTTGTATTCCTAGAAACAAGCACAGTGTTTGTGCTATATAAGAGAGATTCATGACCTCTTAAGTCCCTTCCAACTAAAAATCTCTTATTCTTTAATATAGGTGTTTAACATAGATATTTTGAATTGACAATGGGGGAAAAAAGCTGGTAATAATGATGGTAGGAGTAGGTTGTCTTGGGGAGGGGGGAGGTAAGAGAAGGAGATAAGGGAAGGAGGGAGAAAAATTTAGAGCACAGAGTTTATAAAAAATGAATATTGAAAACTATCTTTATATGTATTTGGAAAAATAAAATACTATTGATACAAAAAGAAACTTTGGTCTAGAAGGAGAGTGTGGATAGACAATAGAAGAAATCCTGAAATCTTAGCAATAGAGAACAAAAATGCTTAGGAGATTTGAAGTAAAGGAGTGACTGAAGTTTGGTGGCAGTTAATAGGGAGATATGATCTAGGGTTTGAAGGAGAGAGACAACCTAACCTTTTTTAGGAGAAGAGTATAACATGGGCAAAGAATAAGAAAAAGAGATGAGCAAATAATATATGAATCATGTGAAGAATTTAAAGAAATTGTATTAGAATTAGATTTGGCATTTCATTGGTAGAGACAACTCCACTAACGCAGGTTGCTTTCTTCTCAATCAATCTTAGGTATCTATGTCTCTCTCTTAGAAATCTCTGCAAACAGAGAAAGAACTGTTAAATAAAAGTATTGTTTTGTGATTTTAGGAAAAGGTTCAGATTCGCTCCTACAAAATGATGCTCTCGGACTCAATTAAAGTGAAAGTAAAATTTAATTATACAATACACGGAATAGATTGCTTGCAATAACAACTAATACAGCAAATAACACATAAAAGACAAAGAATGATGAGAATTATGATTAGAATAGCAGAAAAAGAGAGAGAATACATTACATCACCAGTTGAGGGAGCTTCAACTCTAATTTATGGACGGCTGGGAAACCCCGGTATTTCAGCCTGTGAGTCTCGATAGGGAAAGTCCTAGGCAGATCGTCATCTCCATAGGTGAGGTTTCAAAATGGAGAATGCTTTGCCCGCTTTTTATAGCAATCAGGACAAAGAAGGCTTTGAGCCAAATAAAAACCTCATGTAAGACAGGGACGTACCAATGAGGGCTCTAGGTGGTTATAGTCAAATGTTGCATTGACAAGGGGGCCAGTCCTTATCAACAGCAATGGTTCCAAGGAGTGGTGAGTTCCTGGAATCACGTATTTGGAGCTAAAATACAGGTGGTACGTGCCTAGCTTATAGGTTAAAAAATGGTCAAGTTCTCATGGGAGTAAGAGCTAAAACACCTGTTGTTATGGGTTAGGGAATGGTCAAGTTCCCACAGGGGAGTCAAGTCCTACTTCGATTAGGTTCACATGGTTTACATGGGGATTAGGTTCACATGGAGATTGGGTTCACATGATTCAGATGGAGGTTGGGTTCACATGGGGAAAGTCAAGTTCTTATAATGATTTGAAATGAACTTACTAATAAAATGGAGATTCCCTATTCAAGTATGTATAGAATAATTGTACATATTATATATGCATTATTACATATTTTTATACAAAATATGTGTGTATTTATCTATATATGTATTTGTATCTAATGGTAGCCATAAGTAGGGTGGTGGGAGAGTCAAAAGGAAAAAAAAATTAAATTTAAATTAACTTTATATGAATTACATTTAATTAAGATTAAATTTAAAAATTAATTTTGTTGTATATGTGAAAGAAATAGCAAGTTATGCATAATAGATTTCAGTTTCATGTGCAATAATCTTTTTGTTGTTGTGTACTATGTTATGGAAGTGCTTATTTCATTCCATACATTAAACATAAAATAAAAGATTTAAAAAACAGTAAAAATATTATTTAAAACACTGAAGTATTAAAGCATAAAGCAAGTATAACTGAGGAATAATTCTGAAGACTATTATATTTTTCTAGGGATTGGTTAAGAGGCTGATGCTTAATTCACTTTTTAAAATGTTGTTCATGTCTTTTGAGCATTGAAGTGAAGATTTCCTGTAGGCAACTGAAAATAATACGATTTGAGGATGATGAGGTTAGACTAAGAGAACATTATAAAGCTGATCATTGAAATTTAGTAAACAGAAGAGGCTAGTTGTGGCTACTGAGCCATTGTGGTAGAAGACTAGACTCCTACCAGTAGTGGTCTGGAGAAATTTAGGATTTCATAAATGTATAAACTGTCACAACTTTTAGGAACTGCAGTGATCATCTAAGCCTCCTTCTACTCTTTCTTTCTTTGAAACTATTATTTATTTTTATTAATTATATATTATTTAATCCTTTATTTTTCTATTATTTGTGCATTTTATGTTATTTTAAACATTTATTTTAGACATTTCTTTCATTTAAATTAGTTTTTTCTTGCATAATAGGCAAAAATTTCTAATAATTTTATCAATTTAAATTTATTTGTTGCAATTTTTTCCCAATTTGATTTTGATATTTTGTTGTGATGCAGGAGCCACCTGCCAGTGGCTGCTGGAGGTCTAACTCAGATCTGTAGAATGGATTTCTTCATGTGAGCGGATGATGATGATATAAGGAGACTTAGAGGCAATTGCTGTTCTCTGACCTCTCCACTGAAAGGCAGTTACATTCTCTGATCTCTTTCCTCTTCCCTCTTGCCTCTAATTTATTTCATTCCCAATTCACAAGGAACATCTGTGAAGGCTGCTTTGTAACTCCTTCAGATGTTATGATTTACAGCTATGTAGGCTCTTGGAGAATTGACCTGCCCCTTCACCTAGATATGGCCCTTAAAAATATTTTCCTTTTCTTTTTTGATCAAATTAACTAACATCTTATTTATTCAACTATTCATCTGAAAATTAGGTATGAACAGGTAACAAAAGGCTATCTAGGTCAGCTAATCCATAATATATGTGGAACAGAATAATACATGATAAGGATGAAAAAATAGGGTGAACATACCCAGTTAAGGAATATGAGCTTTACTTGTTAAAAAGCTTCCATGGAAAGTGTCTGAATGGAGAAGGGATATAATTGCAATTGCTATATGATGAAAATTAATTTGAAAGCAGTGACAGATTGAAGTGAGGAGTTAGTATTGGTGGATACACAACCAATGTGATCTTGATTAAATTACTGAACTTTCCTCAGTGGCTTTTTCCTTGTATATAAAATAAAAAAATTTGGGCTAGATGTATTTTAAGGTTTTTTTCCTAGCTCTAAAGCTATCACCATATCATCATCTGTATCTCTCTCTCTCTCTCTCTCTCTCTCTCTCTCTCTCTCTCTCTCTCTCTCTCTCTCTCTCTCTCTCTCTCTCTTTCTCTCTCTCTCTCCCCTCATCCGTCTGTCTGTTTACTCTACACCTACATAAATATCAAAATAAAACTAATAGGACTTAGGCATTGATTGTTTTCAGAGGAGTCAAACAACCAATTGCTGTCAAATGCTCAATATGTTTACAATCTCAACATTACCTATTCTTGCAGGCTCTGATACAGAGGTACTATAGGATTAGAGTGATGAAGTATAAAAATATTAGGAATTCTGGTTAATAGATCATTTATATTACTCTCTTCTTTTTAGATGGACCAGGACATAGTTCTCCTCCCCAATAATTCTTTTTTTTCTGTGCCTATGTTGATGAATAATATGAAAATTTATCACTTCTTTGCCTCACTGGAGTGTGACCGTGCTCTAGGACTAACATCTGGATGGAATGATAAATTCAACAGTTATACAGATGTTCCCAAAGTATCCACATGTTTGCTGTTGCCTAGAAAAACATCTGGTTAGGCTTTGCACATTTTACCCTGATGTTTTGGGCAGTGATATTTATGAAGCCTGGCAGACGATCTGATAGTTTGTTCTCCTAAGAAGAGACAACTACCTACCATGCCAGGGAGCAGATTGCCCAAAGGGTTTTGTGATATCTGTACATTTTGTGAAAACACGTGAATAATTAGAAAGGATTTTCTTCAGGATTGGAAATACAAGCTGTTCAGATCAATTTGTGAGACTTATTGCTCTCATGTATTATTTTTGGAGGGTCAAATCATAAAGTTTGTGACCATCAGATCTTATTTACAGATAACAATGAGTTTCATGTAATATTCATTGCCCTTAAAGAAATCATTTCCACTCTGTTGAAGCTGTACCTCAACAGATGTTTCTGAGTAAATTTTTTCATTCTATCAGGTGTTTCTTGCAAAGTAGAATGCTTTACAAATGCCCCTTTGGGGTGAACAGATTGTGTAAATGTTAAGGGAATTTTAGGGAGTAGGGCAATACATTATAGTGCAAACAACTTTTCATTCAAGATCACCAACTGTTTATATATATGTCATAATTCATTTATGTAGTATCTTCTACATAAGTGTAATTGTGTAATCTCCTCATAATTTTAAGCTGTTACACAAAGTAGGGAAACCTGACTGTGAACAGGGACCTTCCCACAGTGTTCACGACTCAAAGGGATTCATATATATACCCTGATGGCGAACTTGCCAATGATGGATAACTGGATCACAAGTTCACAAGTCCCACCCCACCTTTTTAAATGGTATTTTATTTTTTTCCAGTGACATGTAAAGACACATTTTAACATTCATTTAAAAAAAATTGTCATCCAAATTTTCTCTCTCCTCCTCTCTCCTCTCTGAGACAGTAAACAGTTTGATATAGGTTATGTATGTGCAATCATGTAAAACCAATAGGTTTTTCTGGAATCTACCTGCTCATCATTTTTTGTAACACAATAGTATTCCATTACATTTATATACCAAGATTTGTCCAAACAATCTCCAATTAATAGGCACCCCCACTTTCTAATTCTTTGCCACCACAAAAAGAGCTGCTATAAATATTTTGTATATGTGGGTCCCTTTCCCTTTTTTTTTGTGATCCTTTGGGATATATACCAAATAGTAAAATTTCTGTATCAAACGGCATGTGCAGTTTGGTTACCCTTTGGTCATAGTTCCAAATTGCTCTTCAGAATGGTTTGAAACAATCCACCACTCCACTAATAGTGCATTACTGATCCAACTTTCTCATATTCTCTTCAACATTTATATTCCTTTTTTTTTGTGTCAGATTAGCCAATCTGATAGGTGTGGGGTACTACCTCAGAATTGTTTTCATTTGTATTTCTTTAATCAATAGTGATTTTAAAGCATTTTTTTTCATATACCTAAAGATAACTTTGATTTCTTCATCTGAATACTGCCTATTCATATCCTTTGACCATTTATCAATAAGGGAATGACTTGCATTCTCATTTGACTCAATTCTCTACATATTAGAGAAATGAGACATTTATCAGAGATACTTTTTTGTTGCTGTACTGAGGCAATTGGGGTTAAGTGACTTACTCAGGATCACACAGCTAGGAAGTGTTAAGTGTCAGATCAGATTTAAACTCAGGTCCTCTGAGCTGCCCCCAGAGATACTTGATGTAAAATTTCCCCTGTTTTCCTGCTTTCCTTAGCAAATTAATTTTTGATAATTTTTTTTATTTTGATATGTACAAAATTTTGAGAACATTTCTTAAATTCCTTTTTTCAGTGGAGGGTACCACCATCTTCCCACTTATTTTGGTTTATGACTTCAATTTTCCCCTTTTTCTTACCTTTTATTTAGCCAATCTCTTCTGATGCCATAGTGTTACATATATTCTATGGTAATGTCATTGCCCTACTCTCTGAGGCTTTCCATCGGACACCATGTTATTTTTAAAGGATGTCATTTCTCTATTTTCTGTCTGTTGGGTTTCTTTGGTGTTCTTGTGGTTCTTACATAGCTTTTTTGGTATTTATTCATCTTTAGTTATTACAGGTGATCTGCTAAGCTCCATTCCTACATGCTAAAGATTGGTATCTAGAATGCCTCTTCTTGACAGAAATCATGAAAGGTGATCCAAATCAAGACCCTCAATTTAATATAGTTCAGCTCCCATTATGGTATTCATTCTCTCATTACTTGTGGACCAATCAAAGTTGTACCTCTCAGGTGTACCCATTTTTAAAAAAACTTTATGAATATTGAAGGTTTAATAGGTTTGCTCTCTAGGGTACCAAGAGAAAAAAGAACATATTTTTGTTGACTGCTTTCTAGACATAGGCAGTAAAACTGATTTTAATTTATCCAGAAATTCTGTCTCTTGGAACTTTTTATATTTCAGTCTTATCACCATACTTTCTTTCCAAAAGTAGAAGAAAGAGGGATATAAGCTAGGTTTCTGGAAGTCCAAATGGAACTGGGAAAGGATCCTAGATGGATAGACTTTCACCAAGGTAGAGTAATCTCAATGACATTTCTATGTGGTGGGGATAATAGTATATGAAGAGATGGTTTTCAGATAAAGAAACCAAAAAGAAAGGGGGAAAGAGGATGGAGGGAGACAGAAATAGAAACAGAATGTAAGGGAGAGAGAGAAACAGACAGAATGATAGACACAAACAGAAAAGTTTTGATACTCAGAAACAGACACTTAGAGACAGAAAGATTTTATAGAAATATATTTTCTATGGGATATCCTAAATATAATTTGAAGTATCATGAAATCATAAGTCTAGAAAACCAGATCCCAAAGTCCTATGATATGGCTCAGAGCTTGAATATCAAACGAGAAGGTAAAACACAAGGAAGGACCATGGGAAAATGTTTGGTCTAAATTAGGTCAAGAGGATAACTGTTAACACAGTTCTACAAAGAAAATAGTCCTCAAAAGCAAAGAATTTTTTGTTTGTTTTTTATATCTTTAAATCTGGCACAAAGAAAAGTAATCGTTCATCTTTTCCTATATTCTATCATTCTTGCTCCATTTAGGTCTTGGCCACATCTAGAGCTATATTTCTTTGCAAAACTGAAGTTCTCAGACAATTTATACCACTCCTTTCTATATGACACTCTACAAACACATTTTAGATACACTTACCATAAAGCTCTCAGATCCAACTTATCTGTTATTCTACCAACAAAAACAATCCCCTGTGCCTGACAAGGAGCTATATGATCTTTGTCTAATACTAACATCAGCCCTCATCACCATGATTTGATTTGATATTTTCATTGTGTTGAAATAGATCTTTGCCTTCTTACCCTTTCCCTTACACCTCTTTTTATACTAACTTAGTAACAATTCCTTTCTTTTGCTTGCCATCATTAGTTTTCAAGATTCCTTTTACAAGTTTGGTTTAGATAATCCTAGATAATAAGTCATCTGTTTTGTCCAGTCACCTATCTAGATTTAACTCCTTGGCTGCTATAATACAAAAAACTTGAAACGGGACATATTCTGGGAGGGAGTCCAAAGGGCTTAAGATGTTGAACAGGAAAAGAAGCTCTTTTTGCGGGACAAGTATTTTAATAATCATACTTGAAGCTTATCAGCTGAGGTAACCTAATATTCTAATAGAATCAGTAAAGGTAAAGGATTGATTTCATGTTTTCTTTTTCAAAATTTTGAAAGTAAGAAAGATAAGTTATCTCAATAATTTTTTAGCTATATAAAGATAAGGAAACACTCGAGGGACCTACTATGAAGGGCAATTAATATTCTTTTTCTCCTGGATTGCATATTCTAAGAGATAGAAATATTTTATATTTATATTATATATTATACATAATGTATAACAATATAATGCACATTATATTGTTATACATTATGTATAATATATACAATATATTATATATATTTATAAAACCTTCATTTATGTGTAGCCTATACACACACATATAAACATACATGTAACCTTCATTTGTGCGCTGCAAACTGGATATTTCCATCTCCTAGCATATGTTTACATAGCTTAGATGCAGTCCAAGAGTAAAAAAATATTAACTGCCTTTCATAGTAGTTTCATTTTTCATATATAATTTTTTTCATATCCTCCAAAATACATCAAATTTGGGAGTGGCAGTGGATCTTGGAAACAATCAGAAACCGACCATACTTTCAGATAAATTGAAACAATCCTTGGACGCTTGACATTTTCTCTCCATCTATAATATTTATTTATATCTTTAAAATATTAAGATCATTGGCATTCTGATCCTCTAGAGATGTTAGCATTTTGTCTGTCTCTAGTATAAGAGACTCTTCCTATAACATGCATTCCCACAGTCTTCCTACAAATATACATTATCTGAAAAGCAGAGAAAATGCACCACCTTCTTTTTTGCATCGGAGACTCTGGGATTAGAGTGTTGCTAAAGTAGTCCATCAATAAATTCAAAAAGAAAAGAACATAAAATGGTTTTAAGAAAGTGAGAGAGTTTATTAAGTATTGTTCTTGTTGTTAGCTTTATTTTGAATGTGGTATGATTTGTTTTAGAACCTGGGTACATCGATGTATATTAACCTTATTAATTGAATAGGCCAGCAAGAAAATAGTTCTCCAACCTCTTGATATGTAAAATGATCCTAATTAGGATTTACAATGCATGTGATATTTCTCATTAAACTCTCCTGGGAATGTGTTGTATGAATTGGGAATTCTTTGTTAATGAAAAAAAGTAGAATATCGCAATTGAAAAGGACTTTAGACAAAATATAGCACAACCTAGATTAAACAGAATTCTAACTATAATATTTCCAATATTATAAATAGCTAGCATTTACATGGTGCTTTAAGATTTACAAAGCACAGAAGCTGGAAAATGAATGGATGTCCATCAATTGGAGAATGGTTGAATAAATTGTGGTATATGAATGTTATGGAATATTATTGTTCTGTAAGAAATGACCAGCAGGATGAATACAGAGAGGCTTGGAGAGACTTACATGAACTGATGCTAAATGAAATGAGCAGAACCAGGAGATCATTATGTACCTCAACAATGATACTGTATGAGGATGTATTCTGATGGAAGTGGATTTCTTCGACAAAGAGATCTAACTCAGTTTCAATTGATCAAGGATGGACAGAAGCAGCTACACCCAAAGAAAGAACACTGCGAAATGAATGTAAACTGCTTGCATTTTTTGTCTTTCTTCCCGGGTTATTTTTACCTTCTGAATCCAATTCTTCCTGTGCAACAAGAGAACTGTTCGGTTCTGCAAACATATATTGTATCTAGGATACATTGTGACATATTTAACTTGTATAGGACTACTTGCCATCTCGGGGAGGGGGTGAAGGGAGGGAGGGGAAATGTCGGAACAGAAGTGAGTGCAAGGGATAATGTTGTAAAAAATTACCAGGCATGGGCTCTGTCAATAAAAAGTTATAAAAAAAAAAAAAGATTTACAAAGCACTTTATATGTGTTAACTTGTTTGATTCTCACAACTGCTCCCTGAGGTAAATCCCCATTTTACAGATGAGGAAACAGACATGGAGTGGTTAAATGATTTGCCCAGAGGAATAGTAAGTTTCTGAAGAAGGATTTGAACTTGAGTCCTCCTAACTCCAGGTTCAGAACTCTATTCACGATGCTAGCTAGCTAGCTGTCTCTGACATGCAATAACTTCTGGAAAAGCTCCAGCAATGGAGAAGACAGCATTTACTTAGGCAGGTCTGGTTATTAAGTAATTTCTTATATCAAGCCTAAATCTGTCCCTCTATAACTTCTATCTTGTGTTGCTTGTTCTGCCTTCTGGGGTTAAGAAGAATAAATGTAATTCCTTTTTTTTTATAGGATAGTCCTTCAAATATTTGAAGATACTCTTGTATTTCTATTGCCTTTTATTCTTCTTCTGAAATGAACATTTTCAATTTTTCTTTCAATCAAATATCATAGGGCATGATCCTAACTCTTTATGTTATTCTCATCTGGACATATTCTTGACCAACAATGTGACACTCCAGTGGAAATGGAGACCAACAAACCATATATAAGGATCCCTATGGATCTTATATTAATTTTAAAGCATTTATGTTTCATGCATTATAAATTTGATACCTCTGCTGTAGATGGTCAATGGCTTTTCTAGAATATGTCTTAGATGTGGACTGACTAGCATATAGTTAGATTAGCACTGCCTTTCTTTCAAATTTTACTTCCATGAATGCAACCAAGATTGCATTGCTCCAGTACTGTAATTTTTCATTGCTTTTTAAACAATGCAGGACTGGACATTTGCCCTCATTAAATGTTATATTAGTTCCATCCTTTAAGTTGTTAATACAGTTGGAACTATGAACCTTAGATGTCATTGGTTGGTGCCTAATATGTCATGTTTTGTTGAAGCTCTAACTAAAGAGAGTAGTATTTGGAGTTAAGATAAAGGACACATGTTTAATGAGTTTACAAATGCCAGAACTATCCTTGGAGAGAGGGAGAAATAGGGCCTGGCTAGAGACCAACATTTCTCTCTGAAATATAGAAACATATTTAGTTAGCAGTCAAAGCTAGAAACATTTAATCTGTCTCCTGAATGGTTTCAGGGCAGTATTCCTAATTTTTGGCCATATAACATACAACAGTGAAAAATGAAGGATGGGAGCTGAATAAAATTATAGAATTACCTTTTTACTCAAAAGTAGCATGAAAATCACTTTGAAATTATTTTGAGGGTAGACCAGACTTCCTGATGAAAAGCTAGGATAGTAAAATATAACAAAGCTCTTTGTTATATCCATGAAAAATTATTTTCTTTCAAAAGCTCAGGACTTAAGGCCTCATTTTAAGTTTGCCTCATTTAAAATGAACAATCCTTTCCTTTCCACTGTACTCCACATTCTCCAACTATATCCGTTGATAGAAACAAATGTTGATCTGTTACCTTTAATTTATAGGATTAGAGAAAACAGATATGTTAAAAAAGCAAGTTGGTGCTTTATTGAACTATTTCAGTCAGATACCTGGGGAAATATGTTTAATAGGATTGAATATTTCTTATTTGGTAGAGTTTTCTGAGAGATCTAATTATTTTTTCTCCCAGCCATGATGCATCTCCAGAAAATTATGCTTAATTTTTGATAATACTATGATTAATGATCTTTCTGTAACGGTGTAGAATTATCTTCTAGTAATATAATACTTTCTGAATGTGGCTACATCTGGAAGACAGTTAGAAGATAAAATTTACTGTTCATTTTCCCTTCATCTCCAATGACTGAAAGGAAGTGGAGTCATCTAATAAAGTATAAAATACCCACTGAAAAAATTGGGAAGTCAAGTGAACCAGGTATTCAAGTCAAATTGATTCTAAAAAATGAGTCCTTGGAATCCCTGCAGTAATCAATTTTGTACATGTGATGCAAGTTAGAGCTTGATAAAGAGCTAGTAAAAAAATAACACTTTATCTTAGCAAGCTTCATACTGTCATTTCCATCTTCCTCTTAAGATCTGAGTACTAATGGGAAAATAAATTCTGAGGGCATTATTGCTGATTCTTTTCTCTACAATTCTCTTTAAAATTTATGGAACAGGAGAGAGGCTCTTTATCATATCTCTCATTTGTGTTGCTTCAGCTTTACAGTAACTGTGCCCAATTAGGAGATGGGAAAACACTGAATTTAGTCCCTAAAATAACATCTATAATCATTTTATTTGATTCCAGTGTCACAGGAACCTTTCAGTAGGCTGTTGAGTGGCCTGATTTGGTAGTCAGTACAGTTATTACAAAACAGTAAGAGTTTAAGGCTTAAGTTTCTGAAATATGGTTTCCAAATTTTGTAATTTCAGATTGATGCTAATGTCTAGGTTGAGACATATCATGACAGAATCTTTGAGTTCATTCCTCTCTCTTACTCTCCTTAGTTAATCATTTGTCAAGTCTTTGATTTATTGACTATATTTCCATAACATTTCTCACATCCAATTTCTCTACTTACATCACAACCATCCAAGTTCAGACTCTGATTAACTCTTTCCTATACTATTGCAATAGCTTTCTAATTGGTCCTCCTGACCTGAAGTCCCTATTTTTCTACTCTTCAAACAACTCTCTACCCAACCACCAAATTTATTTCTCTTTTTCAGTACTTGATGAAGGGAGTAGAGTCTTAGACTCGGAAGATAGAGTTATGAGGACTTGAGGCAGTAATCTCGATTAGATGTTACTTATCAACTTGTCAAGGAAGCTTTAGTTCTGGGACACAAGTATGCATGGGATTTTGATCTTGGAAACTGGGGAGACTTTAATATATAAGAACCAAGTTAAGCTTTCTTCTTCTTCCTCAGAAAGGAGTATAGATAGTATTATGTCAGAGCTTCTTAAACTATTTCCACTGTGACCACCTTTTGCCTAAGAAATTTTTATGTGAACCTATGTATATGCAATAGGTATATAAATCAAACATTTACTGATAATAAATCATAATATCCAATTATGAGACTCCATATAGAATTGCTGACCACAGTATAAGAAACTGAGGGTATATACTATCTCCACTGAAGTGGTGTAAGTGAGTATGTCATCCAGGTTTTGGGGGGATATTGATATATTCTTGGTATACCTTTGAAGTAAATATTCCTCTATATAAATTAATCTGACTATTAATTGGCTAAATTCAACTGGAATGCTTGGGACCTCTAAAATGGAAAGAATAAAAACAGTGAGGGTTTAAACAAATGGCAGAGACTATTCCCAGTCTTCTCAAGAAATTGGAATTAGAGGGAATTATAATACACCTGGCCTTGTGAGAGTTGGGGTCAGAAAAGTCACTCACACATATGTATATATGTATAAAGTGCACACACACACACACACACACACACACACACACACATATATATATATATAGAGAGAGAGAGAGAGAGAGCACTATATATGAACATATGCATGTGTTTGTGAATATATATGTGCATACGTGTATGTGTGCATACAAATATGAACTTCTGTATACACATTTTTGAACCAGGGAGAAGGTTTCAGATCAAGTACAGGTGTTGCACCTGGCTTACTAGAGTGCATATTTGGTCAGGGGAGATGGAGCTCAATACCAAGAGATTCATTCAACTGAAAACCATGTATTAAGCACCATGTATGTGTAAAGAACTATCAGGGAATATAGACGGATATAGCAAATATAGTTTCTCCCCGCATGGACCATACAGCCTAGCAAGAAGGAGCAACACATTCAATTTGATAAACATTTATTCAATCCCTTCTATATAGAAGAGGAAGCTAAGTGGTATAGTGGATGGAGCACTATACCTGGAGAAAAGAAGACTTAACTTTATTTCCAGTCTCAGATACTTACTAGTTACATGACTCTAGGCAAGTCATTTGATCCCTACTTGCCTCAGTTTCTCATCTGTAAAATGTGGACAAAAGTAGAAAAAGAAATAGCAAGCCACTCCAAGATCTTTGCCAACCTCTCCTTTCAAAGTCCATGGAATCACATAGTTGGACATAACGGAATGACTGAACAGAGAACAGAGAACATCAATGTCCTAAGTTCTCAGGCCCTAAAACAAATAAGGAAACCCTTGAGTAATTTATATTCTAAGAGAGAGGGACATGATATGTACATAATTAAGGAAATACAAAATATATTCCAAATGGCACAAATTCCTATAAAGAAGGAAAGAATACGAAACAGCAAATCATAGACACAATAATTTCATCCAAGAGAATGACAATAATGAGACAACATACTAAAATTTGTGGGATGCAGCCAAAGCAACAATAAGGGGAAATTTATATCTCTAGACGCTTACTTGCATAAAATAGAGAAAGAGAAGATCAATAAATTGGACTTGCAACTAAAAAAGCTAGAAAAAGAACAAATTAAAACCCCCAATCAAATACCAAACTTGAAATTCTAAAAATAAAAGAGATCAATAAAATAGAAACAAAAAAATCTTTGAATTAATAACTAAAACTAAGAGTTGGCTTTATGAAAAAAACAACAAAATAGATAAACCTTTAGTTAATTTGATTAGAAAAAGGAAAGAGGAAAATCAAATTGTTAATCTCAAAAATGAAAAGGGAGAACTATCCATCAATGAAGAGGAAACTAGAGCAATTATTAGGAGTTACTTTGCCCAACTTCATACCAATAAATTCAACAACCTAAGTGAAATGGGGGAATACCTACAAAAATATAGATTGCCCAAATTAACAGAAGAGGAAATAAATTACTTAAATAGTCCAATTTTTTGAAAAAGAAATAGAACAAGCTATTAATCAACTCCCTAAGAAAATTCCCAGGACCAGATGGATTTACATGTGAATTCTACCAAACATTTAAAGAACAATTAACTCCAATATTATATAAACTATTTGAAAAAATAGGGAATGAAGGACTCCTACCAAATTCCTTTTATGACACAGACATGGTACTGATATCTAAACCAAGTAGGTTGAAAACAGAGAAAGAAAATTAGAGACCAAGCTCTCTAATGAATATTGATGCAAAAATCTTAAATAAAAATTAGCAAAGAGATTACAGAAAATCATCCCCAGGATAATACACTATGACCAAGTAGGATTTATACCAGGAATGCAAGGCTGGTTCAATATTAGAAAAACTAGTAGCATAATTGACTATATCAGTAACCGAATTAACAAAAACCATATGATTATATCAATAGGTGCAGAAAAAGCATTTGATAAAATCCAACATCCATTCCTATTAAAAACACTAGTGAGTATAGGAATAAATGGACTTTTCCTTAAAATAGTCAGTAGCATCTATTTAAAACCGTCAATAAGCATCATATGTAATGGGAGTAACCTGGAACCATTCCCAATAAGATCAGGGGTGAAACAAATGCCCACTATCACTATTGCTATTCAATATTGTATTAGAAATTCTAGTCTTGGCAATAAGAGACGACCAAGAGATTAAAAGAATTAGAGTAGGTAATAAGGAAACCAAATCATTGTTCTTTGCAAATGATATGATGATATACTTAGAGAACCCCAGAAAATCAACTAAAAAGCTATTAGAAATAATAATTCACTTTTGCAAAGTTGCAGTATACTAAATAAATCCACATAAATCATCAGCATCCTTATACATGACTAACAAAATCCAACAGCAAGAGAGACAAAGAGAATTTCCTTTTAAAATAATTGTTGATAACATAAAATATATGGGAATTTATATGCCAAGGTAAAGACAGGAATTGTATAAACAAAACTACAAACCACTTTCCACATAAAGTCAGATCTAAGCAATAGGAAAAATATCAAGTGCTTGTGGATAGGTCAAGTGAATATAATAAAGATGACAATACTACCTTAACTAATCTATTTATTTAGTGCAATACCAATCAGACTCCCAAGAAACTATTTTACTGAACTAGAAAAAATAACATTCATCTGGAAGAACAAAAGGTCAAGAATTTCAAAGGAATTAATGAAAAGAAAAGCAAATGAAGGTGGCCTCGCTGTACCAGATCTAAAACTATATTATAAAGTAGCAGTCATCTAAACCATTTGATACTGTGGCTAAGAAATAGAGAAGTTGATCATAGAATAGATTAGGTTCACAGAACAAAATAGCCAATGATTATAACACTCGAATATTTGACAAACCAAAAGACACCAGCTTTGGGATAAGAATTCACTATTTGACATAACTGCTGGGAAAATTGGAAACTAGTATGGCAGAAAGTAGACATAGATCCATACCTAATACTATATACCAAGATACGATCAAAATGGGTTCATGATCTAGACATAAAAAATGATACAATAAACAAACTAGAAGAACATAGGATAGTTTATCTCTCAGATTTGTAAAGGAAGAAGGAATTTGTGGCCAAAGAACTAGAGATCATTATTGATCATAAAATAGATAATTTGATTATATTAAGTTAAAAAGTTTTTGTACGAACAAAACTAATGCAGACAAGATTAGAAGGGAAGCAATAAACTGGGAAAACATTTTTACATCCAAAGGATCTGATAAAGTCCTCTTTTCTAAAATATATAAAGAATTGACTCAAATTTATAATAGTTTAAGCCATTCTCCTGAAAAACAGTCAAAGAATATGGACAGACAATTATCAGATAAAGAAATTGAAACTATTTGTAGCCACATGAAAAGGTGCTCCAAATCACTATTGATCAGAGAAATGCAAATTAAGACTATACACCTGTCAGATTGGCTAAGATGACAGGAAAATATAATGACGAATGTTGGAGGGGATGTGGGAAAACTGGAACACTGATACATTGTTGGTAGAACTGTGAACAGATCCAAACATTCTGGAGAGCAATTTGGAACTATGCTCAAAAAATTATCAAACTGTGCATACCCATTGATCCAGCAATGCTTCTACTGGGCTTACTTCCCAAAGAGATCTTAAAGGAGAGAAAGGGACCCACACGTGCAAGAATGTTTGTGGCAGCCCTCTTTGTAGTGGCTAAAAACTGGAAATTGAAAGGATGCCCATCAATTGGAGAATGGCTGAATAAATTATGGTATATAAATACTATGGAATATTATTGTTCTGTAAGAAACAATGATTTCAGAGAGATTTGGAGAGACCTACATGAACTGATGCTAAGTGAAATGAGCAGAACCAGGAGATCATTATACATGGCAACAACAAGACTATAACAATTCTGACGGATGTGGCTCTCTTCAACATTGAGATGATTCAAACCAGTTCCACTTGTTCAGTGATAAAGAGAGCCATCTACACCCAGAGAGAGGACTGTGGGAATTGAATGTGGATCACAACATAGCATTCTCACTCTCTCTGTTGTTGTTTGCTTGCATTTTGTTTTCTTAGTTTTTCTTTTTCTTCCTTCTTGATCTGATTTTTTCTTGTGCAATATGTATACATATATTGGATCTAATGCGTATTTTAATATATTTAACATGTATTGGACTACCTGCTAGCTAGGGAAGGGGATGGGGGGAAAAGGAGGGGAAAATTTGGAACAAAAGGTTATGCAAGGTCAATATTGGAAAAATTATCTATGCATATGCTTTGTAAATAAAAAGCTTTAATAAAAAAAAAAGGAGAGAATACTAGAATCTAGGGAAAATGATGAAAAGTTCTTACATAAGAGGAGGCTATTGATCTATTGATTCTGTAAGTGACTTCAAGATATGGAAGACAGCCTGTGTATATACTTAGAGGCAAGAGATTATATAAGAGATGTAGAAAGAGAGATAGGCCACTTTGCCTAGAAGAAAAAATAAATTAAGGGTTCTAATATGAAAAAAATACTGAGTATTTTATACTCTTGAGCAATGGGGAGCCACCAAAGATTTTTGAGTAGGGCAAATAAGAGAATCAGATTTCATTTCAGGAATATCCAACCTGGCATTTGTATGGAAGATAAATTTGAGAGGGGAGAGACTGGTATGAGAAGACCAAGATATAAATATGCAATAGTAGCACTATAGTACATAAAAGTCCAACCATAACCTATTCAGGTTATAAGACAATACAAATATATAGTTGGAGGTAGGAAAAGTTAAATTCTAAACAAAGTCAAATGGGGATAAAGATTTGGATGGGATACAATAAGAAACAAGGTTTTTGATGCAGTAAACTAGGAGAGGGCAAACATCCATCAAATCCAATTCTTTTCTTTTTTAAAAAAAATTATGGAATAAAACAAGCATTTCCATAACATAGCACAATAAAAAGATTTTTCATGAATTGTAAATCTTCTATGTACAACTTGCTATTCCTTTTAAATATACAACTAGAATTTCATTGTTATTTTCATGTATGTGATTCATGGATGTGATTGCCATAACCTATCCAATCCCAACTTTTGTCCTCACTGTTTTCCACCTAAACCTTAGCTCTAGCTCTAAAGGAATTTTGGCCCCACATTTATTACAGTGTCCCTATATGTGCCTTCTTTGCACTCCTGATGCCTGGGATTGGTTCCAAGATGAGAAAAATACTTTCTTCTTTGTTCTGACTAAGAATTGTCTCCCTTAGTCTTATGATGATTCAGAATTTGTTTTTCATAATCTAGATTTTAGGTCTGACCTGTTGACAATTCCTTTTCTCTCATACTTGATATGTCTATGTCAGATGCTTCAAAACAATTTCCTTAAATTCATTCAAACCAATCTTATTCTTGTTTGGGCTATGTAGTTGTCTCAAGTCCTCCACTCCAGTCTTCAGATACTTAACTGTGTGACCTTGGGCTTCTTTCTTCATCTGTAAAATGGGGATAATATTAGCATTTATCTGCCAGGTTGTTTTGAGAATCAAATAGTGACTAGCCCATAGAAAAATCTATAAACATATTATCAGTGATGAAGAAGAAGATGATGAAATTTCAGTGCATCTTAATAGTATCTTTAAAATCAAGCAAATTCAGTTGTTTGGCACTTAAATTTTTTTTCGCAGCCTAGTTTTAATCTTCCTTCCTAGCCTAATAATACATTATTTTGCTCTGGAGCTAATTAGGTGGCATAGTTGATTGGGAATTGGACTCTGAATCAGAAAGACCTGATTTTCATTTCTTAGACTTAGACTAGTTATATCATGTGGGTCACTCACTTAGCTCTTTGAGTTTTGGTTTCTTCACCTATAAAATGAGAATAATGATAGCATCTCCCTTATGGAGTAGTTGTGAGAATCAAATAAATAACATATGTAAATTGCTTTGTAATATTCAAAGTGCTATATTAAGGTTGTCTATTATAATTCCTAAATATTGTTTTCCCCCAAAGAATACATTTCCTGAGGATAGAAACTGTTTAATTTTTCTCTTTGTGTTCCCAGCACCTGGAACAAGGCTTTGCTCATAAAAAGGGCTTTATAAATGCTTATGATTGATTGAAATTATTATTCCACTTGATGACTCTAGAGAGTTTATGGACTTTATTTTCTCCAAGGCATACGTCCTTCCCTCAAAATAAGACAAGGTCTAAGCTGGCTTCTTTACTTCTACAATACTACATTCTCAGACTGTTCTTTTTCTAAAAAAATAAAATAAAATAAAATAAAAAAAACATTGCTTTTTGGAGGCCCTTTTGTGAAATTTCCCATTTCCAATTCCTTTACATCTTTCTCACTGGGAGAACTAACTTGAATTTATATTGATTAGTTTTCTTTGGATTTCCTATCATATCTCTAAATTTCAGGCTCAAAAGCTCAGTGTTCAGGTCCCAAATTTGCCATCTTCACAATAATTAAAGGATCACATGTTCCTCTCACCCCGACTCCCAATGTAATAAGGATTAGCTAAAAAAAAAAATGGTAGGAACATGCACACCCAACTATAAATCAGAAATTTTTCTATAGCTGCTAAAGTATCGTGGGAGCAGTATTTCTCAATGTATGGACTTTTCCATCCATTTAGTAAGGCAAAATATATCTATGTTCTGTATAATCTATTCAGAAGGGCAAATTGTTTTGCTTTAAATTCTTAGCATGCACAATCCTAAGGATTGTAAATTCATTTAGCTAGTCCCTTTATTACGCTAGAGAAGTTAAATAAAATCACCTTCTAAGGTTAAATTTCCCTTTCTGGCAGCTAAAAAATAAGATTGCCTGTCCTCTTTCCAGTTTTAGTGGGACAAGTTAACTTAATTAACTTGCCAACTTAGTTACACAAGGTTAAATTCCTCTAACCCAGTTTTAAATTATCCTTTGCATGACAACTACAGGGCAAAGATTTCTCAGACAATCTCACTTTGATAAGATATGTTGTTAAGAATTTTAGTTTAAGAAAGTCTGGATGGAGTAAAATAATCAGATGACCTACCTTTTTTTAAATTTTATTTTATTTAATAATAACTTTATAGTGACAGAATCCATGCCAGGGTAATTTTTTACAACATTATCCCTTGCACTCGCTTATGTTTCAATTTTTCCCCTCCCTCCCTACACCCCCTCCCCAAGATGGCAAGCAGTCCTATGTATGTTAGATATGTTGCAGTATATCCTAGATACAATATATGTTTGCAGAACTGAACAGTTTTCTTGTTGCACAGGGAGAATTGGATTCAGAAGGTAAAAATAACTCAGGAAGAAAATCAAAAATGCAAATAGTTCATATTCATTTCCCAGTGTTCTTTCTTTGGGTGTAGCTGTTTCTGTCCATCATTTCAGATGACCTACCTTCAATTGAATTATGTTCAAAACAAGTTTCCTACATTTGTTGTAATTTTTTATTTCTTTTTTCTGTTATAAAAATAAGCTCTGTAAATTACTTCTTTGTCACTAATTATTGAGGGTTTAGTTGACTTGACTTACTAGTAACCTGTTGACTGATACTATTGAATCACTATTGTTGGAAGTTTTGTACCTCAGAATTTTTTTTCTATTTTAACAGGAGATAAATACTATTATTATCCTCATTTTACAGATTAGGAACCTGAGTCCAGTATAGATTAAGTTTCTTGCCCACGTTTACACAGCTAGTAAGTTTCTGAGGATAGATTTGAATTCAAATTTTCCTGACTCAAGGCCCAGGCTCTATCTACTATGCTACCAGCTGTCTCATAAAGGCTAATAAGTCTTAAAAGAGCTAAAACCATCTGACCTATGACCTGGCTAAATTAGAAGGTTATGGGAAAAACACCCATGTAGTCAGTGGATACAACTAATGTTTAAACTGGAGTGCTTTACAGGTAACCAAATATATTGGTATATGTTAATGATTTTTTAAGTTTAAAGGTACTATGAAAGAAGGAAGTTGCCCTAAAGTTATGCTCAAGCACATGAGAGTGTGAACCAGACACCCAAAAGGGAGAAGCTGTCAGAGAATAGAATGTAGATAATATCAAGAGAACTAATACCTATGATAGAAGATAAGAAATTACAATTAACAGTTATTCTTTTCCCCACTTTCTCAGAGAACAGAAATTATTCTGGGTATGATCCGCATTGCAACCTGTAACTTATGTAAATGTTTCTATGTGCTGACTTATTATAAAACATTCAAAGACAATTGAGTCAACTACTCTTCGGTCTGCTACTGGCTCATTTCTTTAATAATCCTTTGCTTCTCTGGGTTCAAAGGGATTTTAGTGGATTTGCTCTGAGATATTATAAAATTTTCATAAAACCCTTTAATTAGATTGGTCCTCATTCTGAAATATTATTGGGGAAAATCTCTTCTTTTGTACACTAGCTTCCCCTTCTCTCACAAAAACAAAACAAATAACATATTGATTTGGGCAGAATATTGCCAAGTTTTGCCTGTAATACCTGCAATCTATCTCTTCACAGTTTCAGTTCAGATTGTCTCAGAGTGAATGTAAATAGCAATTGTTGCTGGTTTGGTCAAAAACTGAGATTCTTTCCCTCCCAGATTGATTCCTTTTTATCTTTATTTATTAATTTATTTATTTGACTAGGTTAAAAAAAGTCATTCTTCACCTCATTTCTTTCTTACCTAGCCTTAATCATTGAATGTGTCCTGCCTCAGTCAAATTGACACTAATTAAAAGACCTTAGCTTAAGATCTCCCACTGCATCCAGGGTCATCTCCAGTCATCCTGATCTATATCTGGCTACTGGACCCAGATGTCTCTGGAGGGAAAAGTGAGGCAGATGACCTTGTTCAGCCCTCCCTCATTTAACTCCAATTTGCCTCATCTTCCTGATGTCATGGTCCTCTTCAAAAACAGAGGACATACAGCAATAATAGCAGTAGCAGCAATAGCTTCTTCTACTATATTTCCACCTTCATTTAAAGTCTTTTAATCTGTCTCTGTGCTATCACTTTGTTGTTGCTATTGCTACCCTTGCCTGCTGTATTTATTCATACCTCCTGCATTTCTATTGTTTGAGGTATTTTAAGAACCAAATAATCTCTTCAATTTTGGTTTTCTTTTTTAAAATATTTATCTTTTTCATATATTTATTCACCTTAGATTTGAAGGGTATGTCATCCTGGGTTGTATCTTGAGCATTATGCTCTTTGGAACACATTATCCCATTCCTTTGTTTTCTCATGGGTGCAGAATAGATTTTTCTTATAGGCGCAGAATAGATTTTTCTCATATATATATATTTCCTTTCCTTTTGCATTTGGATGTCTATTTCCTGATTGCTTGCACAACTTGTTTTTCAATTGAATAATTAAATTCAGCCACTGTATGTTTTGGAGTTTGCAGCCTTGGATTTTTTTTCTCTGGAGATAATTTGAGAATTCTTTCAGTTGGTATTTCCTTTTTAATGTTCAGAAATTCTAGGCAGTTTCCTCTATTCTTTCTTTTATTATGGTTTTAAGGTTTTCTTTTTGTTTTGTTTTGTTTTTTTGGTCCTGTCAGGTTCTTCTGGGAGATCTGTGATATTTAGGTTGTCTCTATGCATCCTGCTTTTGAGATCAGTATGTTTTGATTGTTTAATATGTATAGTGTCTTTGAATGTTATTGCTTTTGCTTTGCTTCTTTTAGCTTGTCCTTAGCTTCTATGGATTTATATTCCCACTTTTTTCTTCTCTTTTTTGTTTCTTTGGTGAGGCTTACCATTTAAGATTCTAGTTTTTGCATGTTGCCCATTATTTTTTCTGTGCAGACCATAACTTCTCTCTTACATCTCATTTCTCTTTTGAACCACTAAGGTTCTTTATTTTCCTCAATTGCCTTGGATTATTTTCCTTTGTTTTGCAGCTTTTTTTTTTAAATGTACCTGAACTCACTAGATCTGGGGGCCACATTTCCTTTTGTTGTTAACTATTTTTACTTTTGATTGATCAATCCATTTTCAAGATTTTTGAATTTTATTCTTCTTTATATCTTTGGTAACTTCAGTCTCCCTCCCACTGTTATCTTATTTCCCCCTGTTAATCACTTTCTATCTCCCTCCTCTCTGAGTTATATAGTGTCACTAGGGTCTCAGCCTCCTATCATGCTAGGAAATTCATGGTTTACTAGCCTAGGTCTGCCCCCGTTGACTTCTGGTAGTCAGGCCACAGTTGGATGATACATTCTTTCCTTCAGATTTAGTGGAATGCTGCAAAATAGGGCCTCCCCTGCTACCCCAGTGTCCTGTCTGGGTGTTCTGTCCTGTTTCCTCTATTTCTTAGTTCTCTGCCCAGGAACCATCAATCAATTCAGACTTCTATAATGCTGGAGATAGGAGATTGTGGTCCTAGCAAGTTTTTGTTCCTGAGATGCTGTTGCCACCTGTCTGTCTGTCACACTCAGGGCAAATTTCCACAAGCTAAAGTTGGGTTTCTATTATACTAGAAAGAAGGGAAGAAGGCAGGGATGTGATGGTGAGTTTTGTTGTTAATCTGCAATGCATTATTGGATCTATTGGCCCAGCTTTGCTGCTGGGAGTGCAGGAGATAGGGGAAGAGTATTAAGTGAGTCTTCTCTTGGCTTTGGGTGGCCTAGTCCACAGAGAGAACTGAAGTTGCTTTATATTTGTCATAGAATTTCTGTTTTAGAAAGGTCTGAGGGGTCATAGGGATCTGAGAAAATATCTAATCCTTCCTCTTGTGCTATTTCTACTTAATAAATTCAAGAGAAAAGATCTGTATATATATATGTACACACACACACACACATATATATAAATATATGTGTGTATATATCTATCTATACCTATCTACCTTATGCCTTTATTGTTCAAAACATTTGTTGATCAAGTGGGAACCTGAATCTTTTAAATCAAATCCTATAATGGTTTTATCTAACTTTTATCTCCCATTCTCGGAAACAGCCAGAAAAAGAATCTGATTTATTCAGTCAAGTCAAAATGATATATTGAAGGTATAGAAACATAGACTTTAAGAGTTGGAAATGACTCAGTAGTCATTTGTTCCTACCCATACTCAAAAAGATTTACATAGGAAGATTATTGGCATGGAATGTTGTTGGAATACTTTCTCTTTCTCTTCTCCTTTCCCTCTCCTTCTCCCTCTCCCTCCCTTTCTCCCTTTTCCTCTTTTTTTCCCTTCCTCCCTCCCTCTTTTCTTCTCTCTCTCTCTCTCTCTCTCTCTCTCTCTCTCTCTCTGTCTCTTTCTGTCTGTCGCTTATGTCTGTTGTCTCTTTCCCTCTTTCTGTCTCTCTGTCTCTTTCTGTCTTTGACACTTGTGTGTGTCTGTTTCTCTCTGTGTGTTTCTTCTCTCTCTGCTCCTCTCTCTCTTTCTCTTTCCCCTCTCTGTTTCTATCTCTTCTCTCTTTCTCTTTTTCAGTCTCTATCTCTCTGTCTCTCTCTGTCTCCCCTCTCTCTTTCCCCTCTCTGTTTCTGTCTCTTCTCTTTCTATCTCTCTGTCTCTGTCTCCTTCTGTCTTTCCCATATAAATCTATATTCTTTCATTTGGTGTTCTGTAAAGACAAAAAATGATTTTTTATAGCATACTTGATGAGATACCCTTTATATACTTAAAAGACATTTAGTAAGTCTCTTCTTTTACCCTTTCTTCTTGAAGTTAAATTTGGCCTCTGTCTTTCATTCTCTGCCTCTATATCTCTCTCTATCTTCCCTCCTTTCTCTTTGCCTCTCTGTCTCTAGTTCCTTTAAGATCAGATCAAGCACCACCTCTTACACAAAACATTTCCTGATCCCCTCAAATTGTCATTACTTCACCTAGCCCCTGAAATTGTTTTTACATTGAATTTTTTAATATTTACTAATATGTGTACCTGCTGTTCTCTCTGATGGAATTTAAGTTCCTTAAGGGCAGGGAATGTTTAATTTCAGTTTTTGTCCAATACCTAGCACAATGCCTGGCAAATAGTAGACATTTAATACAGAGAAAAGAGCCACATTAAGAGGTGTTATTACCAGGGGGACAGATTTTCAAGGTGTATATAAAGAAGAGAAGAACAGCTGAGTGTCACAGTGGATTAAAATGCTAGGTCTGGAGTCAGGAAGTCATCTTCCTGAGTTCAAATCTGTTCTCAGACACTTATTAACTGCTTGACTTTGGACAAGTTACTTAACCCAATTTGTCTCAATTTCCTCATCTTAAAATGAGTTGGAGAAGGAAAAGGCAAACTACTAGAGTATCTTTGCCAAGAAAATCTCAAATGGGGTCATAAAAAATTGGACATGACTGAAATGACTATATAACAACAAAAAAGAAGGGTAAGATAGTAAAGGTATGGGAAAAAATCTCACACCTTTATTGATACCAAAAAAGGTGACTAGCAGATAATTAGCAGTAATTGCCAATATGTATGCCTGCTTTCTCATTTATGCAAAATCTTTATTAAAGGTATCTATATATGACCTGGGGGTATCTTCTACAAGGATAGCAGTAGTAAAAGAAGTCATTGCCATTTTCAGTGTAATAATATCTAGCATTTACACCGCATTTTTTGGTTTGCAAAGCACTATAAATATTTGATATTCACAGAAACCCTATGATATAAGTATTATTATTACCTCTATTTTACATGAGAAAACTGAGGGTGAGAGACGTTAAGTGGATTTGTTCAAGTTCAGACAGTTTTTAAATCTCAAATTATTAAATTTGAACTTGGATCTTCCTGACTCCAGGTCTAGTATTCTATCCACTTGGCTGCTAATGGTTATCTAAACATGATTAGAGAGAATCCTTTTTATTTTTTTTTATTTTTTATTTTTTTAAATAATTATTTAATAATTACTTTATATTGACAGAATCCATGCCAAGGTAATTTTTTTTTACAACATTATCCCTTGCACTCGTTTCTGTTCCGATTTTTTTCCCCTCCCTCCCTCCACCCCCTCCCCTAGATGGCAAGCAGACCTTTATATGTTGGATATGTTGCAGTATATCCTAGATACAATATATGTTTGCAGAACCGAACAGTTCTCTTGTTGCATAGGGAGAATTGGATTCAGAAGGTATAAATAACCCGGGAAGAAAAACAAAAATGCAGATAGTTCACATTCGTTTCCCAGTGTTCTTTCTTTGGGTGTAGTTGCTTTTGTCCGTCATTTATCAATTGAAACTCAGTTAGGTCTCTTTGTCAAAGAAATCCACTTCCATCAAAATATGTCTTCATACAATATCATTGTCAAAGTGTATAATGATCTCCTGGTTCTGCTCATTTCACTTAGCATCAGTTCATGTAAGTCTCGCCAGTCCTCTCTGTATTCATCCTGCTGGTCATTTCTTACAAAACAATAATATTCCATAACATTCATATGCCACAATTTACCCAGCCATTCTCCAATTGATGGGCATCCATTCATTTTCCAGTTTCTAGCCACTACAAATAGGGCTGATACAAACATTTTGCACATACAGGTCCCTTTCCCTTCTTTAGTATTTCTTTGGGATATAAGCCCAATAGAAACACTGCTGGATCAAAGGGTATGCACAATTTGATAATTTTGGGGGCATAATTCCAGATTGCTCTCCAGAATGGTTGGATTCGTTCACAACTCCACCAACAATGCATTACTGTCCCAGTTTTCCTGCATCCCCTCCAACATTCATCATTATTTTTTCCTGTCATCTTAGCCAATCTGACAGGTGTGTAGTGGTATCTCAGAGTTATCTTAATTTGCATTTCTCTGATCAATAATGATTTGGAACACTCTTTCATATGAGTGGTAATAGTTTCAATTTCCTCCTCTGAAAATTGTCTGTTCATATCCTTTGACCATTTATCAATTGGAGAATGGCTTGATTTCTTATAAATTTGAGTCAGTTCTCTATATATTTTGGAAATGAGGCCTTTATCAGAACCTTTAACTGTGAAGATGTTTTCCCCGTTTGTTGCTTCCCTTCTAATCTTGTTTGCATTAGTTTTGTTTGTACAAAGGCTTTTTAATTTGATGTAATCAAAATTTTCTATTTTGTGATCAGTAATGGTCTCTAGTTCATCTTTGGTCACAAATTTCTTTCTCCTCCATAAGTCTGAGAGATAAACTATTCTATGTTCCTCTAATTTATTTATAATCTCGTTCTTTATGCCTAGGTCATGGTCCCATTTTGATCTTATCTTGGTATATGGTGTTAAGTGTGGGTCCATGCCTAATTTCTGCCATACTAATTTCCAATTATCCCAGCAGTTTTTATCAAATAATGAATTCTTTTCCCAGAAGTTAGGGGCTTTGGGTTTGTCAAACACTAGATTGCTATAGTTGACTATTCTGTCTTGTGAACCTAACCTTTTCCACTGATCCACTAATCTTTTTCTTAGCCAATACCAAATGGTTTTGGTGACTACTGCTTTATAATATAATTTTAGATCAGGTACAGCTAGGCCACCTTCATTTGATTTTTTTTTTTCATTAATTCCCTTGAGATTCTCGACTTTTTATTGTTCCATATGAATTTTGTTGTTATTTTTTCTAGATCATTAAAATATTTTCTTGGAAGTCTGATTGGTATAGCACTAAATAAATAGATTAGTTTAGGGAGTATTGTCATCTTTATTATGTTCGCTTATGTTTTTTAGAGAGCTATTTTCTGTTTCCAGTTCACCAATCCTATTTTTCAAGGATTTTACTTCTTTATCCACTCTCTCTTTAACTTTCTCCAGGCTCTTTTGCCAAGCCTCCCTCTCCTTTTCCCAAGCTTCCCTCTCCTTTTGCCAAGCCTCACTCTGCTTTCCCCATTTTTCTTCTAGCTCCCTTGTGAGAGCCTTTTTAATCACTTCTATGAGGTTCATCTGTGCTGAGGAACAGATGACCTCCTCCTTTGGGGATTCACCTGGAGACAGTCTCTTTTTAGTCTCCTCAGGATTTAGAGTCTGCTCTCTATCTGTATAGAAGCTGTCAAGGGTTAAAGTCCTCTTCAGCTTCTTGCTCATTCTGTCTAATAATCAAAGACAAACTAGCAAAGAAAAACAGAAAAAACTGGAGTCTTTCTTTGGGGGAGGGGCTGGGTGTGTTATCGAGCTTCCTCTCCAGACTGCGGGGAGCAGCAGTGAGGCACTAGCAGGACTGTGCTGCGCCTGCGCTCTGAGATCCCAGAGCGTGCTGAGTCACTGGGGGGGGAGGGGGGGGGCGGCCAAGTCCCGAGAGACTCCAGCTGTTTGAGGTTGTATTCTTCAGCCCCAGTGTTTTTAGCTTCTCTGCTGGGCTGCTGACTTGCTGCCGGAGCAAAGTATCCAAACCTGTAGCGAAGCTCTCCCCGCAGAGACGGCTGCGATCACTCCCCACCCCCTCTCCAGTCTGCTCCCGTGCTCTCACTGCCTCTGCCCGCCGCCTGTGCCCGATCTAAAACCATCCCAGCCCTCCAGTAAAGACAGACTTTTCTTGGCGAATCTCAAGGATGGCTTCTCTTGGTAACTATTTGTGGGTTTTTTTCAGTCAAGCATTAATTCAGAGGCTTGTAATGAAATGGATAGTGAGAGAAAGCGTGGAGCTTATGCAGCTGTGAGCCTCCTCTCCGCCATCTTAACCAGAAGTCCTTAGAGAGAATTCTTGATGAGGAAATTAGTAGGGAACAAATAAGCTTTTGCAAACAATATTGAATAATGGACCATTTATAATTGCTTGAAAGATGTAGAAAATAAAATATCTCCCTGAATTTATAGCTTGAGTTTTTTTTTTTTTAAGTATTTGACTTGATAGAACAAAATGCGATCTTATAGGCTCTTTTCCAACATGCTTTCTTCTCCATATCTCAAAATCATTTAGGATTCCTTTGATGATATAACGACAAATCACTCTGTTCAATGACCTCAAGAACTCTTTGATAATAAATATTAGACAAGGACTAAAATAAACAAAAATACTTGCTCCCTACAAGTATTCTCTTCTATGATAGAAGACTTCCAGCACAGGGTTTCAATCAAGAAGAGATTGCTTATAGACAGTGAAATCCTTCATGTGCTCCTATTTTCAGATGATATTGTATTGATTGTGTCAAATCTCAAGTAATTTCAGAATCTCCTAGGAGATACCTGTAATGAATCAAAGGAGTTTGACTGGTGCATACATACAATAAAGATCAAATGGATGAAGAATTCTCTATTGCTTAGATTTCAATATACATCTGACTAGTCACTAGAGTTTTTTTTTTTTCAAACAGTATATGCATTATGTATGTATAGGTATATGTTTGTATCTGTGTATGTGTGCATATATACATGTACACATATACAAATATGTGCACACATGTCTGTATCTGGGACAGATAATATAGTTAAACAGTGAATTGAGACCAGAATTGAAAAGAAAGAGAAAAGCAGACTATATGCTTTAACACTTTAACTCACCACTTGAGCTTCCTATAACAACCAAAGACCCAGATTTTTAATACAAACTTTTTTGGTGTTTCTGTTTGGCAGCAAAATTTGGAATACCATCGCTTCCAAAGAACTGAAGATGACAAGCAAGATGAAGACAGTTGAATGGTATATGGTAAGTGTGAATGCAGCTACAACATATAACCAATGAAGAACTCTGAAGGAAAACAGAAACAAAGGATTTTATTATGACAGAAAGAGAAAATGGGCTCATCTGGTGGAGAGAAAGAAGAATAGATTGCAAATGGAAGGTCAAAGTGCTCTTCTGTGGGTACCTTTGTGATGTTGGGAGAAACTGAAGAAGTACATGTTGGGTGGAACCATTGTGGTGAACATTTAAAAGGACCTGGACTAAAACTGCCTAACATCAGCAGGAGGTATGAGTAGTGATATGTATTTTTAAATTGATAAGATCACAGATCCATTTTAAGTATTACTTGAATATTGAGTAAAAATAATAAACAACTTGTAGATTCATTTCTGCTTGTAAGGAAACTCTTTTTATCAACAGTGGTCTGCATCTGTCCTGAAATTTAAGGCCTGTAAAAATTAATAATAAATGTTAATAATACTAAAGAAATAATATCACCATTATTTACAAAAGTTAAAATTATTGCCAGTCATACTTGGGTGGAGACAAGAAATTGAGGAAAATGTGCATGTGTGTCTAAAACAAAACATTTATTTTTTTTTTTTTAAATAATAGCTTTTGATTTTCAAAACATGTGCAAAGATAGTTGTCAACATTCACCTTTACAAAACCTTGTGTTCCACATTTTTCTCCTTCCCTTCCCAACCCCTCCTCTAGACTGCAAGTAATTCAATATATGTTAAACATACATAGTTAAACATATGTTTAATGATGCATATATTTCATGCTGCAAAAGAAAAGTCAGATCAAAAAGGGAAAAAAATAAGAAAAAAAGCAAGCAAAGAACAAAAAAGGTGAAAATATTATGTTGTGATCTACATTCAGTCCCCACAGTTCTCTCTCTGGATGCAGATGCTCTCTCCATCACAAGACCATTGGAAATGGCCTGAATCACCTCATTATTGAAAAGAGCCATATTCATCATAATTGAGTCACATAATCTTGCCGTTGCTGTGTACAATGTTTTCTTGGTTCTACTCACTTCTCTTATCATCAGTTCATGTAAGTCTCTCCACGTCTTTCTGAAATATTCCAATTCCATTACTTTCATATGCTCTAACTTGTTTTTCTGTTTCTTAAACTTTTATTTTTAAAATTTAATAACATAATTCCAACAAA